>NC_064285.1:25826044-26426044 GCF_019186545.1 Solanum stenotomum | reverse complement strand
CTTTCGAAGTTGTAAGAATGACACAACATGGGGTTGTTGAACTGAAAAGTAAGACTGACCTTACTTTCTTGGTCAATGGGCAAAGGGTGAAACACTACTTTGGTGAGGATTCGGATCGTGATCAGAAGGCTCTTGAGCTAAGTGATGAATGATCCAAGTTGCGCCGTGCCGCGATGTTAAATCAAGCGCTACATGGGAGGCAACTAGTGAACAATATGTAATAGATAGGTAGTTCATTTTTTGAATTTTGATTTTTGTTTTAGCATAGTTTCAATTCTTAGAATAAAGGATGCAATTTTAGCTATTTAGTTTTAGATAGATAGGATTTTTTTTATTATTTGTAACATAGTTTGTAATAGAAAAAAAATTGGAACCTAGCGCACAGGTAGGCGTGCCGCACCAGGATTCGAAGATCAGGGGCGACCTTTAGGAGCACTGCAAGGCGCGCCACCCCAATATCACTCTATCGTCCTACAGGCTGGAGCACTGCATGGCGCGCTGCGCCAAGGTGGATAATTTATAGAGTCTTTTCAGGCTCTATGGTGAGGCATTGAGCCCCTATCGCGCCACCACCCAGATTTTGAAAAATGCGAGTTTCGACTTGAATAACCTGACCCACCCCTCCATAAATCCCTAACACTAATATTCATCCCCCATTCTCCTAAATTTCAACCGACCCAGCCCCTAAATTCCCTCAACTTTTCTCCATTCTTCTTCCCGAACTCTTCTCCTTCCTCCATTAAACTCCCAATTCCTCCATTAAAACTCCCACCAAAAAATTTCCCATCCCCCAAAACCAACTCTCTTTCTTCCCTCCTTTACCTATAAAAACCAAAACCTCCACTTCACCCACTTTCTTTTCACTCCAACTCTACTATTCTCCATTTTTCTAAGTTTTTTTTGTTTTCTCCATTTTTCTCTTCTTTTGTAATTGCTCATTATAATGCATGTATGTATGCGAATGTTACATTATTGATCACCCTAATCGTAAATGAGGATAATTGAATAATGGTATCCCATGAATCACCTCTTGTTGTATGATTGTGAGAATATACATTGTGATTGTGATTGTGGTTTGTTGAATGGATCGGGTGTTGCGTTCCGACACACTAACTTGGATCGGTTGCCACTTTCCGGCATAAACAAAGGATCGGTTGCCACGTTCCAACATAAACATGGGATCGGGTACCACGTTCCGGTATGCTAACAGTTTGGGTGTGCTTCCATGAGAGGACCATTGAATTGTGTTGTGTATCTACTTGTGATGATTACGTTCATATCTAATGATGATTGATATTGGAAGACTTTATGTTGCTCTAAATTGATAACCAGTATGTATTATTGAGAAACTGGGATGCCACATTGATCCTAAAGAGATGACTAATATTGTATATGTTCGGTATATGCCTGTTTTATAATGGTGTTGTTACTTTCATGTGTTTCACTTATTGAGAACTCTGCATTTTTATGGTCATTCAAACATGCTTCTGTATCTTTAAATGCATAGTTTTTGGTTAAGTTGTTTAGTCTGGGTTGTAGTAATGGTTCTCCAACCGGAGGTTTAACGTGGGTGTCAATCTCAACGGTTTGGGTCGTGACAAAGTTGGTAACAGAGCCCTAGGTTCGTTGATCTCATTATACCAAAACGAGTCTAGTATAGTCTTGTGGAATGGTACAATGACGTCTGTACTTTTCTTCGAGAGGCTATAGGACTTTATGAAAAACTCACTTATTTCTACTCCTTCGTGCTATGATTTTAGTCCAATAGGTATCTGGGTGACACAAATTGGTATCTTTCCACCTTCACTCTATGGTCCGAACTAGAGCAACAAAAGTGGTGACACCATCACTAGCGAGAGAGGATGGGTATAGACTGTCGATAGTTGAAAAGGGTCACCATTCAGAACAAGTATCCATTGCCTCGGATAGATAACCTTTTTGACAAATTGCAAGGTGCATCGGTGTTCTCTAAGATTGATTTAATGTCTAGTTACCATCAATTAAATATTGAGACGATTATGAATATGGCTCGACCAAGTTCTACGATTGAGATTAGTAGTTTTGTAGGGCTCGATGGCTACTATTGTTGCTTGTGGTATGAGTTTAGTCCAATTGGTATCTCCGGATTCCAATTGGTATCTCAACAAAATGAACTAGATGTCGTAATCTTGGCTGAAGGGACACAAGCAAGTTAATTGGAACTAACATGGTTCCAATTGGTATCTGACTATAGGGGTCGTATAAGGCATAGATGATCAGTAATGTTCGTCTATGGAATGAACTAATTAAAGAATTTGGACTTGTTTGCAAGTTGTAACTGCATCAGTGTCGTGAAACCTGTTGTGAAAAGAAAGTCATCATGAGATTAGGTGCAAGAGTCTAGATTAATTACGATGTGGTTCGTAAGAGAAAAATCAGGATGTACGTTGCAACCAACTGATAACCGTGTGAGAGTCTAGGTGTATCCTGGGGATATGTGTGTGGTAGTGTTGAAACGATGTAAAAGGATTCTAAAGTGTGTACTTTGTTGGGTTGACTGGGGGTAGATAATGATTTTCCTAGCTAAAGGGATTTTCTTAAATGTCTGGTTATAGCCGGGAAATATAGGGGAAATATAGAAAAGAGAGGAACCCCAAAAACTGTTGGCAGGGGTTCTGTTAGTGTCATGACCGCTGTGGCGGGAATTTCCCCACCACGTCGAGACCGCTAGTACGGTATTTCTCCCACCAGAGCGGGACAGGGTGAGATAAAATCTCAGCGTTGTCTCCCCTATTTTCCCCTAGTCACAATCATGGACCCTGAATCGTACCCAAACTAACCCCCGCGATCTAATTCAGTGTTCAACAATCGAATATAAGTTTTAAAGTATGCTAACATTATGGATAACCTGGGCATATGAGGAGGAAATCAGCGAGGCCATGGAGGCCGGGGAAGTGGTGATGCGGGTAGAGGAGCAGTGCAGCTTGGCAAGGAGGTTGCCCGTCAAGATGACATGGCTCAGTTTTATGTTTTCCCGGGCAAGACCAAGTTTGAGGATGTGATGCAGTGGTCACATGTGCTACTCTTGTTTGAGCCTCGATGGCTATTGTTTTGTTTGATCCGGGTTCGACTTATTTGCATGTATCAGTTCAATTGCATTGGGATTTGATGTGGTTTGTCATATACTTGATGCCCCCATCCATATTTCAATCCCAGTTGAAAAGTCAGTCATAGTCATGCATGTGTATCGTGTTGTCCTGTTGTGGTTATGGATTTTCAGATTTGGGTTGATTTGGTTATGTTAGGATATGAATGACTTGATATAATCTTAGGCATGACTTTGTTGTTCCCCTATTATGATGTGCTTAATTGTACTACTAAGTCAGTAACTCTAAATATCCCCGGTAGGGAAAGATTAGAGTGGAAAGGGGTGTACAAGCCTAATCTAACTAAGATCATATCCTCTATTCGGGCTAGGAAACTAGTAGGACAAGGTTGTTTGGCTCATGTTTGGGATGTTGAGTCTCCCTCTATTGAATCTATTCATGTGGTGTCTGAATTTTAAGGAAGTGTTTCCTACGGATTTGCCTGGTATGCCTCCATATAAAGATATAGATTTCTGCATTGACTTGGAAAATGACACTCGCCCCATTCCATCCCTCCGTATTGTATGGCTCTGGCAGAATTACGAAAGGTTAAGGCTCAATCCAAGAGCTTCTTGATAAAGGTTTCATCCGTCCTAGTGCTCTCCGTGGGGTGCTCCTGTCTTATTTGTTAAGAATAAGGAGGGTAGTACGAGGACCAATGATTTTATCTTAAGCCATAAATGAGTGGATTGATACCAGAATAACAAGCTTATGGATAAATAAAGTCTCAATGAGTATACTTAGGTGAAGGAAATTGGGGTCATGAAACATTTTGGTAGTAACTTCGAATTTCCTAACCTAGTCCAGATTTGGATGAAATCTAAGTCAGTAAGGTCTAGGGAAATCTGGTAACTTGGGTGATTTAATTATAATTTTGATTACATGAATAGATACCAAAGATGTTAAGGAACCCATACGAATTTACGGAATTAAATTCGAGTGAGTAGAACTCTCGAAAATGATCTTAGTGTGAACGGGTGGTTTTTGAATGTCAAGGGTTGAAGGTGTGTTGTGAAATGGGGGCTTGGAATTCAAATTCTAGCATTTTGTCTATGTGCATGCCATCATAGCGGGATGGCTGCCGTTGTAGCGGGATGGGTCCCTGATGAGTCCACAAATTGGACTCATTTAGGGCTATATTTTGATAGAATTAGTGTCCTCAAATGCATTTTTTGTCTCAATATCTGATGAAAACCCTTAAGTTTCAGGTATTTGGAGTTGGAGGGAAAGCATGGACACTACTTAGCAAAAAGGAACAAAGGTAGCTGAAAGAACGAAGAAACAAAGATCTGAGAATTGCAGAACCCATTCGGCGAGTCACCAAAAGATCTTATCCTCGCCTTTTGTTCCAGTGTGCTGAGCCCTGAAAGAAAGGATCAAATCGACGGTGAA
This sequence comes from Solanum stenotomum, assembly GCF_019186545.1. Classification (NCBI taxonomy): domain Eukaryota; kingdom Viridiplantae; phylum Streptophyta; class Magnoliopsida; order Solanales; family Solanaceae; genus Solanum; species Solanum stenotomum. Next base: position 26,421,527 of record NC_064285.1, on the reverse strand, counting down.
AAGGAGCAGTTAGTGTCTCGCCGAGCAGTTCCGCGAAGCAGTACTATGTTGCCCAAACATCCAAAACACGACGAAGCTGAAGGATAGAGCAAGACGACGATGAAACCTACCAAAGGGCGGATCACCAAGTTGATCGGCGATCTCAACTAACGGCACCGAATGATCCGCTGTATCAAAGATTTTTAAAAACTATAAATACTCGTTGAGAGTTGTAGCTTAATATCATATTTTTAATATAGAATTTTTAACATAGAATTTTGAGTTCTAAGTTTGGAGAGGGTTTTGAAGTACTTGAAGATTCAAAGGGTTTCAACTCCAAGAATTTGGACTTGGGTCTTGTGGATTCTTCACTCTTTGCTTGTTTTGAGACTTAAGTCTTCATACCTATTTGAATGCAAACTCATATTGGTATAAATTTCTGTCTCTTTTACATGTCTAGCTAAAACCCCAATTCTTGGGGTGTGATTTTGTGATTGTGGGTTAGATTATCTGTTGGGTCTTGCTTGTTGATGATTTATTTGTTGTTTAGATGTCATTCTGTTTAGTAGTTGTGGTGGAACTTAATGAAATTGTAGTTGCGAATACGATTTCACCTTTGTGTTTTCGGTTTACTCGAGAGAGAGGTCGTAAAACTAAGACTACTAAATTGATGGCCGGTGGGATTGGGTTGACATGAGGTTCATCTTGAGAGAGTGAACCCTAGTCCTTCTCCCATACACTCAGCTCGAGAGAGTGAGTGGGCTAAGGCGGAGGTTGTTCTTCATGCGGCAACTTGGTGTTCGAGAGAAATTGAGTTGATTCGAGGTAAGTTGCTCGAGAGAGAATTTACCCCCACTATAGTCTAGCCTAGTCACAAATATTCAACGAATTTATTATCAAAAGCATGTACCCAATAGTTTAGTTTATCTCGTATTACTATCACATCCCAAGAATCATATCTCCTTGATTAGTACTCTTTGTATTTTCGCTATTTTTTTACTTACTTGTTATAAACCCCCATTGATAATTGACGCTTGCGTCACCCCTTAGATTTAACATGTTCTTATTTGATAATGCTTTTAACTATGACTATTTAGAACTTAATTTTGTTTTTCTATTAATTCTCAAAACCACTCTCTTGGGACTCGATCCTAACCCTTGGTTGGGTTATATTACTATTGTACGATCGTAGACACTTGCATTGGAAGTTATTTCTTGATTACGCAAACATTAGTCTCACCGTAGCGGGACAGATGCGACTTAAGTCGAAAATAGGACCCCAAAAATGTTTTAATCTGCATTTTTTGACTTTGAGAGCTAAGGAATGACCCCAGGGGTTTTCTTGACAGTTTTCCGCCATTCTTGAGGCTAAATGTAAGGTTTTCACTCCCTGAATCCATTTTTCGATCCGTAGAACTTAGTTTCTTAGGTGAATATTGTTAGGGAAGGGTTTTGGAACAATTTGGATAATGGCAAAAAGCCCTAATCTGGGTATGGGATCAAGGGTTTGACCTAGGGTTGATATTATTCATTATGATCTGGGTAATTGGGTCTTGATTATTGATCTTTGCATATAGATTGTTGTTTGTAGACCTTGAACAAGCGGAAAAAATCTGGAAAAGGAAGATTTAAGTGCCTTAGGGGATTCAAGCTTGGATTCGAGGTAGGTAATGGTTGTTATTTCATGTTGGTGTGATATATGTTTGTAATTGCTCATTATAATGCATGTATGTATGTGAATTTTTGCATTATTGATCACCCTAATCGTAAGTGAGGATACTTGAATAATTGTATGACATGAATCACCTCTTGTTGTATGATTGTGAGAATATACATTGTGATTGTGATTGTGTTTTGTTGAATGGATCGAGTGTTGCGTTCCGACAAACTAACTTGGATCGATTGCCACTTTCTGGCATAAACAAGGGATCAGTTGCCATGTTCCGGCATAAACATGGAATCGGGTACCACATTTCGGTATGCTAACAGTTTGGGTGTGGGTTCCATGAGGGGACCATTGAATTAGGTTCCGGCATAAACATGGTTCTCCCACCAGAGGGTTAGTCTGGGTGCCAATCACGACGGTCTGGGTCGTGACATTTTGTTCCTAGAGAAGCCTAAATAAGTAGTTGAAAGACTACATATTTCACAATGAAATTTCTACAAGTTAATGTACATTATCTATTTCATTAGTAGAGAATGTCAAGCATTTTGCCCAGTTTTCTCCAACCCAGATACTGCTTCAAACATGAGCAGAACCATATTTAGGTATCTCCACTGACTAACATTTTGTATACCATAACGTGTCATCAACGATATAATGTGTGAAATGCTTACCAAGTTCTGATGCATAGTTCTCACGTTATAATTGCACTTCAATCGGGTCAAAATGCTTTTGTACCCTATATGAAGACATTCTTATTAATAAGCACATCAACATAACAAAATATTGTCTCAAGTACTAAAACTCTCAAGATATGATATATAGGAACATAAGTTAATGTCAAATAAGATGAGTAAGACATTTCATCAAACATCATAAGGGCATAGCAAACAAAGTGTTTTCTAATTATGAAATGTATTTTACCTTGTTGGAATTGTCACAAACTTGCAATGTGACTTTACCCAATTAGCTAAAGTTGGCAAGTATCATAGATGTGGGGAAATTGCCTCAGATTGAGCCAACACTGGAAATTCTTCCTACTTGTTAACTTTATTTTAAAGAGCAACAACAAATTATATCTGCAGTGAAAATAAGCAAAAAGGCATAAGCATTAAATTTGAAGGGAACTATCCTTGATGAAGAAACAAATCAAAGGAACAGGAAAAATAGTAACTAATCTATCTATGACATCTGAGTAAAAGATTCACTTTTCACAACCAAGGTTATAAAGCATTTGTTGTAAGCATTTGAAGAAGCTGAAGACCCATAAAAAAAGGTCATGCCTTTTCAGAAAAGAATTTCAACAACAAATTTTAAATCAACACATGCACCTGAACTAGTTATCAACAGTTCATGAATCTGCAACATTAACAAATTGTATAAGAGCCACTATAATCTGATACTTTACCGCCATCTCCTTCCAATGATACTCATAGATTTAACCTAAAAATGCCATTGTATTGCCAAATTAGGAAGTGTGGAAAGAATTGAAAAGAAGCCAGAACGATTTGATTATGCAGTAATTAGATAATAGCAACAAAATTAATCGCGTAAGCTTTTGTACTATTAAATGGTGCAGTGTTCATCCAATGTTTATTGTCTAGACCTAAAATAAAACAACTCAGAGATGCAGATGCCCATTAGATATGACTAAAATTTTCTAGGCAGTGAAAAAAATCTAACCATCAATGATTGAAAGAAGAAGGTAGAATAAAGCTAGTTAAGAAACAAAAAACATGAAAGAAAATAAAAGAAGAAAAAAAAGGAATGGAAGAGGCAGTGGGTACAGAGATGACTAAAGTCCCACCGAGCATGCAAAGCCTTCCTGGAAGATGAACAATAACTGAGCAACTCTTTCTCAAAAGTTGGGATAGAGAAGATGAACAAAAATTACTATGCGTGGTAGGCTTAAAAAACAACACATAATAACAACAGGGCCCAATATAATGTACCATTCACAGAACTATTGGTACAATAACTGATAACAATGTTCGTCCAACCCAATTGTCACTTATTAATAAGGGTAAAAAAAGGTAAACAATAAATTTGTAAGGTAAATGACATAATTATCCTTCCAATATAAGTTCATGTCTATGTGTTATATATTCATGTTAATGTGATACAAAGTGTTTGATTAATAAGGGTTTGTAGTGCAGTGGTAAGTACTCTTTCATTCTTAATCAAGAGGTCTCAGGTTTGATTCCTCTTTGGTATAGAGTCGCCTTTGTTCGGGAGCGTTCCGACATGAATCTGAATTTTGTCGTGATCTTATATAGGTATCGAGTGTTTCGACATGAATATGAATTTAGTATCACAAATAGAAGAAGCGACGCATCATATATTAGTCTTTTTCATTAGTGTGCTGCATTTTTCGCTTAAAAGTTAGTGATAAAATGATATATTATGTATATATAATTGTAAAAAAAATATGTATATGATTTTTCAGTTCGATTAGATTATTTGTTCAAAAAAATGTTAACAAAATAAAAAAACAACCAAATATTATTGATTTTTAAAAATGTAAAAACCAAATAAAAGTCAGTTTGATTCAAGTTTTCGAATTGAATCATTTTTTATCTAAATCGTAAACCCCCTAATTGTTAATATTTCATTAGTGATTGATTAAAACCTAATTAGGTCATAACCTTGAAAGATTTCCCCAATTTAGAGACATGTATTCCCTCCTAAGATTAACATGAATGTGGTTTTCAACACAAAATATGTTGATCGATTTTCTTATGTTTTTATTATTTTTTTTTTAAATTAAAAAAGATTGTAATTAAAATATTTTTTTATAATAGCTAAAATTTTCAAATTAACTATGACTTTGAATTATGAAAGACCTTTATATCTACAATTTTAAAGTCAATTAAGATTTTTGCTTATATAATTTATTTTTCTAATATTTAGCTAGCGTTTGACCCGATCTAATTTTAAAACCATATCATTAAATATCTATTTGACCATATATTTTGAATCAAAATTTGAAAATATATCATTAGATTTTTTTTTGACCATATAGTTTGGATAAGATTTTAAAATTTTTCTTTAAAGAAAAATTCAAGTTCCAAAAAATGGTCTAAAATAGCTTTTAGGAGAAATTCACTTTCATGCACAATTTTTTCTAATTACAATGAATGTCCAAACACAACTTTAAGTTTCAAAATTTATGGTCAAACGAGATCTTAGTAACTTGAAATCAATTAAAACTTTTGTTATTAAATATTCACTTTTACTTGACTAGTTTAATAAATAAAGAGATAATTTCTAATTTGGTTTCTATTTTGTCTTTATTATTAATTATTTTCATTTTATAATACTTTACAAAATATTAAATTTATTATATGTAAACGGTAATACAGTAAAATTGTCATTTTATAAATTATTGCTCTGGTGTGTCAAGTCAAAACTATTTATCTACAAATTTGAAATTTTCATTAAATTGAAATAAACTTTTGAATTAATTAATTAATAGTTTATAATTAACTACAATCTACGTGGTATAATTATATAAAAGGACATATAGATGTTGGTCTTTTGAGTCTATCATAGCATTAATAATTTTGTGATTTTGCTAAAAATTGCATAGCTTCTGCTGTTAATACTTGAGATAATCATATATGTTTTTTTTAATTCTCCTAATAAGTTTCACATGCATTTTTGCTGCTATTTATTTTATTTTTAAAAAAAATTATTCTTGTTTAAATCTTTATATGAAAACTCTTGTTTTTTTTACTTGTAAAAGAATGAGGGCCTTAGAAGATCTGATGAAAAAGTATTTTGTTTTCGTGGACACTTAGTCATAAATTTTGTAAAATCTGAAAAGAAAAAGAAAGTAGTACTCAGAAAAAAAAAGTTGAATTGATCTCTCAGATGGTCTCAGTCAACTAATAGTTCTTATTACTCATAAAATCATTTTCTTTGTTGAAAAAACTGAATAGAAAAAGTGATATGAGATAACAAATATTGATTAAGTGAGACAAACTGTGTTGTTATTGTTCTTTTTTAATATTATTATTATTTTTACTTTTTGGTCTTTGTGTTTGAACAATAAAATTAGGGAAAATTATGTAATTACACAAATTAAGATAACATAATGCCTAAATTTTTTTACGATATGAATAAATTACAAAAATCTAGATTTTACTTCTCTCTTATAACATCCTGATACATACTTTGAAAAAATCTGAATTTATTATAATTTTGAAAAACTTTCGGAATAGGATGTAATTAGCACCCAAATTGTTGGGGTTTGTATACTTTATATGTAAATTTAAACATTTGAACTTGTACTTATCAATCTCTAATATTTTCTTAAAGTTTCCTATTTTTTTTTGGGAAAATGAATAAGTACCCCCCCACCTTATGCGCAAAATCTCTGAGACACATCTAACCTTTACTAAGGTCCTATTACCCCCCCCCCCCCCAAACTTATTTTTTAATTAATTTTCTACCCCTTTTCAGCATACGTGGCACTATCCTTGAAAAAATTGTCTACACGCGCTGGGCCCACAAGATAGAGGCCGAAAAAGGGTGGAAAATTATATAAAAAATACGTTTAGGGGGGGGGGGGGTAATAGGACCTTAGTAAAGGTTAGGTGTGTCTCAGAGATTTTGGGCATAGGCTGGAGGGGTACTTATGCATTTTCCCTTCTTTTTTTAATTTTCTAAGAATTCAACATGGAAGGTGAAAGTAATAATATTTCTGATTCAAGATTCATGAAAGGTGTTCTGGACGAACATAACGGTTAGTGCACTAAGGTATGGGTACACACTCCTCATATCAAACTTCACTTGTAGGTTATGTTGGATATGCATGTTGTTGTTGTTATTGCATGTCACACTGGAGATTTTTTTGATAACGGTCCCCAAAAAGTTTAAATTCATAAGAATTTAACTTATATACATATTAGGTGTAGGGATTTTGTATGCTATTAGGTCACCTACAATGGTATTTACAGACAGCATGTTAGCCTCCTTAAAATACACCCTCTGCTCAAATTTACTTGTTAATATTTGTCTTGGCCCACCTGTTAAGAAAATAATGATTGATATACTAAGTTTACCATTTTACCTCCATTAATTGATAGGGTCTCAAATATATTTACTTATTTAACTCAATATTAATAAATTGAGGGTATGATGAGAAAAAAATTTGTACTTTCTTGATTTGTGAAAATTAACAAGTAAAAGTAGAAATCAAATTAGAAACTATTTAACAGATGGAGTATGAAATTCCAACATTACTTAGGGATCATAACAGTATAACATTTTATGTTATTTTTTTAAAAAAATCCTCTTATTAAAAGTAAAAATTTCAATATTGTTTACAGAGTAACACTGAATCTTCATTTAGGCAACTTTTTCAAAAAGTGCTTACTCAGAGTGATGTTGGAAATAATATGTTTGTGATACCTAGGAGATATGCTACAAAGTATTTCTCTCACATCCAGCATAATGAGAAGATGAACTTTTATGATAGATCAAGAAAATCATGGAAGTTTAGGTTTCTTTTACTGTCAAAGTAGTAAAAATTTCATGTTCACTAAGGGTTGGCATAAATTTGTGAAAGCTAAAAGCTTAAGAGCCAGAGATACAATTGTTTTCAACTTGTGTGAATCCAAGAATGGAACAAATGATAATTTCAATACCTTTGTGATTGATGTGGTGAAGAATGTTGAAGGTTTGCCAATGGATTTAGCACTCAATCATGATGTTATTGATGTTGATGTTGCTTTGACACCTGTTTTGCTTTTTGGAAAACAAATAGGTTGGACTAAGACAAAAAGGGGGAAATGAAGTTTAATTAATGTTTGTCGATAGTATAAAGAATTTTTTTATTATTAGATTTTCTTTTATTGTTGTTGTTATTGTTATATCAAGTACTTGCTATATTTTTAAGATTACAAATTTCACTTTATTATGAAGGTTAGTATTGAAACATTTTCTTGATTAATTTTATAGTGAGAATTTTATCTAATATTGTCTGTGTATTTAAGTTAAATATTGCTACTAGCATCCTTAATACTGTATGTGTATTTAAGAAAAAACTTTATTATAATGGTTAGTATTGGAACATTTTTTTTTCTTTTTTTGGGAGGGGGGGGGGGGGGGGGGGGGGGGGNGTATGAGACTTCTAAATTTTGACTCTTAGAAATTGAGCATCCTTAAATGACTGTATTTAGCTTATTTTTGTTAGATTTTATTATCCTCTCAGTCTCAAATTCAGTATAAAGAATTTTGTATACTACTAGGTCACTCACAAGGATATTTCCAATTAAGACTTTTAAAAATGTGTGATTTATAATTCAGAAAATATGACATGTTACCTACTATAACACATAAAGATAATCTGGTGATCTAAAATAACCTTCTGGTGATATAGTGTATATAAATTGATAGTTAGATTTATTTAGACTTTTGATATACATAGGTCTAACGTAAATATAAATTGTTGAATACACTTAATGTAGCTTTGTAGGTATAACACTTTATGTGTGTTTTTTCTTATGAATACTCTTGTTAGAATTTATGATTTTAAATTTATTAAAAGAGTGATGTTAAAATCTCATATAAGCTACTTTTTCAAAAGAAGCTAATTCCAATGATTTTGGAAAGCTTAATAGGCTTGTGATGCCACAGAAATATGCAACAAAGTGTGTCGTCCAATCCAAGATGAGGAGAAGATATTTTATTATACATCTAGGATATTATGGAAGTTTAGAACATACAAAATTGAAAAAATTGCATAATTCTTATAAATTAGTTCCTAAATATCTTAAAATGTCGCAAAAAAAGGCGAGACTGTACCAACTAATCCACAACTCCCTACGGAGTGTTTCGTAAAGGTTTCGCAAATACAAAAAAATCAACTAAAAGCCATATCACTTAAAAATTAATAGTATAACACACAACAACTGATAATTTTTTTTGGAAGCTCCGGCTGCTATATTCATAGGTTAATACATACGAAAAATTAGGGAATTTGGGCGATTCTTAATAAAAGGCTTGTAAATGCGGAAATAGAGTTAAAAATAGTGTGTGTATATGTGAAGGTTCCCCAACTCATTACGGATAAGTTTTTTGAGAAAAAAATTTGGGTGCTCCGAGCGCTAGATCCGTGGGATAATACACACAAAATTAGGGAATTTGGCGATACTTTAAAAAGGGCTTGTAAATACATAAATAGGGGTTAAAAATGGTGTGAGCATACGTGAAGATTCCCCAACTCATAACGGAGGTCGTCATAATGTTTTTTGAGAATTCTTTTGGGTGTTCAAGGCGCCAGATCCATAGGCTAATACACACGAAAAATTGGGGAATTTGGGAGGATCTTAAAAAAGGGCTTGTAAATGCGGAAATGGGCGTTAAAAAAAGGGTGTCAGTATATGTGAAGGTTCCCCAACTCATTACGGAGGTCCTACTAAAGTTTTTTTGAGAAAATATTTTGGGTGCTACGGGTGCCATATCCATGGGAATTGTACAAACGAAAAATCGGAGAATTTGGGAGATTCTTAAAAAAGGCTTGTAAATGTGGAAATGAGTGTTAAAAAATGGTGTGAGTATACGTGAAGGTTCCCCAACTCATTACGTAGGTCCTCATACAACTTTTTGAAAATAAAAATTTTTGGGTGCTCCAAGCGCCAGATCTATGGGCTAATATACACGAAAAATCGAGCAATTCAGGCAATTCTTTAAAAAAGGCTTGTAAATGAGGAAATAGGCATTAAAAAATGGTGTGAGTATACGTGAAGGTTCCCAAACTCATTACGGCGGTCCTCATAAAGTTTTTTGAGAAATTTTTGTTAGGTGCTCCGAGCGCCAGATCCATGGGCTAACACACACAAAAAATTGGAGAATTTGGGCAATTCGTAGAGAAGGTCTTGTAAATGCGAAAATGAGAGTTGAAAATGGTGTGAGTATACGTGAGTTTTCCAACTAATTACGGAGGTCCTCATAAAGTTTTTGTTGCCCAATCTGTGTCTAAAACAGTACCACTGGTTACAACAAACTTTGCAAAAACACGAAGTTGACAAGGTTTAATAAACCAGTGAAGAAATAGAAGAACATAAATTAATTCACAAAAAACTAAAATCTGTAAAACATAACAAAATCTGGAAAAATAGAACGACAAGAAGATCAAGCCCACTGAATGCACAGTGTCCCCTTAAGGAAATTATTCCCCTCTAGTATCCGAGGATTGATTTAGAATATGTCCTCCCAGGATAGAATGATCTCAATCACAAGTGTATTGATACCCAAAACGCTGGTGTCAGCGAGCCACTCAACGACTGTAAAGTACACGAAGAAAATTTGTGCAGAAAAAGAAGAAGAAGAAATTGGAATTTTTTGTAAGTAAAAAATTTGAAGAATTACGGGTATTTATAGCCAAGAGGAAGTGATTCCGAATGGTTGCAATCTTTCAAAATCCACACGATCATTCATGAAAGTTTGCAACCTTCCAAACGGTCATGGTTGTTCCTGAAAGTTGCAATCTTTCAGAACAGTCATCTCCAATGGCGGGAAATTCAAATAAAATGGGATAGTATTTAAATAAAAAGGGTCGCACGCGGATCCGAGTCCGGTCGGAACGTTTTGGTTAATTAACTAAATAATTGAAACATTTTGGCCATTTAATTTAATTTAAATAATTAAATAAATAATTAACTACATAATTAAAACAAAACTTTTTCCATAAAATAATCCATTAATCGATCATTTTATAAAGCCGAAGCCAAGCCGAGTGAGCGACGACGACGATGGTGCGAGGGGGGTCCCTCTTTCCAACCCTTTTAACAACTAATAGAAGTGTTTATCTATTTAAACACATCTATTTTTATTTCCACCACCAATGAGGGAGAAATCCCTTTTCTTAAAGCATAAGAGAATCTTTTCCAATTTCTCTTTTCATTTTCCCTCCATTTCCATTTAACTCTTACTATACCCAACAATTGTTATACCCAACAATCCCCCACATTAATGGGGAATGGTCATAACATAAAGGAATGCACGAACGAGTGTGTACTTTACAAGCAAGGATGAGTTGCATCTGGATAAGTAGGTTTCCCCTTTGACTTTCCGTAGTGAACATATGTTGGATATACTCGGTAAATTGGTAGATGTGATATCTTTGATTCGTCGAGCTTTGGTGTATACCTAGACAACCATATATAACACAATTAACCCTTTACCATTTATGGTTCTTTCGGTTGTGTTCATTTTAGTCCTTAACACTTCCTGGTTTTATGAGTGTATAGAGAATAGACTTTTGACATAAAATTCTCTTTGAAGCGGCTTACACTTCACTCTCACATAGGTGATTTCTAACCGTGTCATCTCGTAGATACACTATTTGGTCAAATCTTCCAAACTTAGCAAATCATTAAAAACTATAATCTTTATTAACTTCATTAACAAGCCTTAATGTTTTAACCTTGTTCCTAAACATTGTCTTCATCATAAGAATGGATTGAGTTGATTGACAATGTCGAATTGTCAGTCACAACTTTGTTTTTCTCCTTGAATCTAGCTCTTGCAATCTATAGTCTTCTAGATAGAGTTACTACCATGCTGACTTGTCCTAAGCCGTAAACCCATTCCCTTAGATGATCTTTCAACTGCCTCTCTTACTAGGCCTTTCGTTAGTAGATCTGACACATTATTGCTTGACTTCACATAGTCAATTGTGATAATTTCACTAGAGAATTGTTGTCTTACGGTGTTATTTTTACGTCATATATGACGAGACTTCCCCTAGTACATGACGCTCCCTGCCCTACCTATTGATGCTTGACTATCACAATGTATTCAAATAGGTCCCATAGGCTTGGGCCAAAATGGAATATCCTCTAAGAAATTTCGGAGCCATTCAGTTTCTTCATCGGCCTTATCTAAAGCAATAAATTCAGATTCCATTGTAGAGCGAGAGATACATGTCTGTTTGGATGATTTCCAAGAGACTGCTCCTCCACTAAGTGTAAGCACATAACCACTTGTGGATTTTACTTCATTTGACCCGGTGATCCAATTTGCATCACTATATCCTTCAATCACGACATGATATTTATTATAATGCAAACAATAGTGTTGTGTATGTTTCAGATACCCCAACACACGTTTCATTGCCATCCAGTGAGTTTGATTCGAATTTCTAGTGAACCGACTCAGTTTGCTAATAGCACATGCTATATCTGGTCGCGTACAATTCATAATATACATCAAACTTCCCAACAGTCTGGCATATTCTAATTGAGAGTCACTTTCACCTTAATTCTTTTGAAATGTAAAGCTTAAATCAATTGGAGTTTTGACAACATTGAAATTCAAGTATTTGAACTTATCCAATACTCTTTCAATATAATGAGATTGATATAATGTTAGTCCCTGAGGAGTTTTGAGAATCCTTATCCCTAAGATCAAATTAGCAACTCCTAAGTCCTTCATATCGAACTTGCTGGATAGCATGCGCTTAGTAGCATTAATATCGTCAATATCTTTACTCATTATTAACATGTCATCAACATACAAACAAAAAATAACTTCATGATTCGGAATGTTTTTAATGTTAACACACTTATCACATTTGTTAATCTTGAATCCATTTGCCAACATTGTTTGGTTAAATTTAGCATGCCATTGTTTGGGTGCTTGCTTGAGCCCATAAAGCGACTTTACAAGTCTGCACACTTTCTCTTCCTTACCAGGAACCACAAACCCTACAGGTTATTCAATGTAAATTTCTTCCTCCAACTCTCCATTTAAGAAGGTTGTCATTACATCCATTTGGTGGATTTTAAGATCATACATTGCCGCTAGTGCTATTAACATTCTAATTGATGTTATCCTTGTTACTGGAGAGTATGTATCAAAGTAGTCCAGACCTTTCTTTTATCTGTATCCTTTGACTATAAGTCTAGCCTTATATTTGTCAATACTCCCATCAACTTTCATTTTCCTTCTAAAGATCCACTATGATCCTAAAGGTTTATTTACTGGAGAAAGATCAGCCAATTCTCAAGTATGGTTACTTAAAATTGACTTGATCTCACTATAGACTGCTTCTTTCCAATAAGTTGACTCAGACGAAGACATAGCTTCTTTAAATGTTTGAGGCTTATTTTCAAGCAACAATGTCACAAAATCTAGTCCGAAAGAAGTCGGTTTCCATTGGCGATTACTACGCCTAGGATCCTCATTAGGTAGTGTATTTTCCGTTGATTCTTCCCATGGTCGTTTAGGTATTTCACTTGTCGACTCACATTCAGTTTTATACGGATAAATATGTTCAAAGAACTCAGCGTTATCTGACTCAATTACCATATTAACAGGAATTTCAAGATTATCAGATTTATGAACCAAAAACCGATAGGCCTTACTGTTCACAGCATATCCAATAAATACACAACCCACTGTTTTAGGTCCAATTTTCACCCTCTTGGGTAAAGGAACTTCTACCTTCGCTAAACACCCCCACACTTTGAAATATTTCAAGTTGGGTTTCCTTCCTTTCCATAACTCATATGGAATGTATTGTGTTTTTCTACGAGGTACCCTATTGAGTATCTTGTAGCCATAAGGATGGCTTCCTCCCATAGATTTTGCGGTGAACCAGAACAGATTATCAAGGAATTCATCATTTCCTTTAATGTTCTGTTCTTCTGTTCCGCCAAACCATTTGACTGTGGTGTATAAGGTGCAATAGTTTAATGAATAACACTATATTCCAAACATATCTCTGCAAAAGGAGATTCGTATTCTCCACCCCTATCACTTTGAATCATTTTTATCATTAGATTCAATTGATTTTCCACTTCATTTTTGTATTGCTTAAATTCATCTATTGCCTCATCTTTACTATTCAGCAACTATACATAACAAAATTGAGTGCACTCGTCAACAAAAGTTATAAAATACTTTTTCGCACCGCGAGATGGTATTGACTTCATATCGCATATATCTGTGTGAATTAAGTCTAAAGGTTTTGAATTCCTATCAACAGAATTATAAGGATGTTTAACAAACTTATTTTCTACACAAATTTCACATTTCAATTTATCATATTTGAAATCAGGCAATACTTCTAAAGTAATCAATTTTCACAAGGCTTTGTAATTTATATGTCCCAAACGGGCATGCCATAAATCATTTGACTCCAATAAGTAAATAGAAGCAAAATTCTTATTAATACTGTCAACAAACATTACATTCAACTTGAACAGGCCCTTAGTGAGGTAACCCTTTCATAAGAACATCTCATTCTTACTTAATACAACTTTATCACTAACTAGGACACACTTAAACCCGTTCTTAACGAGTAGTGCAACAGAAACTAAATTCTTCCTAATAGTAGAAACATGCAGAACGTTGTTCAAAGTCAACACTTTGTCGGATGTCATTTCCAACATTACTTTCCCAGTTCCTGCAATCCTTGCAGTTGTTATGTTCCCCACGAACAAATCTTTATCGAACCCAGCAGGAGTGTACGTTGCAAAGGCTTCTTTCGCATATGTCGAGTGGCCCCTAAGTCGAGACACCACTCCTTGGGATTTTCAACTAAGTTGCACTCTGAGATCATTGCACAGAGGTCATCTGCATCTTCCATCTCTTCCATGATGTTTTCTTGACCTTCTCCTTTGTCTTTGTTTTTGTCTTTGTCCTTTCTTGGAGCACGACAGTCAGAAGACTTGTGACCAGCCTTACCACAGTTGTAACAGTTGCCCTTGAATTTCTTCTTGGCCTATTCTGACTTATGTCTGTTGGACTTCTCTCTCTTCTTGCCTTTGGTAGGAGCTTCTTCAACAATAATAACTCCAATTATTGTCGAACTCTTACGAGACTTCTTTTCGGCGGTCTTGTTATCTTTCTCAATCTTGAGCTGAATCACAAGATCTTCAAGCTTTATTTCCTTACGCTTGTGCTTTAGATAATTCTTGAAGTTGTTCCACGAAGGAGGTAGTTTCTCAATCATTGCAGCCACTTGAAATGCTTCATTAACTACCATATCCTCAGCAATCAGATCATGGAATATAAGTTGAAGTTCCTGCACTTGTGATCCAACAGTTTTACTATTTGACATTTTATAGCTTAAAAACTTTGCGACCACACACTTTTTCAAGCATGCATCTTCTGTCTTATATTTCTTCTCAAGTGTAGTCCATAATTCTTTTGAAATTGTCATTGCACTATAGATATTATATAAGTCATCCTCTAAAGCACTCAGAATGTAGCCCTTACATAGGAAGTCTGCCTGTTTCCATGCCTCAATAATCATGAATTTTTCTCTGTCTCACATATCAGCAGCAGGCACTGGAGTTTCTTCATTTGTAAATTTCTGCAGACCAAGAGTGGTAAGCCAGAAAAATACTCGTTGCTGCCATCCTTTGAAATTCACACCAGAGAATTTTCCCGATTTCTTTGCTGGCGGTACATCAGTTTGGGTTGGTGCAGCAACAACCACCGTTATATTATCATTTGCCATTTCAGAATTTGTAATAAACAGAAATTGATACAAATAACTCAATAAGCAATAACTTAAATTGAAAACATAAAAGGAGTATAAAACCACGAAGGTTTTTGTCTCCACCAGAAACACATATTAACATAAAATAAATAATTTCCTTAAGATTGTTGCCCAATTTGTGTCTAAAACAGTACCACTAGTTACAACAAACTTTGCAGAAACACGAAGTTACCAAAGTTTAATAAACCAGTGAAAAAACAGAAGAACAAAAATCAATTCACAAAAAACTAAAATTTGTAAAACATACCAGAATCTGGAAAAACATAATGTAAAGAAGATCAAGCCCACCAGTGTATTCCCCTCTAGTATCAGAGGCTTGATTTGGAATATGTCCTCCCAGGATAGAATGATCTCAATCACCAGTGTATTGATACCCAAAATGTTGGTGTCAGCGAGCCACTCATAGGCAGTAAAGTACACGAAGAAAATTTGTGCAGAAGAAGAAGAAATCAGAAATTTTTGTAAGTAAAAATCTAAAGAGTTTTAGGTATTTATAGCCAAGAGGAACTGATTCTGAAAGGTTGCAACCATTCAGAATCCACACGACTATTCATGAAAGTTTGCAACCTTTCAAATGGTCATGGTTATTCCTGAAAGTTTCAACCTTTCAGAACAGTCATTTCCAACGGCGGAAAATTCAAATATAATGGGAAAGTATTTAAATCAAAAGGGTCGTGTGCGGATCTGAGTTGGGTCGGAATGTTTCTGTTAATTAACTAGATAATTAAAACAAAACTTTGTCCAAAAAATAATATCTCGATCGAAAGATGAAGTCAAGCCGAGCGAGCGACGACGACGACGGCGCGAGGGGATCCCTCTTCCCAACTCTTTTAACAACTAATAGAAGTGTTTCTCTATTTAAAAACATCTATTTTTATTTCCACCACCAATGAGGGAGAAATGCTTTTTCTTAAAGCATAAGAGAATCTTTTCCAATTCCTCTTTTCATCTTCCCTCAATTTCCCATTAACTCTTGCTATACCCAACAATTGTTATACCAAATAGTTTTTTGATAATAAAAAATTTGGTGCTCCTAGCGCAAGATCTATGGGCTAATACACAAAAAAAAATGGGGAATTTGAGTGATTCTTAAAAAAGGGTTTGTAAATGCAGAAATGAGCGTTAAAAAAAGGTGTGAGTATACGTGA
Source organism: Solanum stenotomum (assembly GCF_019186545.1). Taxonomy (NCBI): domain Eukaryota; kingdom Viridiplantae; phylum Streptophyta; class Magnoliopsida; order Solanales; family Solanaceae; genus Solanum; species Solanum stenotomum. Next base: position 26,405,218 of record NC_064285.1, on the reverse strand, counting down.
AGCTTCCCAACTAAATACGGAGGTCCTCATAATTTTGATAATTTTTTCTTGGGTGTTCCGGGCACCAGATCTATAGTCTAATACACACGAAAAATTAGAAAATTAGGGTGATTCTTAAAATAAGGCTTGACAATGAGGAAATGGGCGTTAAAAATGGTGTGAGTATACGTGCCCCACTAATTACAGAGATCATGATAAAGTAGTTTTAAGAAAAGAAAAATTGAATGTCCGGGCGCCAGATCCATTGTCTAACACACACGAAAAATTGGGGAATTTGGGCGATTCTTAAAAAAAGGGCATGTAAATGCGGTAATGTGCGTTAAAAAAATGTGTGAGTATATGTGAAGGTTCCCCAACAAGGAAGAATATTGTCATTTATGTATTGATTTTGTAAAATGACAAGTAATCCCTCTGACCACTTTTAATTGTCATGTAGGGCTTTTCAAAAGTCAGTTTGACTAATTTTCAAAGTTAAATTAGATTACATTAATTCGATATATTAAACAACAAATTTATATATTCAAAAACTATACGAAAAGAACTATAAATTACATTTCTTTGCATATCTATATGATGAAAAAAATACATCGTAAAATGTTAGTCAAAGTTCTTATAGTTTAACTCTAAAAAGGAAACCATGGCAATTAAAAGTGGGCGGATGGAGTATTAAGGAATATCTATTTTTAGTGAGAATGACATGTAAATAGAAATAGAGAAAGTAAAATAATCACATGAATATGATAACAAAACATTGGGTATAACAATTAAAGAAATAAAATTAAACTAGTTATAGAGAGGAAAATGAATCTTGGGAAAGAATATGAAATTTTAAAATTTTCAACAAAAGAAGTTATGGATGAATTTGGAAAAGAATGGAATGTTATTTTTTAAATTAATAAATTCAAGGACTCAATTATTTGTATTTTGTTATTAAAAGAAATACATTATTTTATATTAATTCAAATTTTAATATTAGATCTTTTTTTATTATTCTAGATAGAAACAAGTTGATATGACCCCCCACCCCGCGCCCTTCTTTTTTTACGTCCCCATAATCCTTGGTGTGGCGATGTAGGGCAAAAATAATAATTGAGGAATGCAATTTTTATTACTATTGTGGATTGGTTATTTGTCATCACTGACTTAACTTATGAAGTATTTGGAAACCCTAGAACAAACGAGTAATTTACAGAGTGCCGACAAGGAATTTCATTAATAATTAACCGGTTTGAGAATCCTCAAAGAATAAACCTAAATAACTCTCCACTCAATGATTAAACTAAAAATGTATATAATATATGTGTATGATAGTGCGTAATCATGTATACAAACTAAAAGAGGTAAACAATAAATTTGTAAGGTAAGTGACATAATTGTCCTTCCAATATAAGTTCATATCTATGTGTTATATATTCATGTTAACGTGATACAAAGTTTTTGATTAATAAGTGTTTGTGGTTCAGTGGTAAGTACTCCTTCATCCTTAATCAAGAGGTCTCAGGTTCGATTCTATCACGACCCGAGCCTACACCCTGGACGTGGCCGGCACTCGAAGACCATTGTTGGTCCCCAAGAGAACCCTCATCCTGGCTTACTACAACCGGAAGACTAACTTAAGCATGCAAAATCTTAAAACTGAAATAAAATTCATGAAACTTAAACACAAGCTTTAACTAAAAAAAACTGAATAAAAATAAATTATTCAACTCGCCATAAAATAGGGAACCTAAGTCTTTCAAACATTTAACAAAATAAATAATTCAGACTTCTCAACTATACTGACTATCTATGAAGCCTCTAACTGATAAAGATGGAAGTCGGGAAAAGACCCACGACATCCTGACTAAACTGAAAAGTAAATGAAATCCTCTGGAAACAAGGAGGCTCATCATAGCTAACTCGAACTCCTGGTTGTATCAACAAATCTCCTGTTGATGATCCTGAATACCTGTGTCTGCATCATGAGAATATGCAGGCCAAATGGCTAAGTACGTGGAATGTACGAGCATGTAAGAGGAATTCTAAAGCATAAACATAAGTTTGAAACTTGATAAAAAGGAAACATACTTACCTTTTCTAAAACTTACTCAACTCAAGGAATACTCAAGGATATTCAAAACTACTCAAACTTACTCAACTTAGAAGTACTCAAGGATAAGATACTCAACTCAGAGATTAGATTCTCAACTCAAAGATATGATATTCAACCCTGGGTACTCAACTCAATATAAAGCAACAATACACATGCAATATATGGAAATCTTTATAAAATAGTAAAACAACTTAGTTCGTTAAAGAAAATACAATAACAAACTCAACTTTACTTATATAATAAAGTAATATAGTTTTTGTGGGAGATTCTCTAACCGACAACCGCCATTATGAGCCTAAGTGGTGATACAACATTTTTACCATCACGCTGCCCGACTGTCCTATACTTTGCCGCCATATAGAACTACTTAACTTAGTGGATCCACTAGCTTAACTTATGTGATCATCTAAAAAGCATGACCCATTAATAGCCATGATGGCTACATGGTTTATGGAGACTTGAGTTAATATGAACTCGCATCCCCATATCGGTGCTCAATACTACTCCCAAAAATATACTTAGCTCATATGTTTTAAAACAACTTCTTTCTTTGGTTTGAGATAATTACTCAAAACTTAACTTAAAAGCTCTCTTGGAATCGATGCTCCCTTTCTTGTTCAAAACTCTTTCGGAAATCTCAATTTTCTCTCATCTTAAATGTGAAAACATTTACTCTTGGGAATACTTAGTTCCCATATATCATTTAAAGAAAATGAATTTTACTCTTGCTCTTTACTCAACTCAAAGCTTATGTCTTAAAACAAAGTTTAAACATTTGTAAAAGACTTCTTAAAATATGGTTCATGCCGAATTATGGACATGAACGACTAAATGCAAGGTTTTCAATAACCATAGATAGAACTCAATACTTGGAACTCAAGAACTTCAATGATACTACTTACTTCAAGAATGCTCAACTCAGAGGGTTCATGTGGAATTATGACCATGAACTACTCAACTCAAGGACTCAAAGATACTTCTCATCTCAAGACTGCTCGACTTATAGGGTTCATGCGGAATTATGGGCATGAACAATTCAGCTCAAAGACTTCATTGGTAACATGTAATAGTCTCATGATTAGAAATATAATCTCAAAGGGGATTAGGAACTTAATACTCAAGACTTAGAACTTGAAGATACTACTCCTCTCAATGATACTCAATTTATGGAGTCCAAGCGGAATTTATGGGCATGAACGACTCGACTCGAATGTCTAAAAACTACATGGAACTCATGTATAAGACTATTCTATTTCTCTTACTTGCTTCCTCAAAATTTAACTCAAATCGATGATGGATCTCAAAGGATTCACAATTGAACTCAAATGCCTTCTTGAACTCTACTCTTAACTCTCTCTTGAATATGAATTATGAATTCAAAAGTTATGGTTCATGATATGAAGGATCACATGATGACAAAGTAGATTCATGAATAAATTCTTCTCATCCTCATACTCACTTGCTCGAGTCTTGAAATAAGTTACTAGAAGTTGTAGAAGACTCCTCAAAAGAACTCAAAGGGACTTTCTTAGAATGTTCGAAAGAATTTTCAAAACATAACTCTTAACTCTACTTGAATTTGAATTATGAATTCAAGGTTATGATCATGTTAGGAATGATTTTAGGTGTTTAGAAGTAGCTTAGAGTAGTTAGAATCGAAAAAGAGTGAAGGTACCCTTCGAAAGAACTCAAACGGAGAAACCGATTGCAAACTGGACGGGGCAGGCGACCCTGGGGCTATGGGTGGCGCGGAGCGCCAGCACCTAATATTAAGAGACTACTTTGGGGCACTCTGGCTGGCGCGACACGCCAGGCCCCAACCCAGAAAATGCGACAAATTTCTTTGCTCGTTTTCTCACCCTAACTCGCCTAGAATCGAACGGTTTCTTCCCCAATCACTTAGAATAAATTACTTAACATAAGTACACTCTAATATACTCAATACAGCCCTTAAAACACTCACCTTGATCTCAAGAAATCATCAAAAACCCAACACAACAATATTTAGAAAGTACTTCAAGAACACCTATCAAGAACTTACATCCTTCAACTTTTTGAGAATGAAACTTCACTGAAAATAATATGTTTTGCGTGTGGGTGAACAAACCCAACACTATGGAAGCTTACATAACTCTTAGGGATCAAACCCATGGCGACAATCCGCAACAACTCTCAAGAACCTCGACGAACGACTTCATCCTTTCCTCTTTTCTCCTCTTCTCTCTTTTTCTTTTCTCTTCTTGAACTCTCAACTAATACCCTAGGCATAAACTAGGATTATAAAACTGAACCTAGTCAGATTAGATCCCTAAAATATTACTAAAAATGAATCAAATCTGATTGGGTATGGAAAAGACCAAAATACCCCTCTAAAATTCGGTTTTGACTTTCCTTATCTAGACAACCCAACTTCGAATCAACATATCTCCCTTATACAAACTCGAAACTGAGAAAAATCGGTGGGGTGGAAAGATAACTCAAAGGTATTTCCTACGGTATCTTGTATCACACCTAACTCACCATGAGATAGAAGTTATGGTCATTTGAAATTGACAAGTATACATTGTCTCAAATAGATGACCTTTTTGATCAATTACAAGGTGCATCGATTTGCTCTAAGATTGATTTAAGGTCTGGTTACCATCAGTTAAAGATTGAGGCGGTTAAGAATTGGATTCGACCAAGTTTTATGATGGAAATTAGCAATTTTATGGGGCTCGCTAGCTACTATTTGTCACTTGTGGTATGAGTTGAGTCCAATTGGTATCTCAACGAAGTGACGTCAGGGTAATGACTGAGGGGCCACAAGCAAAGCAAATTGGAAACTGAGAAGGTTCCAATTGGTATCTGGCCCTAGGGGTGGTGTGAATGCATGGATGATCAAGATCAGTCACCCATGAAGCTAAATAATTAATTAAGAATTTGAACTTATATGTAAATTGTATCTTGGAAACTTTGAATGCGTGCTTCGGGTTGTCTGAATTAACTGTGAATGTGTAATTGCTTGAATATGATAAGCTGATTATGTGCACAATAAATGTGTGGCTGAACTTTGATATGTACAATATATTTTCCTGGTCGTTGAAGTTCTGCAAGTTGTAAATACTTGAGTATCGTGAAATTTGTTCTGAAAGGAATATCTTGACTAAGGATCGTGTGAGTGTCTGGGTGTATCCTGGGGATGTGTGGGTTGTGATGCTAAATTGACAAGAATGAATTAGTTCGTGTATCATGGAATTGATTGGGGTAGACAATGATTATCCTAGTTATGAGGATTATTCTAAAATTGTTAAGTAAAGCTGGGAACCTTTGTGGAATTTAAAAAAGAAAAGAACCCAGAAAAATTATTGGTAGGTTTTATATTTTCATTATGGTGGTTGGGGCAGGATTCTTCCCGCTAAGATGAGGCCACCAGTGCGGAAATTTTCCTGCCAGAGCGGGGTGAGGCAAGGCAGAACCTCAACCTGTCTCCCCTGTTTTCCCCTAGTCACAATTATGAACCCCGAATAGTACCCAAACTAACCTCCGTGATCTAATTCATTGTTCAGCAATCGAATATAAGTTGTTAAGTGTGTTAAATTGTGGAGAACTTGGGCATATGAGGAGGAAATCATTGAGGTCATGGAGGCCGGAGAAATGGTAATGCAGGTAGAGGAGTAGTGCAGCCAGGCCAGGATGTTGCCCATCAAGTCGACATGGCTCAGTTATATGCTTTTTCGGGCAAGACCGAGTTTGAGGTGTGTGATGCAGTGGTCACTAGTGCTATTCTTGTCTGTGCCCGGATGGCTATTGTTTTGTGTGATGGGTTCTATTTATTCGTACGTGTTAGTTTAATTGCCTTGGGATTTGATGTGGTTTGTGATATACTTGATGCATCCATCCATGTTTCTACCCCAGTTGAAGAGTCAGTCATAGTCACCCATGTGTATCGTGTTGTCCTGTTGTGGTTATGGATTTTAAGATTTGGTTATGCTAGATATGACTGACTTGATATAATCTTAGGCATGACTTGGTTGTTCCTCCTATTATACCGGGCTTAAATGTAATACTAAGTTGGTAACTCTAGCGATCCCCGATAGGGAAAGATTAGAGTGGGAAGGGGTGTATAAGCCTAAGCTAGCTAAGATCATATCTTTCATTCTGGTTACGAAACTAGTAGGGTAGGATTGTTTGATGTAATTGGCTCATATTCGGGATGTTGAGGTCGAATCCCCCTCTATTGAGTCTATACCTATGGTGTCAGAATTGAGAGAACTTAAAGCTCAATTCCAAGGGCTTCTTGATAAAGGTTTCATCCGTCCTAATGCTTCCCCATGGGGTGCTCCTGTCTTGTTTGTTAAAAGAAGGAGGGTAATATGAGGACTAGTGATTTTATATTAAGCCATAAAAGAGTACGTACCAAGATTGGGTTAGCCATTTGAATTTGATGAGTTTCCTGAGTTTAAGGTGTCATGTTCATGAAATGTTTTGGCTTCATACTGATAGTCAAGGCTGACTGAGCGTAATGGTAATAAGAGTTGATGGATTGTGATGGGATGCAACTATATAATAAGATTGTTGATTAAGCGAATTCTTGTTTAGTAATTACGACTTGTGAGTATCTAAGGTTGTGGTTTTCCAATATTTAGTGAGTAACGTGATTGTATGGAAAGTTTTAAGAGATGTTGCGACACCATTCGAATAGAAATTAAAGAGCTAGAGTCATAATGAAGAAAAATAGTGGGATGTAGTACAACCTTTAGAGAGAGGCGAGAGCAAGAATGTTTTAATTGATTACAAAAGCTGAAGAGATATCTTCAGAGGGGTAGATAATTGGGTTCAAAGACGCGTGATTTCATTGTTTTATTGTGGCTATGGTAATAGTGTCATGGGTCCATCAGATGGGTTAAAAACTATTGGAAAGGACTTGAGAAAGAAGTGTACAGATATTAGCTCAAGTGTGATGATAAGTTCTTGGTTCTTGTTTTGAGTTTAGTAATGAGTTTGATTGAATTGTTGGCGAAAGATATTGTAAGATAGATGGAGATTCGATCGATGATAAGCGGAGATCCATGATTTCATAAAATCTTCAAGGTACAAGCTAATATTGATAGAGAAAGGGATTGTGTTATATGGTGGAAATTACAATTCAGATTTTTCATTGTGAGTCTACGTTCGTGGTAATATATTTTGTCAAGGTATGAATTGGCAAGGTGAGAAATGATCAACTGTATACAGTATGAGCATTTGAAAGGACTTACACCTGGGTTGAGTCGTAAGTTTACTACTATTGATTGTTAAGTATCTAAGAAAGGTTTTCATTTAAAAAGTGTTGGTTTATAATAAGGTAAATGGTCGAAGTGTTTATGATGGTTGTTAGTATTGTGAGTATGATTCACTAGCTATGCTCTCGTGTGTTTTCACTTTTATGGGTGGATCCCTAGTGGTGGATCAAGGATACCAAATCCCATGATGTTCTCTTGGTTGAATGGGATGATTGGGAAGATTTGGTTATTTCGAATGACATAATTGGTGTTGTCTTGGAGTTGTTAAAGTATTTTAGTGGTTCTACATGTACCACCTTGCTTATGAGAATTTATAGAAGAGCTACCATGTATTGATTATGTGTGGTTGAATGTGGGGATCTTTGGGTCCAATTTTACTATTCTTAAGAGGTAATCTACAATTACTAAATCTAGCATTTTGATAGTTTTGTTGGAGGGGTTGTATGCTTGGACATATCCCTCGATGACTATCTGATTTCTAAAGATCAAATTGGTTATAACTTAAGCTCATGGGAATTTATGTTGTGGGATGGAGATATTGTTAAGAACTAGGATTTTTTTTGGGTATTATGAATGTGTGTTGGTTGATTCTAGTTCACTTCTAATTGTAGTGAGTATTTGATTTAGAATGTTATCATGCTTATTTGAGAAAGGATTAGTCCTGATGATTGTGTCAAGATCCTTGATAACATGTGGCAGAGTACAATCAACTTTGGTGGTTGTTGGGAATCGTTTTGTGGATTAGTTAAGTTTACATACAATAACATTTATCACTCGAGTGTTGAGATGACTTCATTGAGGCATTGTAAGGGAGAATCTGTAGGTATTCAATTGGTTGGTTTGAGGTTGAAGATGTGAAACCCTTAGGGGGTTAATGAGATTCGGTAAGAAGGACATGTGATACAAGTATCCCTAGTAATTCGACGATTCAGATACTACTCTACCCTTACATTAGCCAGTCTTTCCTAGTTGATCACTCGGGGACGAATGATGGGTAAATTAATATCTATTGTAACGACCTGATTTCCGTTGTTATGGAAAAGCCAATGGGGAAAGAATTGGGGCCAGAAAAACTTTTTCATAGTAACTAGGAGTTTCCCAACCTAGTCCGGGTATGGACGAAATCGTAGTCATTAAGGTGTATGGAAATCTGGTGACAAATGAGAGATCTATTAATGAATTTGATTACATGAGTGGATACTTAAGATGTTAACGATCCCGTACGACTTTACGGAATCAAATTCGGGTGAGTAGAACTCCCGAAATCGATCTTAGCACTAAGGGTATTTTCTGAGAGTTGTTGGTTAGTGGTGTGTTGTGAAATAGGGATTTTGGAATTCTCAAAGTAGCTCTCTATTACATTCCAGCCGCTTTGGCGCTGGAATTCGGCTCTCTAGCGGGGTCGCTACAGCGGAATGAGGGCCGCTTTGGCGGGTTCAACGCGACTTAAGGTCGTTAATAAATCCCTAAACGACCTTATTATGGACTTTTCAACTTTTAGAGCTAAAGAACGAACCCCAGGTAACTGTTACTCGTTTTTCACCATTCATGAGGCTAAAGGTAAGTTTTTCACTCCCCGAATTCATTTTTCGATCCGTACAACGTAATAGAATGGATAAATACTAATGGGGGAGGGTTTTGTTATAAATTCTACGGTGGAAATAACCCTAAATTGGGTATTAGGATCTTGGGTTTGGTCTAGGGTTATTGGGTTTGTTATAATCCGAATAATTAGACCTTTGATTGTTGATCCTTGCATTAATTGTATGTTTTTAGACCACGAACAAGCGGGAAGAATTCGGAAACAGAATATTCAAGTGCCTTAGGGGATTCAAGCTTGGATTCGAGATAGGTGATGGTTGTGATTCCATGATTGTGTGATGTATGTTTGTTCTTGTTTCATTATGATACAGGTATGTATGCGAATGTTGCATTGTTAATCACCCTAATCGTAAATGAGGATAATTGAATAATTGTATGCCCTGAATCACCTCTTGTTGTATGATTGTGAGAATATACATTGTGATAGTGATTGTGGTTTGTTGAATGGATCGGTTGCCACGTTTCGGCATAAACATGGGATCGGTTGCCACGTTACGGCATAAACATGGAATCGGTTGCCACGTTCCGGCATAAATATTGGATCGACTGCAACGTTCCGGCACACTAACTTGGATCGAGTATAACATTCTAGTATGCTAATTGTTTGGGTGTGGGTTCCATGAGAGGAACCATTGAATTGGGTTTCGTGAGAGGACCATTGAATTGTGTAGTGTATCTACTTGTGATGAGTTCATTCATATCTAATGATGATTGATATTGGAAGACGATATGATGCTTTAAATTGATATAACTGTGATGTGTGAGAATTGTGAAGTTGTTCATTATTCGTATATGTTGATGATATTGTATATGTTCAATATGTGCATGTGATTATATTGTTGGATTGACTAATGTATGTTACACTTAATGGAATAGCTGTGTGATCCTACCAGTACATTGTGGTTGTGTACTAATATTGCACTTGCGCTTTCTTTGTTGAGTACAGAGCATCTTCAGGTGGCTATTGATAGACCTCAACTAGATGACTATTGAGAGTGATCGGATTCAAGGGTGAGCCAGTTCTTTCAGGCTGCCATGGATCTTCTTTATTTAAGGTGTTTTGTTTAGCTTCGGGGTGGTACCCCTTATTCTTAGACTTGTCGTTAGTACACTTTTGGTACATTGACTTTCAAGTTCTAGGGGTTGAATTTCTGCATTAGTTTGGTTAGTTAATTGTTTAAACCTTTGGAGTTTATGGGGACTCCATTTTTATTGTCATTTAAACCTGCTTCCGTATCTTTAAATGTGTAGTATTCGATTAAGTTTTTAATTATGGGTTGTAGCAATGGTTCTACTGGAGGGTTTGTGTGGGTGCCAATCACGACGGTTTGGGTCATGACAAAACCCAAGATCCTAATACCCAATTTAAGGTTTTTTCCACCATTAGTTTCATATCAAAACCCTCCCCCAATAGTAATTACCCAAGAATCCAAGTTCTACATATCAAAACACGGATTATGGGAGTAAAATCCTTACTTTAAGTGCTACAAGAGGTGGAAAACCTTCAAGAAATAGCCATGGGTCATTTCTTAGCTCTCAAGAACGAACTTTTGAAGAAAATAACGTTTTTAGGGTGTTTTAACCTATTTAAGTCGCGATTGTCCCGCTACGGCGGCAGCCATCCCGCTATGGTGGCAGTCATCCCGCTACGGCGGTATGCACATAGACAAAATGTTGGAATTTGAATTCCAAGCCCCCATTTCACAACACACCTTCAAACCTTGACATTCAAAGACCATCGGTTCATGCTAAGATCGTTTTCGGGAGTTCTAGATGTTCAGCCATTGGCGGGAATTTTGCCCGCATCTGATCCCCAATTCTTCCTCGAATTCGATTTTGCAAAGTCGTACGGGTTCCTTAACATCTTAGCTATCCACTCATGTAATCAAAATCATAATTAAATCACCCAATTATTACTATATTTCCCTATACTTTACTTACTCTGATTTTGTCCAAATCTGTCTAGGTTGGGAAATTCCAAGTAACTACGAAAAGTTTTCTAACCCCAACTCTTTTTCCATTCGGTTTTCCCTAACGACGGTATCAGGTCGTTACAATAGATACCAATTTACCCATCACTCGTCCCCGAGTGATCAACTAGGGAAGACTGGCTAAAGTAAGCCTGAACAACAGGGAATACTTGTCTCGCATGTCCATAGCTTCCGAACATCGAGATAAAAAATTTCAACCGGTTCTTCTTCATACAGAAGGTCTTGTCTAACACAACTCAGTCTCACTTTATGATATAATCTTCATTCCCAAACCAACCGATTGAATACCTACACATCCATCCATACAATGCTTCAATGAAGTCATGACAATACTTGAGTGATATTTATTGTTGTACGTAAACTTAACGAACAAAAAAACTATTCCCTATAACCACCAAAGTTGATCATTCACATGTCTGCAACATGTTATCAGGGACTTTGACACAACATCAAGACAAATCCTTTCTTGCATAACCATGATAAAATTCTAAATCAATACTCGTGAAAATTAGAAGTGAACCTGAACCAACCAACACACACTCATAATACCTAAACAAACATAATCCTTATCAACATTTCCATCTCACAATATAATTTTCCATAAGCTTAAGTTATAAAAATTTGATCTTTAGACATCAGATACTCATCGAAAGACATGTCGAAGCATACAAACCCTCCAACCACACTATCAAAAAGCTATATTTAGAAATTGTAGATTACCTCTTAAGAACAATAGAATTGGACCCAATAATCCCCACATTCAACCACACATCATAGATACATGACCTCGACGAAAAAGATGGATATTAAGATTGTCGGACAACCATAATTTTGCATGGTAGCTCTTCTATAAATTCTCATAAGCAAGGTGGTACATGTAGAACAACTAAATAATTTAACAACTCCGAGACAACACCAAATATGTCATTTAAAATAACAAAATATTCCCAATCTTCCACTCAACCAAGAGAACAACGCAAGATTTGGTAGCCCTGATCCACCACTAGGGATCCACCCAAAAAAGTGAAAACACACGAGAGCATAGCTAGTGAATCATACTCACAATACTAACAACCATCATAATCACTCCGACCATTTACCTTATTATAAACCAACACTTTTTAAATGAACCCTTTCTTAGCCACAACAAACGAATGAAATCACGCGTCTCTAAACCTAAATATCTACCCCTCTGAAGATATCTCTTTAGCCTTTCCAATCAAATAAAATATTCTTGCTCTCACCTCTCTCTAAAGGTTGTACTATATCCCACTATTTTCTTCATTATGACTCTAGCTCTTTAATCTCTATTTTTTGTGGTGTCCCACCATCTCTTAAAACTTTCCATACAACCAAGTTACTCACCAAATATTAGAAAACCACAACTTTAGATACTCGCAAGTCGTAATTACAATACAAAAATTTGTTTAACCAACAATTTTATTATATAGTTGCCTCCCATCACAATCCATCACAAACTCTTATTAACATTACGCTCAGTTAACCTTGACTATCACTACGAAGCCAACCCTTCATCAGCACGACACCTCAAACTCAAGTATACTCATCAAATTCAGAGGACTAACCCAATTTTTTATATGCACTTGCTTACTAAAATCTTCAATTTCCTTTGCCTAGTATACTCAATGGAACTTTCTTTATACATAAGCTTGTCATTTCGGTATCAATCTACTTCTTTATGGCTAAAGATAAGATCACCAGTTCTCATACTACCATTCTTCTTCTTAACAAACAAGACATGAACACCCTACGGGGAAGCACTACAACGGATGAAACCTTTATCATGAAGCTCTTTGTTGTTGAGCCTTAAGCTCTCTTCATTCTACTAGAGCTATACGATATGGAGGGATGGAAATGTGGCGAGTGCCAGTTTTCAAGTCAATGCAGAAATCTATATCTCTATTCGGAGGCATACTAGGCAAATCTGTAGGAAACACTTCCTTACACTCAGACACCAAAGGAACAAACTCAATATAGGTAGACTCAACCTCAACATCCCATACATGAGCCAAATAAGCCAAACAACCCTGCCCTACCAGTTTCCTAGCTCGAATAGAGGATATGATCTTAGCTAGCTTAGGCTTGTACACCCCTTCCCACTCTAATTTTTCCCTACCAAGGATCTCTAGAGTTACCGACTTAGTATTACGATTAAGCCCTGTATTATAGGGGGACAACCAAGTCATGCCTAAGATTATATCAAGTCAGTCATATCTAGCATAACCAAATCAACCCAAATCTTAAAAATCCATAACCACAACAGGACATCACGATACACATGGGTGACTATGACTGACTCTTCAACTGGGATGAAAACATGGATGGGGGCATCAAGTATATCACAAACCACATCAAATCCCAAGACAGTTGAACTGACACATATGAATATTTAGAACACGGGTCAAACAAAACAATAGTCAACTGGGCTCAGACAAGAGTAGCACTTGTGACCACTGCGTCACACCCTCAAACTTGGTCTTGCCCGGGATAACATTAAACGGAGTCCCTGTCATCTTAATGGGTAACCTCTTTGCCTGGCTACACTGCTCATTTACCCGCATTACCATTTCCCTAGCCTCCACGGCTTCAATGATTTCCTCCTCATATGCCTAGGTTCTCCACAATTGTAACACATTTTATAACTTGTGTTCGACTGATGAACAGTGAATTAGGTCGCGGGGGTTAGTTTGGCTACGATTCGGGGTCCATATTGTGACCAGGGAAAAATAGGGGAGACAAGGCTAAGCTTTTGTCTCCCCCTGTCCCGCTCTGGAGGGAGAAATCCGCACTGGCGGTCTCGCCGTGGAGGGGAAAAATCCCGGCCCAGCGGCCCTGACAGAAACAAAACCCCTGCCAATAATTTTTGGTGTTCCTCTCTTTTCTAAATTTCTCCTAAATTTCCCGGCTATAACTAGGCATTTTAAGAAAATCCCTTTAGCTAGAACAATCAATGTCTACCCCCGGTCAACCCAATGAAGTACGCACTTTAGAATCCTTTTACCTCGTTTCAACACTACCACACACATATCCCAGAATACACCCAAACTCTCACACGGTTATCAGTTGGTTGCAACACACGTCCAGATTTCTCGCTTACGAACCACATCGTAATTTATGTAGATCCTTGCTCCTAATCTCTTGATGACTTTCAATTCACAACAAGTTTCACGACACTCAAGCAGTACAACTTGCAGACAAATCCAAATTCTTTAATTAGTTCGTTCCATAGACGACCATTACTGATCATCTATGCCTTATACAGCCCCTAAGGCCAGATACCGATTAGAGCCTTGTCAGTTCCAATTAACTTGTTTATATCCTTTCAACAGGGACTACAACGTCGAGCTCACTTCATTGAGATACCAATTGGAATTGGGAGATACCGGTTGGACTCAACTCATACCATAAACGACAATAGTAGCTAACGAGCCCCACAAAACTGCTAATTTTAATCATAGAACTTGGACGAACCCAATTCTTAGCCACCTCAACCTTTAACTGATTGTAACCAGACCTTAAATCAATCTTAGAGAAAAATGATGCACCTTGTAATTGGTCAAAAAGGTCATCTATCTGAGGCAATAGATACTTGTTCTAAATGGTGACCCTATTTATCTATCGGTAGTCTATACACATCCTCATTTGCTAGTGATGGTGTTACCACTTTTGTTGCTCTAGTTTGGACCATAGAGTGAAGGAGAAAAGATACCAATTTGTATCACCCAGATACCAATTGGATTCAAGTCATAGCATGAAGCAGTAGAATAAAGTGAGTTTTTCCAGAAGTCCTATAGCCTCTCGAAGAAAAGTATGAATGCCTTTGTACCGTTCCGCAAGACTCTACTAGACTCATTTTGGTACAATGAGATCAAAAAACTAAGAGCTCTAATACCAACTTTGTCACGACCCAGACCGTCATGATTGGCACCGACACTAACCCACTGGTGGGAGAACCATTTATACTAATCAGCAAATCAACTTAATCAAAAATACTAAAGCATTTAAGTTACAGAAGCAAGTTAAATACTTAAAAACTGAAGTTCCCCTGACTTCCAAAAGATCTAAAAACTAAGTAAATGCGGAAAATATGCCTAGAACCTGAAAGTCAATGTACCAAAACTCTAACAAGATCCAAAAGTCTAAATAAGAAGGGTTACAACCCCAAGCTAATGACTAATAACTAACTAGAAAAGTCTACATCCAAATGTGGACATAGACAAAAGAGAACTAATGGCAACCTGGAAGAACTGGCTCACCCTTGAATTCGATCGTCGATCACTGATCTTCTAAGCAATGTCTGTCAATAGCCACTTGAAGATGCCCTGTACTCAACAAAAAAAGAGCAAGTGCAGTATCAGTACACAACCACAGTGTACTGGTAGGATCACACAGTTATTCCACTAATTACAACATATATAAGTCATTACAACAATATAATAACATGCATACACTGAATATACACATTATCGATATCGTTTACGAACAACGAACAATATCACATTTATCAAGATATACAGTTACGTCAAATCAATCGTCCTCTTATGGAACTCACACCCAAACTATTAGCATACCAAAACGTGGTACCCAATCCAATGTTTATGCCGGAACGTGGAAACCGATCCCATGTTTATGCCGGAACGTGGCAACGGATCCAAGTTAGTGTGTCGAAACGCAACACCTGATACATTCAACAATCCACAATCACAATCACAAGTACATTCTCAGAATTATACAATCAAGTCTTGATTCATGGCATTCATCATACATCTATCTTATTTACAACTAGTGTGATCAATAATGCAACATTCCCATATATACACATATTATAATGAAGCAAGAACAAACATATATCACACAAAAATCACAACCATCACCTACCTAAACTTTGTAATGACCTAATTTATGTCGTTATGGAAAAGCCAATGGGAAAGAATTGGGTACAGAAAAACTTTTTCGTAGTAACTTGGAAATTCCCAACCTTGTCTAAATTTGGACGAAATTGGAGTCATTAAGGTGTAGGGAAATCTAGTAAGAAATGAGAGATATATTAATGAATTTGATTACATGAGTGGATGGTCAAGAGTTTAAGGATCCCGTACGACTTTATAGAATTGAATTCGGGTAATAGAACTCCTAGAATTGATCTTAGCGATAAGGGTATTTTTTGAGAAACGTTGGTTATAGGTGTGTTGTGAAATGCGGATTTTGGAATTCTTTAATTATTTCACTGTCTTGCATAACTCGCTTTGGCGCTGGGTTTTGCTACTCTGGTGAGGCCGCTACAACGGTGTGGCGGGTTCAACGCGACTTAGCGTCATTAATAAATCCCTAAACGACCTTATTTGGCACTTTTTTACTTTTAGAGCTAAGAATGAACCTCAGGTGACTCCTATTCGTTTTCACCATTCTTGAGGCTAAAGGTAAATTTTTCACTCCCCGAATCCATTTTTTGATCCGTAAAATATAATAGAATGAGTGAATATTGATGGGAGAGGGTTTTGTTATAGATTTTATGGTGGAAACAACCCTAATTTGGATAATTGGGATCATAGATTTGATCTAGGGTTCATAACTTTGTTAGTATTTTGGTTAATTAGTAATTTTTTATTAATTCTAGTATTATATTGATTGTTTGTAGACCAACAACAAGAGAAACGAATCTGGAAAGTGAAGGATCAAGTTTCTTAGGGTTTCAAGCTTGTTTCGAGGTAGGTGATGGTTGTGATTCCACGATTGTGTGATGTATGTTCGTTCTTGCTTCATTATGATACATGCATGTATGCGAATGCATTGTTGATCACCCTTATCGTAAATGAGGATAACTGAATAATTATATGCCATGAATCACCTCTTGTTGTATGATTGTGAAAATATACAATGTGATTGTGATTGTGGTTTGTTAAATGGATCGA
Organism: Solanum stenotomum; assembly: GCF_019186545.1. Classification (NCBI taxonomy): domain Eukaryota; kingdom Viridiplantae; phylum Streptophyta; class Magnoliopsida; order Solanales; family Solanaceae; genus Solanum; species Solanum stenotomum. The sequence continues at coordinate 26,388,336 of NC_064285.1, read as the reverse complement.
GTGCCACATTTCAACTTAAACATGGGATCGATTGCCAAGTTCCGGCATAAACATGGGATAGGCTGCCACAATCTGGCACAATAACATGGATCGAGTACCACGCTTCGATATGCTAACTATTTGGGTGTGGGTTCCATGAGAGGACCATTGAATTGTTTTGTGTATCTACTTGTGATGAGTTCGTTTATATCTAATGATGATTGATATTGGAAAACAATATGTTGTTCTAAATTGATATAACTGTGATATGTGAGAATCGTGAAGTTGTTCATTATTCGTATATGTTGATTATATTGTATATGTTCGATATGTGCCTGTGATTATATTGTTGTATTGACTAATGTATGTTACACTTAATGGGATAGCTGTGTGATCCTAGCAGTACACTGTGGTTGTGCACTGATACTGCACTTGTTCTTTCTTTGTTGAGTAGAGGGCATCTTCAAGTGGCTATTGATAGACATCAGCTAGGTGACTATTGAGCGTGATCAGATTCAAGGGCGAGCCAATTCTTTCAGGATGCCATGAATCTTTCTTGTTTAAGTCCACTCTTTTCAGACTCAGACTATTTGTTTAAGGTGTTGTTTAGTTTTGGGGTTGTACCCATTGTTCTTAGGCTTGTCGTTAGTACAGTTTTGGTACAATGACTTTCAGGTTCTAAGGGTTGAATTTCTGCATTGGTTTGGTTATGTTATTGTTTTAAAACATGGGGAGTTTATGGGAACTCCGTATTTCTTTTAGTCATTTAAACCTGCTTCTGTATCTTTAAATATCTTAGTTTTCGTAAAATTTGTTTGTTGGGTTATAGTAATAGTTCTCCCACTAAAGGGTTTGTGTGAGTGCCAATCATGACGGTCTGGTCGTGACTAAGTTGGTATCATAGCCCTAGGTTCGTTGATCTCATTGTACCAAAATAAATCTAGTAGAGTCTTACACAATGGTACGAAGACGTATGTACTTTCCTTCGAGAGGCTATAGGACTTTAGGAAAAACTCACTTCTTTCTTCTCCTTCGTGCTATGACTTGAATCCAATAGGTATCTGCGTGATACAAATTGGTATATTTCCTCCTTCACTCTATGGTCCGAACTAGAGCAACAAAAGTGGTAACACAATCGCAAGCAAGAGAGGATCTCTATAGACTACCGACAGTTGAATAGGGTCACAATTCAGAGCAAGTATCCATTGCCTCATATAGATGACCTTTTTAACCAACTGCAAGGTGCATTGATTTTCTCTAAGATTGATTTATGGTCTAGTTACTATCAGTTAAAGGTTGAGGCGTTTAAGAATTGTCTTCGACCAAGTTATATGATTGAAATTAGTAGTTTTGTGGGGGTCACTAGCTGCTATTGTCGCTTGTGGTATGAGTTGAGTCCAATTGGTATCTCCCGATTCCAATTGGTATCTCAACAAAGTGAACTAGATGTCGTAGTCCCGGCTGAAGGGACACAAGCAAGTTAATTGCAATTGAGAAGGTTCCAATTGTCATCTGGCCTTAGGGACCATATAAGGCATAGTTGATCAATAATGGTCGTCTATGGAATAAACTAATGAATGAATTGGACTTATCTACATGTTGTAACTGCTTGAGTGTCGTGAAACTTGTTGTGAAAAGAAATTCATCACGAGATTATGTGCAAGGGTCTAGATAAATTACGATGTGGTTCGTAAGCGAGAATATGGACATGCGTTGCGACGAACTTATAACCCTGCGAGAGTCTGGGTATATCCTAGGGATATGTGTGTGGTAGTGTTGAAACGATGTAAAAGGATTCTAAGGTGCGTACTTAGTTGGGTTGACCAGGGGGTAGACAATGATTATCCTAGCTAAAGGGATTGTCTCTAAAAATACATGTGTTATAGACGGGAACCTTTGGGGGAATTGGGAAAGAAAATAACCCAGAAAATTTATTGGCAGGGATTCTGTTTCTATTATGGCCGCTGGGCCGAGATTCTTCCTGCCAATGCGAGGCCGCCAGTGCAAAAATTTTCCCGCCAGGCCGGGATGAGGTGAGGCAGAACCTCAACCTGTCTTCCCTGTTTTCCCCTAGTCATAATTATGGAACCCGAATAGTACCCAAACTAACCCCCGCAATCTGATTAATTGTTCAGCAATCAAATATAAGTGGTGAAGTCTGTTAAATTGTTGAGAACCTGGGCATATGAGGAGGAAATTAGTGAGGCCATGGAGGCCGGGGAAATGGTAATGCAGGTAGAGGAGTAGGGCAGCCAGGCGAGGAGGTTACTCGTCAAGACGACATGGCTCAGTAATATGCTTTTACGGTCAAGATTGAGTTTGAGATGTGTGATGCAGTGGTCACTAATGCTTGTCTTGTTTGTGCCCGATTGGTTATTGTTTTGTATGGTCTCAGTTCTACTTATTCGTACATGTTAGTTCAATTTCCTTCGGATTTGATATGGTTTGCGGTATACTTGATGCCCCTATCCATTCTTCTACCCCAGTTAAAGAGTCAGTCATATTCACCCTTGTATATCGTGTTGTCATGTTGTTTTAATGGATTTTCAGATTTGGGTTGATTAGGTTATGTTTGATATGACTGACTTGATATAATCTTAGACATGACTTGGTTGTCCCCCTATTATACCAGGGTTAATTGTAATACTAATTCGGTAACTCTAGAGATCCAGTAGGGAATGATTAGAGTGGGAAGGGATGTACAAGCCTAAGCTAGCTAAGATCATATCCTTAATTCAGGCTAGGAAACTGGTAGGGCAGGGTTGTTTGGCTTATTTGGCTCATGTTTGGGAGGTTGAGGTTGAGTCGCCCTCTATTGAGTTTGTTCCTGTGATGTCTGAGTTTAAGGAAGTGTTTGCTACAGATTTACCTCGTATGCCTCCGGATAGAGATATAGATTTCTGCATTGACTTGGAAACTGGCACTCGCCCCATTTCCATTCCTCTGTATTGTATGGCTCCAGCAGAATTAAGAGAGCTTAAGGCTCAAATCCAAGAGCTTCTTGATAAAGGGTTCATCCGTCCTATTGTTTTCAAGTGGGGTGCTCCTGTCTTGTTTGTTCAAAAGAATGAGGGTAGTATGAGGACTAACAATTTTATCTAAATCCATAAGGGAGTGGAGTAATACCAGAATGACAAGCTTATGGATAAAGAAAGGTCCATTGAGTATATTTGGGTGAAGGAAATTGAATATTTTAGTAAGAAAAGTGTGTACCAAGATTGGGTTAGTCCTTTAAATTTGATGAGTAGACATGAGTTTGAGGTGTCATATTGATGAAATGTTGGCTTCATAGTGATAGTCAGGGCTAACGGAGCGTAATGGTAATAAGAGTTTGCGATGAATTGTTTTGGGATGCAACTACGTAGTGAGATTGCTGATTAAGGGAATTTTGTATAGTAATTACGACTTACGAGTATCTAAGGTTGGGGTTTTCTAATATTTTGTGAGTAACCTGGTTGTATGAAAATTTATAAGAGATGGTAGGACACCACTCGAATAGAATGTTAAAGATCTAGAGTTATAATAAAGGAAATATTGTAGAATGTAGTACAGACTTTAGAGAGACGCGAGAGCAAGAATATTTTTTTGAGTTCTTAAGGCTAAAGAGGTATCTTCAGAGGGGTAGATAATTGGGTTCAGAGATATGTGATTTCATTCATTTTGTTATGGCTATGGTAATAGTGTCACAAGTCCGTCAGATTGGTCAAAAACTATCAAAAAAGACTTGAGAAGGGAGTGTGCAGACATTAGCTTGAGTGTGATGACATGTGCTTGGTTTTGTTTTTGAGTCTAGTAATGAGTATGATTGAAATTTTAGCAAAACATATGGTAAGATCGATGAAGATGTGATCAATGATAAACGGAGATCCATGAATTCATAAATATCTTCAAGGTACAATCTAATGTTGATAGAGAAAGGGATTGTGTTATACGGTGGAAATTACAATTCAAACTTTTCATTGTAAGTCTACATTCGTGGTGATGTATTTTGTCAAGGTATGAATTGGCAAGCTGAGAAATGATCAATTGTACCTGGTATTGAGCATTTGAAAGGACTTATACTTGGGTTGAGTTGTAAGTTTACTACTATTGATTGTTAAGTACCTAAGAAAGGTTTTATTTTTTAAAAAAGTGTTGGTTTATAATAAAGTAAAAGGTCGGAGTGTTTATGATGGTTGTTAGTGTTGTGAGTATGATTCACTAGCTATGCTCTAGAGTGTTTTCATTTTGTGGGTGAATCTCTATTGGTGGATCAGGTCTACTGATCCTACGATGTTCTCTTGGTTAAGTGGGACGATTTGGAAAGACATGGTTATTTCAGATGACTTATGTGGTGTTGTCTTAGAGTTGTTAAGAATTTTAGTTGTTTTACATGTACTACCTTGCTTATGAGAGTTTATAGAAGAGCTACCATGGGTATTTATGGTTGTCCGATAATCTTAACATTCATCTAGTCGTCGAGGTCATGTATTGATTGTGTGTTGTTGAATGTGGGGATCATTGTGTTCAATTTTACTATTTTTAAGAGGTAATCTACAATTGCTAAATCCATCATTCGATAGTGTGGTTGGAGGGCTTGTATCATTAGACATATCCCTCGATGAGTATCTGATATTTAAAGATTAAATTTGTTATAACTTAAGCTCATGAAAATTTATGTTGTGGGATGGAGCTGTTGTTAAGAACTATGATTGTTTCAGTATTATGAGTGTGTGTTGGTTGGTTCAGGTTCACTTCTATTTGAAGCGAGTATTGACTTGGAATTTTATCATGCTCAAGTGCTAAAGGATTCGTCCGGATGATTGTGTGAAGGTCCTTGATAACATGTTGTAAACGTGTGTACGATCAACTTTGGTGGTTGTTGGGAATCGTTTTGTGGTTAGTTAAGTTTACATACAACAATATTTATAACTCGGGTGTTGAGATGACATCATTGAAGTATTGTAAGGGAGGATGTGTAGGTATTCAATTGGTTAGTTTGAGGTTGGAGATGTGAAACCCTCAGGGGGTAGTAAGATTCGGTAAGAAGGGCATGCAATACAAGTATCCCCAGTAATTCAACGATTCAGATACTACTCTACCCTTACTTTAGCTAGTCTTTCCTAAGTTGATCACTTAGGGATAAGTTATGGGTAAATTGGTATTTATTGTAATGACCTAATTTCCATCGTTATGGAAAAGCCAATGGGGAAAGAATTGGGGACAGAAAAAGTTTTTTGTAGTAACTTGGAATTTCCCAACCTAGTCCAAATTTGGATGAAATTGGAGTCATTAAGGAGTAGGGAAATCTGGTAACAATTAAGAGATAAATTAATGAATTTGATTACACGAGTTGATAGTTAAACGTTAAGGATCCCGTACAACTTGACGGAATTGAATTCGGGTGATTAGAACTCCCGAAATCGATCTTAGCACTACGGATATTTTCTGAGCGTTGTTTGTTAGAAGTGTGTCGTGAAATGAGGATGTTTTAATTCTTTAATTAGCTCACTATCTCGCATAACCCTCTTTGGCGCTGGGTTTTACCGTTCTGGCCAGGCCGCTACAGCGGGGTAACGATCGTTCTGGCGGGTTCGACGCGACTTACAGTCGTTAATAAACCCCTAAAAGACCTTATCTGGCACTTTTTTTAATTTTAGAGATAAGAACGAACCTCAGGTGACTCATACTCTTTTTTAACCAATCTTGAGGCTAAAGGTAAGCTTTTCACTCCCCGAATCCATTTTTCGATCCGTAGAATGTAATAGAATGGGTGAATATTGATGGGGGAGGGTTTTGTTATAGATTCTATGGTGAAACAACCCAAATTTGGATAATTGGGATCATGGGTTTGATCTAGGGTTCATAGAATTGTTAGTATTTTCGGTAATTAGTAATTGGTTATTGATTCCCGTATTATATTTGTAGACCAAGAACAAGCGGAAAGAATCCGAAAAGGGAAGGATAAAGTTTCTTAGGGTTTCAAGCTTGTTTCAAGGTAGGTGATGGTTGTGATTCTCTGATTGTGTGATGTATGTTCGTTCTTGCTTCATTATGATACATGTATGTATGCGAATGTTGCATTGTTGATCACCCTAATCGTAAATGAGGATAATTGAATAATTGTATGCCATGAATCACCTCTTGTTGTATGATTGTGAGAATATACATTGTGATTATGATTGTGGTTTGCTAAATAGATCGATTGCCACGTTCCGGCATAAACATGGGATCGGTTGCCACGTTTTGGCATAAACATGGGATCGGTTGCCACGTTCCGGCATAAACATGGGATCGGCTGCCACATTTCGGCACACTAACTTGGATCGGGTGCGACGTTCCGGTATGCTAACTGTTTGGGTGTGGGTTCCATGAGAGGACCATTAAATTTGGTTCCGTGAGGAGACCATTGAATTGTGTTGTGTATCGACTTGTGATGAGTTCGTTCATATCTAATGATGATTGATATTGGAAGACGGTATGTTGTTCTAACTTGATATAACAGTAATATGTGAGAATCGCGAAGTTGTTAATTGTTTGTATATGTTAATGATATTGTATATGTTTGATATGTGCATGTGATTATATTGTTGTATTGACTAATGTATGTTACACTTAATGTGATAGCCGCATGATCCTACCAGTTTGATGTGGTTGTGTACTGATACTGCACTTGCTCTTTCTTTGTTCAGTACAGGGCATCTTCAGGTGGCGATTGATAGACATCAACTAGGTGACTATTGAGTGTGATCAGATTCAAGGGTGAGCCAGTTCTTTCAGGCTGCCATGAATCTTTCTTGTTTAAGTCCACTCTTTTCGGACTTAGACTATTTGTTTAAGGTGTTTTTTAGTTTTGGGGTTGTACCCCTTGTTCTTACGCTTGTTGTTAGTAGAGTTTTGGTACATTGATTTTCAAGTTCTAGGGGTTGAATTTCCGCATTAGTTTGGTTAAGTTATTTGTTTAAATCTTGGGGAGTTTATGGGAACTCCATATTTGTTTTAGTCATTTCAACCTGGTTCTGTATCTTTAAATGCCTTAGTTTTCATAAAATTTGTTTGTTGGTTGTAGTAATGGTTCTCCCACCGAAGGGTTTGTGTGGGTGCCAATCATGACGGTCTGGGTCATGATAGAATCCAAGCTTGAATCCCTTAAGGAACTTGAATCTTCCCTTTCCGGATTCTGTCCGCTTGTTCTATGTCTACAAATAATTATTATACGCAAGGGTCAACAATAAAATGTCTAATTACCCAGTTTATACCAAACCCAATAACCCTAAACCAAACACAAGATCCTAATACCCAATTTAGGGATTTTTCCACCATTAGTTTCAAATCAAAACCCTCCCCCAATAGTAATTACCCAAGAATCCAAGTTCTACGGATTGAAAAAGGGACTAGGGCAGTAAAATCCTTACTTTGAGTGAAAAAAGATGGAAAACCTTCAATAAATAGCCCTGGGTCGTTTCTTAGCTCTCAACAACGAACTTTTTGCAGAAAATAACGTTTTTGGGGGGTTTTACCCTATTTAAGTCGCGACTATCGCGCTACGGCAGGACCCATCCCACTACGGCGGCATGCACAGAGACAGAATATTGGAATTTGAATTCCAAGCCCCAATTTCACAATACACTTCAACCCTTGACATTCAAAGACCACCCGTTCACGCTAAGATCATTTTCGGGAGTTCTACTCTCCCAAATTCAATTCCATAAAGTTGTACGGGTTCCTTAATATCTTAGTTATCCACTCATGTAATCAAAATTATAAATAAATCACCTAATTGTTACCAGATTTCCCTAGACTTTACTGACTCCGATTTAGTCCAAATGTGGACTAGGTTGGGAAATTCCAAGTTACTACAAAAACATTTTGTGACCCCAACTCTTTCTCCGTTGGCTTTTCCCTAACGACGAAATCAGGTCATTACAAAAACTATACAAAAGGTACTATTAATTACATTTTTTTTGCTTATCAATATGATGAAAAAAAATACATCGTAAAATGTTAGTCAAAGTTCTTATAGTTTGGCTCTAAAAGGGAAACCATGACAATTAAAAGTGGGCAAAGGGAGTATTAAGGAACATCTATTTTTAGTGAGGATGACATGTAAATAGAAACAGAGAAAGTAAAATAATCGCATGAATTGCATGAATATGATAACAAAACATTGGGTATAACAATTAAAGAAATAAAATTAAACTAGTTATAGAGAGGAAAATGAATCTTGGGAAAGTATATGAAATTTTAAAATTTTCAACAAAAGAAGTTATGGATGAATTTGGAAAAGAATGGAAAGTTATTTTTTAAATTAATAAATTCAAGGACTCAATTATTTGTCATTTGTTATTAAAAGAAATACATTATTTTATATTAATTCAATTTTAATATTACATATTTTTTTATTATTCTAGATCAAAACAAGTTGATATGACCCCCCACCCCTTCTTTTTTTACGTCCCCATATTCCTTGGTGTGGCGATGTAGGGTAAAAAAAATAAAAAAGAGGGATGCAGTTTTTATTATTATTGTGGATTGGTTATTTGTCATCACCGACTTAACTCATGATGTATTAGGAAACCCTAGAAAAAATGAGTATTTTACAGAGAGCTGACAATGAATTTCATTAATAATTAATCTCTTTGAGAATCCTCAAAGCATAAACCTAAATAACTCTCCACTCAATGATTAAACTAAAATTAGTTGACGCATGTATAAAATGTATATAATATATGTGTATGATAGTGCGCAATCATGTATACAAACTACTAGAGGGGCTTGGCCCGTGCTAAGCATGGGCCCAACATAATAAATATATTCTCCATAAATAATAATTGTCACTGAAAATTATGAAAACCACAAATTACAACGAACTAATTTTTTGTGTATATATTAGTAAGAAGGATTATCTACTAAGTTAGAAACTTAGAATGTTCATTCAATCTATAGATTATACACAATATCAAATAGTCAATAAAATAGAAGACATTAAAATATTGATTCAACGCATACAACTTGCACCCCAAAATATTAAGAAGAGAGAAAAGAAAAGGAGAATGCTCAAAAAATTGTTAGGAACATTTTGATTTATCATTCAAATTTTAGCGGTGTCACAATTTCTGCACTATCTGATGAGTCATCGGGACATCAACTCTTCCAACTCTTAGTACATCTATTTTTCTTTGCCCAAATATTACTACATTTGTTGTTCCTGGAAAATATTGAAAAGAACACACTCCAACACAAGTTCATGTTAAGTATATCAATTTCAGTGTTTGCAGAAATTGAATATTTATATCAAGATTGTAAAAATAGAATATTTAGACAGAAGAAAGTTAAGTAGTTCTTTTAGAAGTGAACTTTCATTTTTACCTACTTGACTTTTTATACATGTTCTTAACTAAGCTAAAAGCACTTTATAAAGGCACACATTTTCTCGAGTCCTCTCACACCAAAACTGAGAAAAAATGGAGCCAAAATATCCATTCCAGATAAATTTGCAAGGGAGTGGTATATATTTAGGTACACAAGTTCTTCTTTCTTTTGACACGTAAAATAATATGTAAGCATGAAGGAGAATTTATTTCTGAAATTCTGTTTGTATTAACCAAAATAAGTTTACAAAAAAAAGAGAGAAAAATAATATTACATGTGTTGTCTCAATCATATTGTTTTTCTCTTTGGCTACTCTTAAGAGGGAGCAACATTATCGATATATTTATTTTTCTTGGCCTACTAAAGATCATATAATTTAGTATGTGGTTTATTTCACTAAGCTCAACAATTGATGCTATCTAAATTATTGCACTTGGGCATTATAGCTTCTAAATTTAATAAAACGATAATAAATCTTAGTTTAAGTAAATTAAAGATGAGGACACAGAAAGACATAGTACACGATATGTAAAAGCCAATTCGCCATTAGCATTGCATCTAGCATTAATAATTTGAGTATCTCTTTCCAGATAAAATCATATTATAACTGCATTTCCCTCCTTTCATCTAGTTTACTACTCCTGACTTGAGTTTTTCGATTCAATAAATCAAAAGCTGAACAACAAACTTTAAAATTAAAGCCTATTCCATATATACAATCACAAAAATGTGGAAACTTCTTCATGGGATATTATGCGTGTTAACTAATTGCACATAATACCTCATTAAGGAAACGAACCACATGCTAGGGGTAATTTCAAAATAGAGTTAGTTATATTAAATTGTCTTTATCTAACCTCATAATCAAACCTATCCATTAGGTAATTTAATAAAAGTGAAGATTACCTAATCATTCTCAGCCTTCAACAGTCATCCTATTTTATTATCATCCTCTTAATCGTAGCATTGTCATTAGTATAAATATGATAGAAGTTATATACAACAAAAATAACAGAAGAAATCTACATCACTTATAAAAGTTGAATCTAGAGGTGAAGTGTTTTCAAGTTTTGTATCCCAATACAAATTATCCAAGAACTACTAAATACAAAATGCAACATCATATTTTGTCACATACCATTCTCAGTACACAAGATAGAACACTATAATTCATTTTCAAGAAAAAGGGGCCAATATTTTAAGAGCCTGAAAAAGTATATGAAAATGTACCTGAAGTACTTGAAATTAAGAGTATCTGAAATCAACCCTTCTCATAGTTCAACCTGCTTGTTGTTCTTTTTTTAGACTTTGATTGTTATTATGTCACCTTACCTCAATTGGGGTGTAATTATTATAGCAAGTAGGGATTTAAAAGTACTAATTGGAAAGTATATCAAACATCTTTGAATGTTAAAGGAGTTAACTTCATAAGAACTCAAAATAAAAGTAGGTGACCTCTTCAGTTATTGTGCTCGAATACTATTTTTCTTCAATCACCTGAAACAAAGTGTACACTAACGTAGTCATGCACCATTAAATTGTTTTACCCCTCACTTTTGTAATTATCCTTCTCCAAAGTGCCTCTTATTTCACAATATATGTCCATAACCACTTCTTGAGTAAACTACAAATTGTAACACTTGTTATATTTATTCCTAAACCTACTATTTTCTTGTGCAAAGTGACATAGTCCCACTTTATTAGATATATCGTTTGGTTCTCTTTGTTATTTTTTTTTTTGGTCATTTTTTCCCTTATCATTTCATTTAACTTCTGTCATATCATTATAGTATTGAGGGAGAGGGACATTTCATAAGCATGCATTCATCCAAATACTACTGTCGATTAGCATCTTTCTATCTATAGTTTAAAATAATTTTTTCTAGCCTGAGTTGACACAAAATTAGACAACAAAATCAAGATGTTAATGCCCCAGCCTTCTTGACGAAAGAAGGAAAATTCAATTTTAACAATAGAGACATCATACTAATCCTGACTTGATAAAATTTAAATATGAAATTCAAGTTCAGATAAACAACCAAGAGTTAAAACATGCACTTTGTAGTACCACATGCTTCTTCCATCAATGTATCCCCCTACGAATATGGATGTCCAAAATAATATTGGTACATAATTTATTATATTATATACCAGTGGAATGATAAAATTTACTCTTACAAATGAAGAAACATGATAATAGCTTACAGAGAGAATCACTTCTGGAAGGATTATTTTCATATGCCCTAGAAAAAGAAGATAGAAAAAGATCAATTTACTTAATATATATTTGTAAGAAGTAAATATAAATGCATAAGCTTAGAAGTGTTTTACAACATACATTGATTGTGTCATCCAACTTGAGTCATACACCAACTCTCTCTTTTTCACGTCTAGCCATCACATCGTTTCATATCCAGGTAGCCATGTGTTTTGTTCCTAGAGAAGCCTAAATAAGTAGTTGAAAGACTACATATTTCACTATCAAATTCCTACAAGTTAATGTACATTATCTATTTCATTAGTAGAGAATGTCTAGATTTTTGCCCATTTTTCTCCAACCCAAATACTGCTTCAAACATGAGCAGAACCATATTTAGGTATCTCCATCGACTAACATTTTGTATGCCATAACGTGTCATCAACGATATAATGTGTGAAATGCTTACCAAGTTCTGATGCGTAGTTCTCACCTTATAATTGCACTTCAATCGGGTCAAAATAATTTTGTACCCTATATAAAGACATTCTTATTAATAAGCACAACAACATAACAAAATATTGTCTCAAGTACTAAAAGTCTCAAGATATGACATATAGGGCCATAAGTTAATGTCAAATAAGATGAGTAAGACATTTCATCAAACATCATAAGGGCATAGCACACGAAGTGTTTTCTAATTATGAAATCTATTTTAACTTGTTGGAATTGTCACAAACTTGCAATGTCACTATTTCCAATTCGCTAAAATTGGCAAGTGTCATAGATGTGGGGAAATTGCCTCAGATAAAGGTAGCACCAGAAATTCTTCCTGCTTGTTCACTTTATTTAAAAGAGCAACAACAAATTATATTTGCAGTGAATATAAGCAAAAAGGCATAAGCATCAAATTTGAAGGAAACTATCCTCGCTGATGAAACAAATCAAAGGAGCGGGAAAAATAGTAACTAATTTGTCTATGACATCTGAGTAAAAGATTCACTTTGCACAACCAAGGTTATAAAGCATTTGTTGTAAGAATTTGAAGAAGTTGAAGACCTATAAAAAAGGTCAAGCCTTTTCAAAAAAGAATTTCAAGAACAAAAAACAAATCAACACATGCACCTGAAGTAGTTATCAACAGTTCATGAATCTGCAACATTAACAAATTGTATAAGAGCCACTATAATCTGTTACTTTGCCTCCATCTCCTTCCAATGATACTCANACATGCACCTGAAGTAGTTATCAACAGTTCATGAATCTGCAACATTAACAAATTGTATAAGAGCCACTATAATCTGTTACTTTGCCTCTATCTCCTTCCAATGATACTCAAAGATTTAACCTAAAAATGCCATTGTATTGCCAAATTAGGAAGTGTGGAAAGAATTGAAAAGAAGCCAGAACGATTTGATTATGCAGTAATGAGATAATAGCGACAAAACTAATCACGTAAGCTTTTGTACTATTAAATGATGCAGTGTTCGTCCCATGCTTATGTCAAGACTTGGCACCCACACTAACCCTCTTGTGGGAGAACCACTACTACAACCCAAACCAAACAACTAAACCAAAAACTAAAACATTTAAGGATACGAGAACAGGAATAAAAGCTAAAACTGAAGTTCCCATAAAGTTCCAAAAGATCTAACAACTAACAATGCGGAAAAATACACCTAGAACCTAAAAGTCAATGTACCAAAACATCTAACAATGAACCAAGTCTAAACAAAAAGGGTCACAACCCCAACAAATGAACTAATCAACTAACTAGAAAAGTCTAAATCCAAAATATGGACATAGACGAGAGAGAACTCATGGAAGCCCGGAAGAAACGACTCACACTTGAATTTGAACGATCACTGATCTTCTAAGCGAGGTCTGTCAATAGCCGCCTGAAAATGCCCTGTACTCAACAAAGAAAGAGCAAGCGCAGTACCAGTACACAACCACAGTGTACTGGTAAGATCACTCGGCTATCCCACTAAGTATAACATATATAAATCAAAACAACAATATAATCACATGCATATATCGAACATATACAATATTATCAACATTTACGAACAACGAACAACTTCACATTTCTCAAGATACGCAATTATGACATGTTATTGGTCCTATCATGGAACCCAAACCCAAACAGTTAGCATACCGAAATGGGGTACCCAATCCAATGTTTATGTTGGAACGTGGCAACCGATCTCCTAATTATGCCAGAATGTGGAAATCGATCCAAGTTAGTGTATCGGAACGCAACACCCGATCCATTTAACAAGCCACAATCACAATCACAAGTACATTCTCATAATCATACAATCAAGTAATGATTCATGACATTCATCAATTACATATCCACATTTACAACAAGTGTAATCAATAATGCAACATCCGCATACATACATGTATCATAATGAAGCAAGACAAACATACATCATACAATCATAAAATCACAACCATCGGCTACCTCGAAACAAGTTTGAAAGCCTAAGAAACTTGATCCTTCCCTTTCCAGATTCGTTCCTCTTGTTCTTGGTCTACAAACAATCATAATAACACGAGAATCAATAAACAATCACTAATTACCCAGATTACTAACAATTCTATGAACCCTAGATCAAACCCATGATCCCAAGTACCCAAAATAGGGATGTTTCCACCATAGATTCTAGATCAAAACCCTCCCCCATCGATAATTACTCATTAGATTATGTTCTACGGATCGAAAAATGGATTCGGGCAGTTAAAATCTTACCTTTAGCCTTAAGAATTGTGGAAAACTATCAAGAATCACTTGGGGTTCGTCCCTTAGCTCTAAAAACCGAAAAGTGCAGAATAAAGACATTTTGGTGTTTATTTACGACCTTATGTCGCGTTGGGCCCACTATAGTGGCACCGCCAGAGTGACCAAAACCACTAACAAAACGGCTTGCACGAAACAGTGAGTTATTTTAATATTTTCCAAGATCCCCATTTAACAACACACCTTTAACCAACGACTCTCAGAAAATACCATTCACACTAAGATCAATTCTGGAGGTTCTACTCACCCGAATTCAATTCCGTAAAGTCGTACGGATTCCTTAACGACTTATCTAACTACTCATGTAATCAAAATCATAAATAAGTCACCTAATTGTTACCATATTTCCCTACACATTAATGACTCCGATTTTGTCCAAATTTGTACTAGGTTGGGAAATCTCAAGTTACTACGAAAAAAATTTTCGACCCCAAAATTTTTCCTGGCTTTTCTATAACGACGGAACCCGGTCATTACAATAGATAGCAATTTACCCATCACCCGTCCCCGAGTGACAAACTTAGGAAAAATAGACTAAAAAAGGAATGAAGTAGTACTTGAATCGACGAACAATTGGGGATATTTGTCTCGCTCCCCTCTTGGTTCCTCAAGTAGCTTCCTCAATCGGACGATGCTTCCATTTAACTTTCACGGACTTAATCTCCTTGGTCCTCAACTTACGCACATCACGATCGAGAATTGCATTCGGTTCCTCCTTATATTGGAGGTCTTTGTCTAACACAATTGACTCCTACTTAATGATATAATCTCTGTCACCGTGATATCTCTTCAACATGGACACATGAAATACCGGATGAACTCTCGATAGGTTAGGTAGTAAAGCCAATCTATACGCTGCCGGTCCTACACATTAAAGAACCTAAAAGGGACCAATATATCACGGACTTAGCTTACCATTCTTTCCAAACCTTACCACCCGTTTCATGGGTGATACCTTAAGAAGAACATTCTCACCGGTTTGAAACGCCATGTCTCTTACCTTATGATTTGCATACTTCTTATGTCTACTCTGTGCTGCTAGAAGCTTAGCTTGAATACTCATCACCTTATATTGAGCATCTTTCATTAAATCAACCCCCAATGGTTTGACATCTCTAGCCTCAAATTATCCTATGGGTGATCTACATCCCCTCCCATAGAGTGCCTCAAATGGTGCCATATGTATGTTGGAGAGTTAACTATTATTAAAGGAGAATTCACACAAAGGTAAGAACTTATCCCAATGCCCTCAACATGTCTTCTAACACTTGAACAATCCTCTCTGATTGCCTGTTTATCTGTGGATGGAAGGTTGTACTAAAAGTGAGTTGTGTGGCCAATTCATCATGTAATTTCCTCCAAAACTTGGATGTGAATTGGGTACCATGGTCTGATATGAAAGAAAGAGGCACCCCATGCAACCTCATTATCTCTTCCACATAAATTTTAGCCAATTGTTCAGCATTATAATCTATTCTTACCGGAATAAAATGGGTTGAGTTAGTCAATCTATCAACCACTATCCAAAAAGAATCAAACTTCCCCAAAGTCTTGGGAAGACCAACCACAAAATCCATGGCTATCATTTCCCACTTCCATCCCGAAATTGGTATTCTTTGAAGCAAACCTGCAAGCCTTTAGTGTTCATATTTCACTTGTTGGCAATTTTGACACTTAGCCACAAACTCCGTTATATCCTTCTTCATGCCCGGCCACCAATAAATTCGCTTCAAATCTCGGTACATCTTGGTCACACTCGGATGAATAGAATATCGCGAGCCATGGGATTCTGTCAACAATTTTTGAATCAAGTCATCAACTTGAGGAACACAAATTATTCCCTTAAAACTGAGCAGACCTTCCGCATCAAGAGTGGTCTCTTGTTCCTTACCAATCGTAGTCTTCTTTCTAAGTTCCTCCAAATTCTCATCCTCAAATTGTTTGGCCTTGATCTCTTCAATGAATGTGGCCCTAACTTCAATGCTAGCTAACACCCCACCTCTTTCTGAGATGCCCAATTGCATGAATTTAGAATCTAAGGTCTGAATTTCCTTACCCAAAGGTCGCTTGGTTACAGTTAAGCAAGCTAAACTACCCATACTCACCATTTTTTACTCAAAGTGTCAGCCACCACATTGGCCTTGCCCGGATGGTATTGAATGGTGACATCATAATCCTTGAGTAATTTCATCCACCTTCGTTGTCTCAAATTCAGATCCGTTTGAGTAAACACATGTTGCAAACTACGATGAACAGTAAATACCTCACATTTGACACTATAGAGGTAATGCCTCTAGATCTTAAGAGCAAACACTACCACTGTCAACTTCAAATCATGTGTTGGGTAATTCCTCTCATACACCTTCAATTAAAGCGAGGCATAAGCTATAACATTCTTATCCTACATCAACACAGCACCCAAACCAGAATGTGAATCATCACAATAAATAATAAAATATTTACCTTCAACCGCTAATGCTAGAATAGGCACGGTGGTTAAAAGAGTCTTGAGCTTGTGGAACCTCTCATCACATTCT
Source organism: Solanum stenotomum (assembly GCF_019186545.1). Taxonomy (NCBI): domain Eukaryota; kingdom Viridiplantae; phylum Streptophyta; class Magnoliopsida; order Solanales; family Solanaceae; genus Solanum; species Solanum stenotomum. The sequence goes on along the minus strand of NC_064285.1, from coordinate 26,371,466 downwards.
GCAGTCCATTCAAATGGCATCTCCTTTTTGGTCAAATTAGTCAAGTGAGTGGCAATAGAAGCAAAGTTCTTCACAAATTAACGATAATAACTAGCGAACCCCACAAAACTCCTAACTTCCATCACAGAGCTAGGCCGAACCAAATTCTTAATCACCTCAAACTTTTGAGGATCTACCATTACCCCTTCTTTTGAAACTACATGCCCCAAAAATGCAATCGAAGTCAACCAAAATTCACACTTAGAGAACTTAGCATACAACATTTGTTTCTCAAGAACACCCAAAACAATACAAAGATGGTCGGCTTGCTCTTTCCCACTTTTCGAATAGACCAAAATATCATCAATAAAGACTATGACGAAAGAATCAAGAAATGGCTTGAACACCCCATTCATTAAACTTATGTAAGTTGCAGGCGCATTAGTCAAACCAAAAGACATAACTAAAAACTCATAGTGCCCATAGCGGGTTCTAAACGTCGTCTTGGGCACATCCTCAGGCCTAATTTTCAATTTATGGTAGCCAGACCTTAGAGCAATCTTAGAGAAATCTGATGCACCTTGCAATTGGTCAAAAAGATCGTCTATTCGAGGCAAAGGATACTTTGTTTTGAATAGTGACCCTATTCAATTGCCGGTAATCTATACACATTCTCATACTATAATCCTTTTTCTTAACAAACAAAACTGGAGCACCTCATTGGGAAGTACTAGGATGAATAAATCCCTTATCAAGAAGCTCTTGGATTTGAGCCTTAAGCTCTCTTAATTCTGTCGGAGCCATACGATATGGAGGAATAGAAATAGGGCACGTACCAGGCTCCAAATCAATGCAAACATCTATATCTCTATCCGGAGGCTTACCAAGCAAGTCATTAGAAAACACTTCTCTAAATTTTGACACCAAAGGAATACACTCAATAGATGGAGTCTCAACCTCAACATCCTTAGGATGAGCTAAATAAGCCAAACAACCTTGCCCTACCAGTTTATAGCCCGGATGGAGGATATGATATTCGCTTGCTTAGGCTTGTACACCCCTTCCCACTCTAATTTTTCCCTTTCCGGAATTTCTAGAGTTAGAGACTTATTATTACAATTAAGCATAGCATAATAAGGGGACAGCCAAGTCATGCCTAAGATTATATCAAAGTCAGTCATATCCAAAATCACCAAATCAGCCCAAGTTTGACAACCCTTAAACAAAAGAGGACAAGCACGATAGACATGGGTGACTATGACAGAATTTCCAACTAGGGTAGAAACATGGATGAGGGCATTAAGTATACCACATATCATAGCAAATTCTGAGGCAAATCGCACGGATACATATGAATAAGTAGAACCCGGATAAAATAACACATTAGCCATCCGATCACAGACAAGAATAGTACATGTGATCACTACATCAGACACCTATGTCTCTTTCTTGCCCGGAAAAGCATAACAGTGAGCCCTATCATCTTGACGAGCCACTTCACTGCCTAGTTGTATGTTACCCCTGCCTGCATTACCATTTCCTCTACCTCCATGACCTCGTTGATTACCTCCTCGCCTACCCTGTGGATGCCCTCGACCATTATTACCATTCCCCGCGGGTACCACTACTCTAGACTGTTGTTGTGCGGAGTCCAACACATGTGGGTGGGGATAATCTCTCCTCAAATGCCCAGGTTCTCCACAATTGTAGCAAGTACGATCGAAAGAGGGCCTGCTACCCGCTGAAGGTGTGACTCCCTAGCTATCCTGAATCAAATTATGAGGTGGAGTTCCCAAGTAATTACCTTTAGAGGCGGGCTTGGCTGCAAGCGTTGGCCTCCTTGAACCTCTCGAACAAGAACCGTGAAAGTTGCCTGAATTCTTGGCCCTTTTTGCCAATGACTTAGCCTGACCGTCTCGCCTCACCCCCTCCACTTTCTTAACATAGTATGTTACCTCGATAAAGCTCCTCATTGCAGAGGCCATATGAACAGATAATACCTGCAACTCAGAATTTAGTCCCCTAATAAATAATTGGATCCTCTCTTCCTCAGTAGTCACAAATTGAGTAGCATATCTAGGAGCTTGGCCTCATAAGCAGCCACAGACATACCACCTTGCTCCAAGGCTATGAACTCATCCTTCTTACGATCCCTCAAAGTCCTAGGCACATATTTCTCCAAAAATAGAGCATGAAATTGGGTCCAAGTAAGTGGAGGTAAAGGTAAAGATCTGCATTCCATATAAGCTCTTCACCACTGCTTAGCCTCACCTTGAAGCTGAAAAGTCACGAACTCAACCCTATGCTGATGGACAATTCTCAACTTATGAAGCCTCTTATAGCAGTCTAAGATAAACTCATAAGCATCCTCATTCTCAGAACCAAGAAACACAAGAAGCTTTAGCTTCAAAAATTATTCAACATTTCATGTTCATTACCAGTCATAACAGAACCCAACAAAGGACGGAAGATAGTATCATTACCTCCCGTTCCACCCGTCTTGGGAGCAGTGCTAACAACAGGGGATTAGCGGGAGCTTGAGTTGCTTGAACAGAAGGAAGTACTCTAGGACCAACCAACCCTTTCAAGAATGACATGATCGGTCGAGCTAGCACTGGGTCTATGGGAGGAACACCGGTAGTCTCAGCCTACACCTCTTCCTCTTGTCCAACATCCGCAACATTCTCAACACCAACATTCTCTTCCATCTCTTCATGATACACTGGAGGGGCCTCATTTTGGGGTACATTTTCGACCGGTACCCTATCTCTAACAGGCGCCACTCTTCCACGGCCTCTACCCCTGCCTCGACCGCGACCTCTCGCTGCAGATTCCTCATCTGGAGCATTGACAGGAGCTACGGGCCTGACGCTGTTGAATCTAGTATTAACCATCTGCAGAAAAAAGAGTGAATGAGGTTAGATACCAATTGAATCGCTAGATACCAATTGGAATCAAGTCATAACACGAAAGGAGACAAGAGAAAACACAGAGATTTCCTAAAGTCCTATAGCCTCTCGAAGAAAAGTAAAGGCGTCCCCGTACCGTTCCGTAAGATTTTACTAGACTTGTTTTGGTACATCGAGATCAACGAACCTAGGCTCTGATACCAACTTTGTCACGACCCAGACCGTCGTGATTGGCACCACACTAACCCTCTGGTGGGAGAACCACTACTAAAACCCAAACCAAAAACTAAAGCATTTAAGGATACGAGAACAAGAATAAAAGCTAAAACTAAATTTCCAAAAAATCTAACAACTAACAATGCGGAAAAATACACCTAGAACCTGAAAGTTAATGTACCAAAACATCTAACAATGAACCAAGTCTAAACAAGAAGGGTCAGAACCCCAACAAACGAACTAATCAACTAACTAGAAAAATCTAAGTCCGAAATGAAGACATAGACGAGAGAGAACTAATGGCAGCCCGGAAGAAACGTCTCACCCTTGAATTCTAACGATCACTGATCTTCTAAGAGAGGTTTGTCAATAGCCACCTGAAGATCCCCTGTACTAAACAAAGAAAGAGCAAGTGCAGTATCAGTACACAACCACAGTGTACTGGTAGGATCACGCGGCTATCCCACTCAATGTAACATACATAAATCAATACAACAATATAATCACATGTATAAATGAACACATATACAATATTATCAACATTTATGAACAACGAACAACTTCACATTTCTAAGGATACACAATTATGACAAGTCATTGCTTCTCTCATGGAACCCAAACCCAAACAGTTAGCATACCAGAATGTGGTACCCGATCCAATGTTTTTGTCGTAACGTGGCAACCGATCCCTTAATTATGCCGGAACGTGGCAACCAATCCAAGTTAGTGTGTCGAAACACAACACCCGATCCATTCTACAAGCCACAATCGCAATCATAAGTACATTCTCATAATCATACAATCAAGTCATTATTCATGACATTCATCAATTACATATCCTCATTTACAACAAGTGTGATCAATAATGCAACATCCGCATACATACATGTCTCATAATGAAGCAAGATAAACATACATCACACAATCATAGAATCACAACCATCACCTACCTTGAAACAAGTTTGAAACCCTAAGAAACTTTATCCTTTCCTTTCCAGATTCATTCCACTTGTTCTTGGTCTACAAACAATCATAATAACACGGGAATCAATAAATAACCACTAATTACCCGAATTACTAACAATTTTATGAAACCTAGATCAAAACTCATGATCCCAAGTACCTAAAATAGGGTTGTTTCCAACATAGATTCTAGATCTAAACCCTCCCCCATCGATAATTACTCATTAGATTACATTCTACAGATCGAAAAACATATACGGGGAGTTAAAATCTTACATTTAGCCTCAAGAATGGTGGAAAATTGTCAAGAATCACCTGGAGTTCGTTCCTTAGCTCTAAAAACTGAAAAGTGCAAAATAAAGATGTTTTGGGGTTTATTTATGACCTTAAGTTGCATCGGGCCTACCACACCGGCCATCACCCCGCTACATCGGCACTGTCAAAGCGACAGAAACCACTGCCAAAGCGGCTTGCACGAAACAATGAGCTATTTTAATAATTTCAAAACCCCCATTTCACAGTACACCTTTAACCTACGACGCTCAAAAAATACCGTTCACGCTAAGATCGATTTCGGGGGTTACACTCTCTTGAATTCAATTCCGTAAAGTTGTACGGATTTCTTAACGACTTATCTAACTACTCATGTAATCAAAATCATAAATAAGTTACCCAATATTTAGCAGATTTCCCTACACCTTAATGACTCTGATTTCGTCCAAATCTGGACTAGGTTGGGAAATCTCAAGTTACTACGAAAAAGTTTTTCGACCCCAAATTTTTTCTCCGTTGGCTTTTCTATAATGACGGAACCCGGTCATTACAGCTTATTGTCTAGACCTAAAATAAAACAAAACAGAGATGCAGATGCCCATTAGATATCACTAAAATTTTCTGGGTAGTGAAAAAAATCTAACCATCAACGATTGAAAGAAGAAGGTAGTATAAAGCTGGTTAAGAAACAAAGAACATGAAAGAAAATAAAAGAAGAAAAAAAGGGAATGGTGGAGGCAGTGGGTACAGAGATGACTAAAGTCCCGCCGAGCATGTAAGGCCTTCCTAGAAGATGAACAATTACTGAGCAACTCTTTCTCAAAAGTTGGGATAGTGAAGATGAACAGAAATCAATATGCGTGGTCGGCTTAAAAAAGAACACATAATAACAAATGGGCCCAATATAATGTACCATTCTCACAACTATTCGTACAATATCTGATAGCAGTGTTCGTCTAGCCCATTTATCACTTATCAATAAGGGTAAAAAAAAGGTTAACAATAAATTTGTAAGGTAAATGACATAATTGTCCTTCCAATAAAAGTCCATGTCTATGTGTTATAAATTCATGTTAACGTGATACAAAGTTTTTGATTAATAAGGGTTTGTGGTGCAGTGGTAAGTAGTCCTTCATTCTTAATTAAGAGGTCTCAAGTTCGATTCCTCTTGGGTATAGAGTCACCTTTGTTCGGGAGTGTTCCGATGTGAATATGAATTTAGTCGTGATCTTATATAGGTATCGAGTGTTTCGACGTGAATATGAATTTAGTATCACAAATAGAAGAAGCGACGCTTCATACATTAGTCTTTTTCATTAGAGTGCTGCATTTTTCGCTTAAAATTTATTGATAAAATAATATATTATGTATATATAATTATAAAAAAATATGTATATAATTTGTCAGTTCGATTAGATTATTTCTTCAAAAAAATGTTAACAAAAAAAACAATCAAATATTATTGATATTTGAAAATGTAAAAACCAAATACATGTCAGTTTGATTAAAGTTTTCAAATTGAATCAATTTTTATCTAAATCGTAAACCCCCCAATTGTAAATATTTGATTAATGATTGATTAAAACCTAATTAGGTCATAAACCTTGAAAGATTTCCCCAATTTAGAGACATGTATTCCCTCCTAAGATTAACAAGAATGTGGTTTTCAACACAAAATATGTTGATCGATTTTCTTATGTTTTTATTTTAAAAAATAAATAAATTAAAAAATATTGTAATTAAAATATTTTTTATAATATCTAAAATTCTCAAATTAACTATGACTTTGAATTATGGAGGAAACCAATTATATCTACAATTTTAAAGTCGATTAAGACTTTTGCTTGTATAATTTATTTTTCTAATATTTAGCTAGTGTTTGGCCAGAACTAATTTTAAAACCATATCATTAAATATCTATTTGACCATATATTTTGAATCAAAATTTTGAAAATATATCATTAGATATTCTTTTGACCATATAGTTTGGATAAGATTTTAAAATTTTTGTCTTCAAAAAAAATTCAAGTTCCAAAAAATGGTCTAATATAGTTTTTAGGAGAAATTCACTTTCAGGCACAATTTTTTCCAATTAAATGAATGTCCAAACACAACTTGACTAGTTTAATAAATAAAGAGATAATTTCTCATTTGATTTATATTTTGTCTTTATTATTAATTATTGTCATTTTATAATACTTTACAAAATATTAAATTTATTATATGTAAATGGTAATATAGTTAAATTGTCATTTTATAATTTATTGCTCCGGTGTGTCAAGTCAAAACTATTTATCTACAAATTTGAAATTTTCATTAAATTGAAATAATCTTGTGAATGAATTAATTAATAATTTATAATTAGCTACAATCTACATGGTACAATTATATAAAAGAACTTATAGATGTTGGTCTTTTGAATCTATCATAGCAATAACAATTTTGTGATTTTGTTAAAAATTGCATAGCTTCTGCTATTAATACTTGAGATAACCAGGTATGTTTTTTTTTCATTCTCTTAATAATTTTTCACATGCATTTTTGTTTCTATTTATCTTATTTTTAAAAAAATTATTTTTGTTTAAATCTTTATATGAAAACTCTTGTTTTTTTTACTTGTACAAGAATGAGGGCCTTTGAATATCTGATGAAAAAGTATTTTATTTTCGTGGACGTTTAGACATAAATTTTATAAAATCTGAAAAGAAAAAATGTTGAATTGATCTCTCAGATGGTCTCAGTCAACTAATAAATTTTAATACTCATAAAATCATTTTCTTTGTTGAAAAAAAAATTGAAATCAATAGAAAAAGTGAATTTATGAGATAATAAATATTGATTGAGTGAAACCAACTATGTTGTTGTTGTTCCTTTTTAATAGTATTATTATTTTTACTTTTTGGTCTTTGTGTCTGAACAATTAACTTAGGGAAAATTATGTAATTACACAAATTAAGATAACATAATCTCAAAAAAAAAATTACCATATGAATAAATTACAAAAATCTATTTTTTACTTCTCTCTTATAACATTCGGATACATACTCTGAGAAATATGAAATTATTATAATTTTGAAAAACTTTTGGAATATGATGTAATTAGCATCCAAATTGTTGGGGTTTGTATACTTTATACATAAATTCAAACATTTGAACTTGTGCTTATCAATCTCTAATATTTTCTTTAAGTTTCCTTCTTCTTTTTTAATTTTCTCAGAATTCAACATAAAAGTTGAAAGTAATAATATTTCTGATTCAAGACTCATGAAAGGTGTTCTGAACGAACATAACAGCCAGTGCACTAAGGTATGTGTACATACTCCTCGTATCAAACTTCACTTGTAGGTTATGTTGGATATGCATGTTGTTGTTATTGCATGTCACATTGGAGATTTTTTTTATAACAATCCCCAAAAAGTTCAAATTCATAAGAATTTAACTTGTATACATCATAAGTGTAGGAATTTTGTATGCTATTAGGTCACCTACAATGGTATCTACAGACAACATGTTAGCCTCCTTAAAATACTCCCTCTGCTCAGATTTACTTATTAATTTTTGTCTTGGCCCACCTGTTAAGAAAATAATGATTGATATACTAAGTTTATCATTTTACCCCCACTAATGAATAGGGTCTCAAATATATTTACTCATTACATTTTTCAAAGATATTAACTCAATATTAATAAATTGAGGGTATAATAAGAAAAAAAATTATTCTTTCTTGATTTGTGAAAAATAACAAGTAAGTAGAAATCAAATTAGAAAATATTTAACAGATGGAGTATGAAATTCAAACATTACTTAGATAATCATAACAGTATAACATTTTATGTTTGTTTTTTTAAAATCCTCTTATTAAAAGTAAAAATTTCAATATTGTTTACAGGGTAACACTAAATCTTCATTTAAGCAACTTTTTCAAACAGTGTTTACTCAGATTGATGTTGGAAATAATATGTTTGTGATACCTAGGAGATATGCTATAGTGTATTTCTCTCACATCCAGCATAATGAGGAGATGGACTTCTTTGATAGATCAAGAAAATCATGGAAGTTTAGGTTTTTTACTGCCAAAGTAGTAAAAAATTAATCTTCACAAAGGGTTGGCATAAATTTGTGAAAGCTAAAAGCTTAACAACCAGAGATAATTTTTTTAACTTGTGTGAATCCAAGAATGGAACAAATGAGAATCGCAATACCTTTGTGATTGATGTGGTGAAGAATGTTGAAGGTTTGCCAATGGATTTAGCACTCAATCATGTTGTTGATGTCGATGCTGCTTTGACACCTGTTTTGCTTTTTGGAAAGCAAATAGGTTGGACTAAGACAAAAAGGGGAAATGAAGTTTAATTAATGTTCGTCGATAGTATAAAGAATTTTTATATTATTAGATATTCGTTTATTGTTGTTGATACTGTTATATCAAGTACTTGCTATATTTTTAAGATTACAAATCTCACTTTATTGTGAAGGTTGGTATTGAAACATTTTCTTGATTAATCTTATAGTGAGAATTTTATCTAATATTATCTGTGTATTTAAGTTAAATCTTGCTACTAGCATCCTTAATATTGTCTGTGTATTTAAGAAAAAACTTTATTATGAAGGTTAGCATTGGTACATTTTTTATTTTTTTTTGGGGGGGACGGGGGGAGGGGGTATGAGACTTCTAAATTTTGACTCTTAGAAATTGAGCGTCCTCAAATGACAGTATTTCGCATATTTTTGTTAGATTTTATTTTCCTCTCAGTCTCAAATTCAGTATAAAGAATTTTGTATATTACTAGGTCACTCACAAGGATATTTCCAAATAAGCCTTTTAAAAATGTGTGATTTATATTTCAGAAAATACAACATGTTACCTACTATAACACATAAAGATAATCTGGTGATCTAAAATAACCTTTTGGTGATATAGTGTATATAAATTGATAGCTAGATTTATTTAGACTTTCAATACACATAGGTCTAACGCAAATACAAATTGTTGAATTCACTTAATGTAGCTTTGTAGGTCTAACATTTTATCTGTGTTTTTTCTTATGAATACTATTGTTAGAATTTATGATTTTAAATTTATTAAAAGAGTGATGTTAAAATCTCATATAAGCCACTTTTTCAAAAGAGGCTAATTCCAATGATATTGGAAAGCTTAATAGGCTTGTGATCCCACAGAAATATGCAACAAAGTGTGTCCTCCAATCCAAGATGAGGAGATGATCTTTTATTATACATCAAGGATATTATGAAAGTTTAGAACATACAACGTTGAGAAAATTGCATAATTCTTATAAATTAGTTCCTAAATATCTTAAAATGTCGCAAAAAAGATGAGATTCTACCAACTAATCCACAACTCCCTACAGAGTGTTCCGTAAAGGTTTCGCAAAAAAAAATCAACTAAAAGTCATATTACCAAAATATTCATAGGATAACACACAAAAACTGAGAAATTTTGTTGGGTGCTCCGGGCGCCAGATCCATGGGCTAATACACACGAATAATCAGGGAATTTGGGCGATTCTTAAAAAAAAGGCTTGTAAATGCGCAAATAGCGTTAAAAATGGTGTGTGTATACGTAAAGGTTCCTCAACTCATTACGGATAAATTTTTGAGAAAATCTTTTGGGTGCTCCAGACACCAGATCCATGGGATAATAAACACAAAAAATCGGAAAATTTGGGCGATTCTTAAAAAAGGCTTGTAAATGCAGAAATATCATTAAAATGGTGTCAGTATACGTGAAGGTTCCCCAACTCTTTACGGATAAGATTTTTGAGAAAAAAATTTGGGTTCTCCTGGCGCCAGATCCATGGTCTAATAAACACGAAAAATCGGAGAATTTGGGCGATTCTTAAAAAAGTTTGTAAATGTGGAAATGGACGTTAAAAAATGGTGTGAGTATCCGTGAAGGTTCCCCAACTCATTACAGAGGTCCTTATAATTTTTTTTGAGAAAAATATTTCGTTGCTCCGGACAACAGATCCATGAGCTAATAGACATGAAAAACCAGGGAATATAAGTGATTCTTAAAAAAGGGCTTGTAAATGCGGCAATAGGTGTTAACAAATGGTGTGAGTATTCATTAAGGTTCCCCAACTCCTTATGGAGGTCCTCATAAAGTTTTTTGAGAAAAAAAAATTGGGTGCTCCGAGCGCCAGATCAATGGGCTAATACACATGAAAAATCGGGGAATTTGGGCGATTCTTAGAAAAGGGTTTGTAAATACAGAAATGGGCGTTAAAAAAATGGTGTGAGTATATGTGAAGGTTCCCCAACTCATTATGAGGTCCTAATAAAAAAATTTGAGAAAACAATTTTGGGTGCTACCGGCGCCAGATCCATGGCATTAACACATGAAAAATCAGAGAATTTGGGCGATTCTTAAAAAAAGGCTTGTAAATGCGGAAATGGGCATTAAAAAATTGTGTGAGTATACGTGAAGATTCCCAACTCATTAGGTAGGTCCTCATACAACTTTTTGAAAATAAAAAAATTTGGGTGCTCCGGGCGCCAGATCCATGGACTAATATACACAAAAAATTGGGCAATTCGGGAGATTCTATTAAAAGGGCTTGTAAATGCGAAAATGGGAGTTAAAAAAATGGTATGAGTACACGTGAAGGTTCCCCAACTCATTACGGAGGCTCTCATAAAGTTTTTTGAGAAAAGTTTTTAGGTGCTCCGAGCACCAGATCCATGGGCTAACACACACGAAAAATCAGAGAATTTGAACGATTATTAGAAAAGGGTTTGTAAATGCAAAAATGAGCATTAAAAAAGTGTGTGAGTATACGTGAGGTTCCCCAACTAATTACGGAGGTCCTCATTAAGTTTCTTGATAAAAAAAAAATTGGTGCTCCTAGCGCAAGATCTATCGGCTAATACACACGAAAAATTGGGGAATTTGGGCGATTCTTAAAAAACGGGCTTGTAAATGCGGAAATGGGCGTTAAAAAAATGGTGTGACTATACCTGAAGGTTCCCCAACTAATTACGGAGGTCTTCATAAAGTTTTTTGAGAATTTTTTCTTTGGTGTTTCGGGCACTAGATCTATGGGCTAATACACACGAAAAATTGGGGAATTAGGGCGATTCTTAAAAGAAGGCTTGACAATGTGGAAATAGGGGTTAAAAAATGGTGTGAGTATACGTTCCCTACTAATTACAGAGATCCTGATAAAGTGGTTTTCAGAAAAGAAAATTTGAATGCTCCGGGCACCAGATCCATGGGCTAACACACGAAAAATTGGGAAATTTGGCTATTCTTAAAAAAAGGGATAGTAAATGCGGTAATGGGCGTTAAAAAAATGGTGTGAGTATATGTGAAGGTTCCCTAACTAGGAAGAATATTGTCATTTATGTATTGATTTTGTAAAATGACAAGTACTCCCTCTCACCATTTTTAATTGTCATGTAGCGCTTTTCGAAAGTCAGTTTGACTAATTTTCAAAGTTAAATTAGATTACATTAATTTGATATATTAAACAACAAATTTAGATATTTAAAAACTGTCACGACCCAAACCGTCGTGATTGGTACCCACACTAACCCTCCGGTGGGAGAACCATTTATACTAATTAGCTAACCAACTTAATCAAAAATACTAAAGTATTTAAGTTACGGAAGCAAGTTTAATAGCTAAAAACTGAAGTTCCCATAACTTCCAAAAGATTTAACAACTAAGAAAATGCGGAAAATACGCCTAGGACCTGAAAGTCAATGTACCAAAACTCTAACAAGATCCAAAAGTCTAAACAAGAAGGGTTACAACCCCAAGCTAATGAACTAATAACTAACTAGAAAAGTCTAAGTCTGAAATGTGGACATAGACGAAAGAGAACTCATGGCAGCCCGGAAGAACTGGCTCACCCTTGAATTCGATCGGCGATCATTGGTCTTCTAAGTGAGGTCTATCAATAGCCGCTTGAAGATGCCTTGTCCTCAACAAAGAAAGAGCAAGTGCAGTATCAGTACACAACCACAGTGTACTAGTAGGATCACGCGACTATCCCACTTAGAAAAGGGCTTGTAAATACGAAAATGAGCGTTAAAAAATGGTGAGAGTATACGTGAGGTTCCCCAACTAATTACGGAGGTCCTCATTAAGTTTTTTGATAATAAAAAAATGTGGTGCTCCTAATGCAAGATCTATGGGCTAATACACACGAAAAATTAGGGAATTTGGGCTATTCTTAAAAAAAAGGGTTGTAAATGCGGAAATGGGTGTTAAACAAAAATAGTGTCACTATACATGAAGGCTCCCCAACTAATTACGGAGGACCTCATAAAGTTTTTTGATAATTATTTCTTGGGTCTTCCGGGCACCGATCTATGGGCTAATACACACGAAAAATTGGGGAATAAGGCTTGACAATGCGGAAATGGGCGTTAAAAATGGTGTGAGTATACGTGCCCCACTAATTACGGAGATCTTGATAAAGTGGTTTTGAGAAAAGAAAATTTGAATGCTCCGAGCGCCAGATCCATGGGCTAACACACGAAAAATTGGGAAATTTGAGCAATTCTTAAAAAAAAGGCTTATAAAATGTGAATGGGCATTAAAAATGGTGTGAATATATGTGAAGGTTCCCCAACTAGGAAGAATATTGTTGTCACAACCCAGACCGTCATGATTGGCACCCACGTTAACCCTCTGTGGAAGAACCATTACTACAACCCAAACTAACAAATTTTATGAAAACTAAGACATTTATAGATACGGAAGTAGGTTTAAATGACAATAAAAATGAAGTCCCCATAAACTCCAAGGTTTTAACAAACAACTGATCAAACTAATGCGGAAGAACAATCCCTAGAAACTGAAAGTCGTTGAACCAAAATTCTACTAATGACAAGTCTAAGAACAAAGGGTACAACCCCGAAACTAAACAAACACCTTAAACAAATAGCGTGAGTCCAAAAAGAATGGACTTAAACAAGAGAGATTCATGACAGCCTGAAAGAATTGGCACACCCTTGAATCCGGTCACGATTAATGGTCACTTAGTTGAGGTCTATCAATAGCCGCCTGAACATATCATGTACTCAACAAAGAACAAGCAAGTGCAGTATCAATACATAACCACAATGTACTGGTAGGATCACACGGCTATCCCAATAAATGAAACATATATAAGTAACCACAACATTATAAAAATAGGCATATACCGTGCATATACAATATTAATCATCTCTTCAGGATCAATGTAGCATCCCACGTTCTTAATAATACACATTGGTTATCAATTTAGAGAAACATACAGTCTTCCAATATCAATCATCATTAGATATGAATGTAATCATCACAAGTAGATACACAACACAATTCAATGGTCCTCTCATGGAACCCAATTCAATGGTCCTCTCACGGAACCCAATTCAATGGTCCTCTCATGGAACCCACACCCAAACTGCTAGCATACCGGAACGTGGTACCCGATCCAATGTTTATGCCGGAACATGGCAACCAATTCCGTTTTTATACCGAAACGTGGCAACAGATCCCATATTTATGACTGAGTGTGGCAATGGATCCAAGTTAGTGTGTCGGAACGTAACACCTGGTCCATTCGATAAACCACAATCACAATCACAATGTATATTCTCCCAATCATACAACAAGAGGTGATTCATGGCATACAATTATTCAATTATCCTCATTTACGATTAGGGTGATCAATAATGCAACATTCGCATACATGCATGCATTATAATGAGCAATTACAAACATATGTCACACCAACATGAAATCAAAACCATCACCTACCTCGAATCCAAGTTTGAATCCCATAAGGCACTTGAATCTTCCCTTTCCGGATTCTTTCCACTTGTTCTAGGTCTACAAACAATAATTTATATGCAAGGATTAACAATCAAGACCCAATTACCCATATCATAATCAGTAATACCAACCCGAGGTCAAACCTTTCATCCCCATACCCAGATTAGGGATTTTTCCCACCATCCAAACAGTTCCAAAACTCTTCCCCAACAATAATCACCCAAGAAACTAAGTTCTACGGATCGAAAAATGGATTACGGGAGTGAAAACCTTACATTTAGCCTCAAGAATGGTGAAAAACTGTCAAGAAAACCCCTGGGGTTGTTCCTTAGCTCTAAAAATCAAAAAGTGCAGAATAAAGATGTTTTTGGGGTTTTATTTACGACTTAAGTCGTGTCTGTCCCGCTACGGCGAGACCCATCCCGCTACAACAGCATGCACAGAGACAGAATGCTGAAATTTGAATTCCAAACCCCCATATCACAACACACCTTTATCCCATGACACTCAGAACATACCTACGCTAAGATTATTTTCGGGAGTTCTACTCACCCGAATTCAATTTCGTAAAGTCGTATGGTTTCCTTAATGTCTTAGCTATCTACTCATATGATTAAATTCATAATTAGATCTCCCAATTGTTATATGATTTCCCTAGACCTTACTAACTTAGATTTCGTCAAAATCTGGACTAGGCAAGAAAATCCCAAGTTACTACAAAAAGTTTTTCGAACCAATTCTTTCCCCATTGAATTTCTTTCTAATGACGGAATCAGGTCGTTACTATTGTCATTTATGTATTGATTTTGTAAAATGACAAGTACTCCCTCTAACCACTTTTAATTGTCATGTAGCGCTTTTCGAAAGTCAGTTTGACTAATTTTCAAAGTTAAATTAGATTACATTAATTTGATATATTAAACAACAAATTTAGATATTCAAAAATTATACGAAAAGTAATATAAATTACATTTTTTTGCATATCAATATGATGAAAAAATACATCGTAAAATGTTAGTCAAAGTTCTTATAGTTTGACTTTAAAAAGGAAATCATGACAATTAAAAGTGGGCGGAGGGAGTATTAAAGAACATCTATTTTTAGTGAGGATGACATGTAAATAGAAACAGATAAAGTAAAATAATCACATGAATTGCATGAATATGATAACTACCCATTGTGTATAACAATTAAAGAAATAAAATTAAACTAGTTATAGAGAGGAAAATGAATCTTGAGAAATGAGATTACTATTAATAGGATAAGGGTGTGACATGTAACATTCAGTTCAAACACCCAACAAGCAATGGAATTACAACATGCTAACTTATAAATTTTAGAGTACTAAGAAGAGAATTACTACCTTCATCTGGAATTTCTCCGGTTTAAAAGAGGTGTTCATATCTCTTCTTTATATCCTTCTCACCTTCCCAAGTAGCTTCCCCAACAAACTGGTTCCTCCAAAGAACTCTGACTGATGCTACTTCCTTAGTCCTCAACTAGAGAACTTGATGATCTAGAATCTAAATAGGAATCTCCTCATAAGATAAGCTATCCTTGATACCAATATCTTCAGTTGGTATGATAAGTGAAGGATCTCCCATGCACTTCTTCAACATGGAGCCATGAAATACCCGATGAACCGTTGCCAACTCTTGGGGTAGCTCCAACTCATAAGCTACATTACCTACCCTTTTCGATATTCTGTAAGGGTCAATATACCGGGGTCTAAGCTTCCCCTTCTTACCAAATCTCATAATACCTTTCATGGGTGAAACTTTCAAGTAGACCCAATCATCGACTTCAAACTCTAACTCTCTTCTCCTAACATCAGTGTAGGATTTCTGACGACTCTGCACCATTTTCAACCTCTCTTGAATCACTTTCACCTTCTCCATAGCTTGATGAACTAAATCTGGTCCCATCAACCCAGCGTCACCAACCTCAAACCATCCAATAGGAGATCTGCATCTTCTCCAATAAAGACCTTCATAAAGAGCCATTTGGATGCTAGAGTGGTAACTATTGTTATAAGAAAACTCAATGAGAGATAGATGATCAACCCAATTACCCTTGAAAATCAATCACACAATCTACTTTGATACATCAATACACCATCTCCCCCTTGTTCAAAAGCCATCACTTTTTGCTTATGAACATTTACCTTTAATTCAAGCAATATAGGATCTTGGTCCTGCTTTTCTTTCACCTCAGACACTAATGATGATTCAACCCCATTCATCACCACTACTCCTCCTTCGGTGGAATCCATTAGTCGAACTCATAAGTATGAAAGTCTGTGCACATCTTTTGCTAACTCTCTTTTGTTTTCCTCAACATGGGTGGTGCTGGCCATAGATAATCTACTCAAGGCATCAGCAACAACATTAGCCTTACTTGGATGATAAAGAATACTCATGTCATAATCCTTGAGTAATTGCAACCACCTCCTTTGTCTGAGATTAAGCTCTTTCTGAGTAAACACATACTAAAGACTCTTATGATCAGTGAACAATTAACATCCACATGAACACCATAAACATAATGGCACCAAATTTTTAAGGCAAATACTACGGCAGCCAACTCTAGATCATGGGTTGGGTTCTTGTCATGAACTTTCAACTGTATGGAGGCATAAGTTATAACCTTGCCATTCTGCATTAATATGCAACCCAAACCAATTTTAGATGCATCACAATACACCACGAAACCTTGAGCACTTTCTGGTAATGTCAAAACTGGGGCAGTAGTCAATCTCTTTAATATTCCTGAAACCTTTTCTCACAAGCTTCAGATCATTGAAACTTCATTGTTTTCTGAGTTAGCTTGGTCAACGGAGACGAAATAGATTGGAACCCCTCTACGAACTTTCTATAATAGCCAGTCAAACCCAAGAAACTCCTAATATCAGTTGGAGATGTGGGTCTAGGCCAATTCTGCACTACCTCAATTTTCTGAGTATCAACTTTAATTCCCTCTCCACACACAATGTGGCCTAAGAATGCCACAAACTCAAGTCAAAACTCACACTTAGAGAACTTGGCATACAACTCTCTATCTTTTATAGTCTGGAGAACTATTCTGAGATGACAAGCATGATTTTCTTCATCCCTTGAATAGATTAGTATGTCGTCAATGAAGACGATAACAAACATATCGAAATAAGGTTTGAAAACTTTATTCATAAGGTCCATGAATGTTGTATGCGCATTGGTCAAACCAAAGGACATGACCAGAAATTCATAGTGACCATAACGGGTCCTGAATGCTGTCTTTTGAATATCACATTGCCTCACTCTTAACTTATGGTAGCCTGATCTGATGTCTATCTTAGAGAAAGAAGTAGCACCCTGAAGTTGATCGAGAAGATTATCAATCCTTGGGAGAGGATGTTTGTTCTTGATGGTAACATTGTTCTACTGGCGATAATCTATACACATTCTAAGGGAACTATCCTTCTTCCTCACAAATAAGACCAGAGTGCCCCAAGGTGAGACACTTGGTCGGATAAAACCTTTCTCTAAAATAACTTTCAACTGCTCTTTTAACTCATTCAGCTCTGTTGGTGCCATTCTATATGGTGGAAATAAGATAGGGCAAGTATCTGGAAGAACATCTATACTGAAGTCTATCTCTCTCTCAGGAGGGACTCTAGGAAGATCATCTGGGAAAACTTCTACTATTGAAACTGACTGAATAGAAGGTATCTCAACATTAGAGTCATTAACTCGGACTAAGTAATAGACACACTCCTTATAAAATAATTTTATTGCCTTAAGGTACGGAATAAAACGACCCTTAGACACTGTTGAACTACTTTTCTGCTCTATAACTGGCTCATTTGGAAACTGGAACTTGACATATCAAGTTCTACAATCAACTGAGGCATAACTGTCACGACCCGAGTCTACACCCTGGACGTGGCCGGCACTAAAGAACCATTGTTGGTCCCCAAGCGAACCCTCATCCTAGCTGATTACATGCGGAAGACTAACTTAAGCATGCAAAAGCTTAAAACTAAATAAAATTCAATAAACTCAACTTTTCAAAACTTTAACTCAAATGAACAACTTAGAATAAAAATAATATATTCAACTCGCCATAAAATAGACACTTAAGTATTTAAAACATTTAATAAAATAAATGAATAATACAGACTTCTCAACTATATTGACTATCTATGAAGCCTCTAACTGATAAAGATGGAAGTCGGGACAAGACCTACAACATCCTGACTGAACTGAAAAGTAAATGAAATTCTACAAAAAATAAGGAGGCTCACCATAGCTAACTGGGACTTTTGGATGTTTCAACGAAGCTCATGTTGATAACCCTGAATACATGTGTCTTCATCATGAAAGGATGCAGGCAAAAAGGGCTCAGTACGTGGAATGTACGAGCATGAAAAAGTAATTCTAAAGCATAAACATAGGCTTGAAATTTGATAAAAAGGAAACATACTTACCTCTTCTCAAACTTCCTCAACACAAGGAATACTCAAGGATATTCAAAACTACTCAAACTTACTCAACTCATAAGTACTCAAGGATAAGATACTCGACTTCAAAGATATGATACTTGACTTGAAATACTCAACTCTGGATACTCAACTCATGAATACTGAACTGAACTCATTTCATTATAAAGCAGTTTAAAACAAGTGAAATATAAAGAAAAGGAAAACTGTTTAAAACATGATATCAACTCATAATCATAAATTCATAAAAAACATACCATGCTCCCTCTCAAAGTCTACTTGTGCAATGCAAGAATGAAGTCCCATACCCCCATTCATACTAAGCAGAACCCCTTGAAGAACCATGCAATTATTGTTGTGGGAGTTTCTCTAACCGACAACCATCACTTAGGAGCTATAGAGATGATACAGCGATCTACCTCACGCTGCCAGCACATCCTATACCAGGCCAAAGGTATAGGACCTGAACTACTAAGTGGATCCACTAGACTATGCGAAAAGGATTCATCTAAAAAGTATGAACCTTTTCTACACATGATGGCTACATGGTTTATGGAGACGTGAGTTATCTGAACTCAAGCTCGTCCACTTATCAGTGCTCAATATTAATCCCAAAATATGATACTAGCCCTTTATGTTTAAAAGATACTTTTTTCTATGATTTGAGATAATTGCTCAAAAACTTAGCTCAAAGTCTATCTTAGAAATCAAAGTTTCCTCTCTTGCTTCATTTAGAAAGCGATTTCTCTTTTCTGAAAACTAGCCCGAAGGCTCTTTGGAAATCTTAGTTTCTGTTCCTATTTAAATATGAAAACATTTTAAATCTCTTTGGGAATACTTAGTCCCCATACACTTTTGAAGAAATGAACTTCAAGCTTTACTCTTTACTCTTTACTCAACTCAAAACTTAAGTCCTAAAACAAAGTCAAAACGTTCATAAAAGACTTCTTAAAAATGTGGTTCACGCCGAATTATGGACTTGAACGACTCAATGCAAGGTTTTCAATAACCATAGATAGACTCAAATACTTGGAATTCAAGAAATTCAATGATACTACAAATTTCAAGAATGCTCAACTCAGAGAGTTCATGCGGAATTATGAGCATGAACTACTCAAATCAATGACTCAAAGATACTTCTCATCTCAAGATTGTTCGACTTATAATGTTCATGCGGAATTATGGGCATGAACAACTCAACTCATGGACTTCATGGATAGTAGGTAATAGTCCCATGATTAGGATTATAATCTTGGAAAGGTTAGGAACTCGATACTCAAGACTTAGAACTTGAAGATACTACTCCTTACAAAGATACTAAACTGATGGAGTTCATGCGGAAGTTATGGGCATGAACGACTCGACTCGAGGGTCTACATAATAATATTGAACTCGTGAATATAACTCTTCTACTTATCATCCTTACTTTCTCAGAACCTAGTTCAAATCGATAGTGATCTCAAAGGATTCACAATTGAACTCAAAGCTTTGCTTGAACTCTACTCTTAATTCTCTCTTGAATGTGAATTATGAATTCAAGAGTTATGCTTCATGGTATGAAGGATCTTGTAATGATAAAGTAGACTCATGAATACATTCTCCTCACTCGTACTCACTTGCTCGAGTGTTGAAACACGTTATTAGATATTGTAGAAGACTCATCAAAAGGACTTAAAGGACTTTCTTAGAATGTTCGGAAGAATTCTCAAAAACTTAACTCTTAACTCTACCTTGAACTTGAATTATGGTTTCAAGGTTGTGGTTTGTGATAGGAAAGATCTCATGATGTTTAGGATTGATTTAAGATAGCTAAACATGAGAAAAGATAAAAATTCACTGCTTGGAAGCTAGTCCGCGACGCGGAGACGCATTAAAATAAGTGGTCGCGAAATAACTTTTGAGGCAGAGAGGTCCGAGACCTCTCCGCGACGCGAAGACAACTTTATGAAATGGGGAGGCAGGTCCGCAACGCGGGGCCAAGTGCCAGATTTGCCCGACTTTTTCCTTTTTCATTTTCTAACCCCAATTCACCTAAACTCGGTTCTTTTTCTCAATCTCTCTTTAGATTTAGATACCCAGCACATGTACACTAGAATATAAATCTAACCCCTCTATAAATCGACACATTAACCTCAATAACTCCTCAATCTCAGCCCAATTCAAGAACGAAAGTAAATTCATGAATACATAACAAGAACATCAAAGCTTCAACTTTTAGAACGAATTTAAAGCTAAAATTAATATGATTGGCGTGTGGGTGAACAAACTCAACACTATGGAAGCTTACATACCTGAAAGAACCATCTTCTTGAAGCTACTTGAAGGAAAATCTTGAAAGATGAACCCTATCCTTAGCGTTTGGTGAATTCCTTGAGCGTAGAATTTTCGGAGTGGATGAGAGGGTTTGATTTAAGAAAACTGATTTTTTACACGTTTAGGGCAATGTAGATGACCTCCTAAGGGTTTTTAGTACTAAAATACCCCTAAAAAAATAATTAAAATGAGCTGGGAGTCGGAAAGATCTTTCACCAGGCAGTGAGGTCCGTGTTGGCTCGCGTCGCAGAGCTATTGCGTCGCTGCTGCCATGTTTGCACGACGTTAGTAAATTCGTCATAACTTTTTACTCAGAGCTCAGAATTGAGAAAACTCGGTAGCGTTGGAAAGATAATTTGAAGACCTTTCCTAAGGTATCTGTTAGATCACCTAAATAATCTTTATCTACGAGTTATGATTGTTTGAAGTTGACCCAAAACTCATACTTAGCTTAACTTGCAAATTTTCAGATTTTGCTATTTCCAATTCGATTCTTTTTGGAACTCAAGGTGCTACGTCTAGTGACCTTAACACTCAACAAATTTTAAATTCTTTGCAAAAATCTCACTCACTACAAATAAGGGTTTGAGTCTTAGTTCAAAAAATTTCTAGGGTGTTACAATAGCTACCCCTTAGGATCATTCGTCCTCGAAAGACGACTGGACTGGATATGGAATGGGTTACTCTTACTAAGGTCTGAGTCTAATGGTATGCTCTTACTATATTCAAGCTTAACCCATATCCTTAAGTTCGGATTATATACCTCTCTATAGGAAATCTCATCCCAAGACTATTACTCTTTACCACCACATTCAATCTTAGTACTCTAACAACTCCATGGACTCCTACTAACCAGCTCCTTAAGAAATTCTCAACACTTGACCTGATTTCTCCTCTTATCATCTACCCCTTGGGTCTAAAGCTAACACTTGAAATCTATGGACCTATTCCACATTAACAACTCAATTATGCTATCCAGGCACACATGGAAAATCATAAATTAATTGGACCCTCATCTGGTAACATACCATCTCGGCACACCTCTTAATGCTCTTGTTAATCTTTTGACTTAGCCACACTTCACTACCCTTATCTAAAGGTTAGGGTCTCTCACTTGTACTACTCACTTTCATTGCAACAACCATATCAAATCCTCACCTACTCTATGTCAAGTCTACCATATCAAATCTCAAGACTAACATCATCACCCTCATGTTGTCATTCTTTGGATCATGACACTCATCTCAAATTTAAGCTTAATGTTTATTACTAAACCCGAATATCAATACGATTGCTCACTTACTATACTATACCTCATTACTTAATCAGTTCTATAACCTTCTATACATCATGGCCCTCTCAAACATATCATAAGCCTAGTTTATATCTATCCCTTCATAAATACTCTATGCTTCTATTTAGCACATACACTTGGTCATTACCTACACAATGACACTTCATCGCAAACTCTTTTCTAGCTAAAACACTCTCTACCTTCTATGATGAAATCTTCACAACTCATTACTTCTTAGTCTACCCATAAGGGAAAACTCTTCATTAATAACTTACTAGGTGCATGACTATAGTAACATAGATTGCCTCATCACTATCTCCCTTTCTAGGATTATTAAACATCTGCATACTTTCCTCTAACTCTGGGCTCTTTCACTACTACTGCTCATGATCTCGTCATTCATACCATCTTTTAGGATGAGAATACTACCCAAGCTCTAAACATACTTCCTCATAAGGATCTCAGCTGAAACAAAGCTTAAGGAAAAGAGTACAACTCACTTTTAGCTCAAAGGCACGATTCAAATGAATATGGGTGCATTCCTCTTAAACTGGACACTTAATTTACTCTTGGACTTCTCTTAAGCCCCTCTAGAGTCTCATGACTTCCTTAAAACTCTTGCTAAGAACAACTCATCGACAAAGAACTGACTCTGCTTTTCAACCACCTCTAGTATGATGGGTAGTTGAATGATTCTGAGAAACGCAGGAGTTAGAATAAGTCTCTATGACATAGCTCTATTGCACGATTAAGAGTATGAAAGAAGGGAAACTTTTCTTAAATGTCCATAGTCCCTCATTTATAGAAGTGGGGCACTCACAACCATAAACAAGATCCTACTTGACATGGCTTCATAGACACCCTAGGACACTTAAACTCTGTGATCTGATACCAAGTTTGTCACGACCCGAGTCTACACCATGGACGCCGGCACTTAAGAACCATTTTTGGTCCCCAAGCGAACCCTCATCCTGGCTGACTACAAGCAGAAAACTAACTTAAGCATGCAAAAGCTTAAAACTGAATAAAATTCAATAAAATCAACTTTTCAAAACTTTAACTCAAATGAACAACATAGAATAAAAATAATATATTCAACTAGCCATAAAATAGGCACTTAAGTCTTTAAAACATTTAATAAAATAAATGAATAATACAGACTTCTCAATTGTACTGACTATCTATGAAGCCTCTAACATATAAAGATGGAAGTCGGGACAAGACCCACGACATCCTGACTCAACTGAAAATTAAATGAAATCCACCGGAAAATAAGGAGGCTCACCATAGCTAACTCGATCTTTTGGATGTATCAACGAAGCTCTTGTTGATGACCCTGAATACATGTGTCTGGATCATGAGAAGATGCAGACCAAATGGCTCAGTACGTGGAATGTACGAGCATGTAAGAGGAATTATAAAGCATAAACAGAAGTTTGAAACTTGATAAAAAGGAAACATACTTACCTTTTCTCAAATTTACTCAACTCAAGGAATACTCAAGGATATTCAAAACTACTCAAACTTACTCAACTCAGAAGCACTCAAGGATAAGATACTCGACTTCTAAGATATGATACTCGACTTGAAATACTCAACTCATGAATACTGAACTGAACTCATTTCATTATAAAGCAGTTTAAAACAAGTGCAATATAAAGAAAACGAAAACTGTTTAAAACATGATGTCAACTCATAATCATAAATTCATAAAAGACATACCATGCTCCCTCTCAAAGTCTACTTGTGTAGTGCATGAATGAAGTCTCATACCCCCATTCATACTAAGCAGAACCCCTTGAGGAACCCTGCAATTACTGTTGTAGGGGAGTTTCTCTAACCGACAACCATAACTTAAGAGCTATAGTGATGATACAACGATCTACCTCACGCTGCCAGCGCATCCTATACCCGGCCAAAGGTATAGGACCTGAACTACTAAGTGGATCCACTAGTCTATGAGAAAAGGATTCATCTAAAAAGTACGACCCTTTTCTACCCATGATGGCTAAATGGTTTATGGAGACGTGAGTTATCTGAACTCAAGCTCATCCCCATATCAGTGCTCAATACTACTCTCAAAATATGATGCTAACTCTTTATGTTTAAAACATACTTCTTTCTATGATTTGAGATAATTTCTCATAAACTTTGCTCAAAGGCTATCTTGGAAATCAAAGTCTCCCCTCTTGTTTCATTTAGAAAGCGATTTCTCTTTTCTAAAAACTTGCCTGAAGGCTCTTTGGAAATATCAGTTTCCGTTCTTATTTAAATGTGAAAACATTTTAAATCTCTTTGGAAATACTTAGTCCCCATATACTTTTGAAGAAATGAACTTCGCTTTACTCTTTACTCTTTACTCAACTCAAAACTTAAGTATTAAAACAAAGTTAAAACATTTATAAAAGACTTCTTAAAAATATGGTTCACGCCGAATTATGGACTTGAACGACTCAATGCAAGGTTTTCAATAACCATAGATAGACTCAAATACTTGGAATTCAAGAAATTCAATGATACAACAAATTCCAAGAATGCTCAACTCAGAGTGTTCATGCGCAATTATGAGCATGAACTTCTCAACTCAAGGACTCAAAGATACTTCTCATCTCAAGATTGTTCGACTTATAATGTTCATGCGGAATTATGGGCATGAACAACTCAACTCATGGACTTCATGGGCAATAGGTAATAGTCCCATGATTAGGATTATAATCTCTGAAGGGTTAGGAACTCGATACTCAAGACTTAGAACTTGAAGATACTACTCCTTTCAAAGATACTAAACTGATGGAGTTCATGCGGAAGTTATCGCCATGAACGATTCGACTCAAGGGTCTACATAATAATATGGAACTCGTGAATACAACTCTTCTCATTCTCATACTTACTTTCTTAGAACCTAGTTCAAATCGATAGTGATCTCAAAGGATTCACAATTGAACTCAAAGCTTTGCTTGAACTCTATTCTTAACTCTTTCTTGATTGTGAATTATGAACTCAAGAGTTATGCTTCATGGTATGAAGGATCTTGTAATAATATAGTAGACTCATGAATACATTCTTTTCACTCGTACTCACTTGCTCGAGTATTGAAACACATTATTAGATATTGTAGAAGACTCATCAAAAGGACTTAAAGGACTTTCTTAGAATGTTCTGAAGAATTCTTAAAAACTTAACTCTTAACTCTACCTTGAACTTGAATTATGGATTCAAGGTTGTGGTTTGTGCTAGGAAATATCTCATGATGTTTAGGATTGATTTTAGATAGCTAAACATGAGAAAATATCAAAATTCACTGCTTGGAAGCTAGGCCGCAACGCGGAGACGCATTAAAATAAGTGGTCGCGAAATAACTTTTGAGGCAGAGAGGTCTGTGACCTCTCCGCGACGCAAAGACAACTTTATGAAATGGGAAGGCAGGTCCGCGACACGGAGCCAAGTGCCAGATTTGCCCGACTTTTTTCTTCTTTATTTTCTAACCCCAATTCACCTAAACTCTGTTCTTTTTCTCAATCTTTCTTCATATTTAGATACCCAGCACATGTACACTAGAATCTAACTCTAACCCCTCTATGAATCGGTACATTAACCTCAAGAACTCCTTAATCTCAACCCAATTCAAGAACGAACGCAAATTCATGAATACATAACAAGAACATCAAAGCTTCAACTTTTAGAACAAATTTAAAGCTGAAATTAACATGATTGGCGTGTGGGTGAACAAGCCCAACACTATGGAAGCTTACATACCTGAAAGAACCATCTTCTTGAAGCTACTTGAAGGAAAATCTTGAAATATAAACTCTAGGCTTAGCGTTTCTTGAATTCCTTGAGCGTAGAATTTTTGGAGTGGATGAAAGGGTTTGATTTAAGAAAACTGATTTTCTACACATTTAGGGCAATTTAGACGAACCCCTAAGGGTTTTTAGGACTAAAATACCCCCAAAAAAATAACTAAAATGAGCTGGGAGTCGGAAAGATCTTTCACTAGGCAATGAGGTTCGTGTTGGCTCCGCATCGCGGAGCTGGTACCAGGTTGCGCGACGTTAGTAAATCCGTCATAACTTTTTACTCAGAGCTCACAATTGAGCAAACTCGGTGGCATTGGAAAGATAATTTGAATACCTTTCCTAATGTATCTGTTAGCATACCTAAATCATCCTGATCTAGGAGTTATGATCGTTTGAAGTCTACCCAAAACTCATACTTAGCTTAACTTGCAAAATTTCAGATTTCACTATTTCCAATTCTATTCTTTTTGGAACTCAAGGTGCTACGTCTAGTGACCTTAACACTCAAGAAATTTTAAATTACTTACAAAAATCTCACTCACTACAAATAAGGGTTCGATCCTTAGTTCAAAAATTTTCTGGGGTGTTACAATAACAGGCATGAAGCCAGTCCATACCAAGAATGACATCAAAATCTATCATGTCTAACACAACTAAATCAGCCATGATGCTCTTGTGATTGACAAAAATGGGACAACCACGATAGACTCTCTCTGCTAGAATAGACTCTCCAACAGGTGTAGAAACACTGAAAGGTTCACAAAGTTTCTCAGGAAGAACATTAAAATTCATCACAACATACAGAGTTACAAAGGATAAACTTGCTCCTGGATCTAGAAAAGCATAACCATTAAAGTTAAAGACTTTGGATCATACCAGTGACAACATCTGGCGAATCCTCTTGCTCTTGGCGACTAGTGATAGCATATAGGCGGTTTGTTCCTCCGCCAGTACTGGAAGTAGCTCTTCTAGGTGCAGCCCTGTTTGGTGGAGCAACTGACGAAGATTGGGCTCTATTGCCCTGACTCCCATTACCATTACCCTACGAGTTTTTTGGACATTCTTGCATGAAATGACCATTCTGGCCACACTTGAAAGATCTATGTGGAACCATCACGACACATCCCTGAGTGGTTTCTACCATACTTAGCACATGCAGGAATCTTATTGCTACGAAATCTAAGCTATGAATTTGAAAATTGTAGTTGTTACCTAATAATAGCCATAAAAAAATAAATTTCGTGGCTATCTAAAAATTTATCAAATTACTTAGCCACCAATATTAAGTTGACAAAGCTAAATCCTTGTATTTGCTATAATTGCTAACAATAGGAGCAATAATTATCTAAGTAGCTACAATTTTATTGCTACAATAAAATTTTGTAGCTAATTATAACTTTTTTGCTAAGCAATAAAAATAATTGTAACAATAGTAACTCTTTGGCTATAATAAGTTATTTGAAATAAAATATCGTAGCAAAATAAATAATTTTGCTTCAATTGTAAAAAGATGTGACAATAGATAAATGAAATAGCCATAGAATTTTTGCTACCGAAAAATTTCGGAACTAATTACAATTTTTTGCCACAAATTTAAATTTACTGTGATAATAATAACATTTTAGCCACAATAACTTATTTGAAGAAATATTTGTAGCTAAATAAATAATTTAGCTTTAAGTTATAAAATATTGTGGCAATAATTAAATGAAATAGCCATAGATTTTCTTCTACAATAAAATTTCGTAGCTGATAAATAATTTTTTCCACGAGTTTGAATTTACCATAGTAATAATAACCCTTTAGCCACAAAAAATTGAGGCTAAATGTTTTTTTCAAGTTATAAAAGTTATGACATATTAAAAATATAATCATAGATTTTTTGTTATAATAAAATTTTATAGTTAATTATTATGTTTTTTCATGATCATGTTGAAACTTGTTGAAGCAATAGTCACCTTTTATCCATGAGAAGTAATTTAAAATAAAATATTACTCCCTCCATTCCATATTAAGTTAATTTTTGAGGCATTTTCCATTTTTCAAATTACCTTAATTGTTCAGTTTTCAAGACTACTTTTGAAGTGTTCTTCCAATTTTACCCTTCATTAGTTAGTATTGAAATTAGTGATTAATTAATATTTAGTTATTTTAATCATAAATTTGACAATAATTAATAAGGGTAAAAATGGAAAACTAGGTTCAATTTATGTCTTAATCTACTTTTCTTAAAGGGTGTGAAACACCTCAAAAATTAACTTAATATGGAATGGAGGAAGTATAACTTAATAAATATTATGTTTTGAGTAGCACAAATTTGTTGCAATAACTAACTTAATGGTTATAATTATTTGTCATGGCAAAATGATATATCCATGTGTGTAAAATTGAGGTGATACGTATTATCTGATACAAGGTGACATGTAAGCCTTGAGGTGCTTTGTCTTGTGTTGAGAATTCATGTTATACGACTCGAGCCTCTTCTATCGAACAATACATTTATTGAGCTAGCTTAATTAAAGATGTTAATCATTCTATCAATTCAATTTAACAAGATCTTAATTTTTCAGTTTTAAGTATAATTTAAATAAATAGAAGTTATACAAAAAATAAATTAATAAATAGAAGTTATGTCTAATTAATTTGATGTAATTGTACTTTTTTTATATAAAAAAAATATGTATAATCAATTTACAAATCATTAAATATTGTCATATTTATTGAAATATGGAATATGAATTATTCTAGAATATTGATATATAAATGAATTGTTTATTGAATCTATCTATATATAATAGAAGAAAAAAGTGTCACATGTCAACACCACAAAATTTCTCAATTATTTTATTTTAAAAAATCAGTTTTTTTATAAAAAAAAAAGAAGTAAAAACTAAAAAATTATATTTTATTTAAATCTAACTATTAAATTTTCTTATATTTTTATTATTTTAACAAGAAGATACTATGTATAGAGTGATATTATTTATCATTTTAGATAAATTAAATAATGGTATAACATTATTATTTTTAAATTTAACTAATGAACTAATCTTATATATTGATTTATTGACATAAATATTCTATGGTAACACATCAAGATGTTAAATGTTAACATTCTCAAATAAACTTTACAATATTATATTATAATAAGTTAAAATTTTAAATTATCAATAAATTAATATTTATGATTACATTTATCAATTAACTGCTCAACGCGTGGGCACATATACGAGTATAATTAATATACAAAGAAGTGATATTGACATTCAATTCTTTTTTAATTTTCTGTTATTGACAAATTTTTTAATTTTCTATTTTCTTATTTTAATCTTAACTTCTTAATCCATCTATTTTTTGTATTTTCAATTAAAACTTTAAAACTGCAATCCAAAATTCACATCTCCATTAAATTTCAAATTGGAATAACCAACCAATATGGAAGTGTAGTTTCACTATAGTTGAACAATTTGACTTGAAATTGAATTCACATGGTTGATATAAAAAAAAATGAGTTGAGTTTCTTATTTTATTTTTGAAAATTCCATCTTAAAATAATTTTCAAACTTGAATTATATGGTAATTCACACTTCCCATCACAATATTGTTTTGCTTCTCCAATTCTATATAAATCGATTAAATATATTTTCCGATTTTGACATTTTTATTTTATTTTAAAATATTCTATTTTTAACTTGATGCTCTAATGCATATATCATTTTAAATTCATATAAAATAAAAACAATATTAAATAATATTAAATACTCAGTATAGTACTATAAGATTTGAAGAGAAAAGAATTAATTGTAAGGGAAATTAAAAAAATGTAATTAATTTTATCTTGATTTCATAAATTGACAAGTAATTTGGGACAAATATTTTTATGAATATGAACAACTAATATGAGTCGATGGTCTCTCTACCTCCACGAGATAGTGGTAACGTCTAGGTACACTCTATTCTTCTTAGACCTCACTTAGGAGATTTCACTAAATATGTGATTATTGGACAACTAATATGCGACATAAGGAGTATAGTTTAAAATTTATTTTGAAAAGGAGAATAGATAACAAAACTAATAAAGGACCAAAGAATATATATATTTTAGAATAATATTTATTCATATAAATAATTGACCTTTCCCATTAAGTTAAAGTAAAGTATATATTTGTTTTTATTATTGTTAATATTATTATTTATTGTTATTTTCATGAGATAATTTTCTTTGTTATTATGTATAACTATTGTTAATTTTATATAACAATTGTTGTATTTTGTTATATATATAACAAATGTTGTATTTGTTAATTTTAAAAGAAGAAAAAATCATTATACATATAATAATTAGAGATAATAACTATAAAAGTAAAACATAAATATTAACCTAAAAATAACTCTCCCACCGTACCTTCTCCCTCCCCCTTCCTCATTTAGATCCCAAAAATCTTCCCCAAAAAATTAAAAATCGCAAAAGATCATAGGTTTCCTCAATATTTTAAAACCCAATTAACAAAAACCTACATAGCCTTTCCCCTCTTCCCATATCCTTCTTGTCCGCCCCTCCCCTCACCCTTTTTTATCCAAGTCTTTTTTTCAATTTTTATTTCTAATGTTTTGTTAATTTTTCTTTTGTAGGTTTTACCTAGCATTCTCCAAGCAGATGAGATAAGTTTTTACGATATGAGTTTTTGGTTTTTGTTTTACTCAGTTGTATATCCTAAATTTTCTATTATTTAAAGGTTCAATAAAAGATTGTCCACAAATAATTTTTCATACACAATTATATTCTATATTTTTGCAAGAGATTGTTTTCATAGCTTGAATCGATGGGTATTATAATGGATTGTATATTTTTATTAATGTAAAATAAATTTGAGATCTATATCTACAGGTTTTAAGAAGTTTAAAAGTTACGGGTTTGCTTACTTCTTTGCTTACTTTGTGTTTTGTTTTTTTTGTTTTTTTTTTCCTAAACATGTTTGCACTTTTTTTTTCTCATTGAAATTCTAAATCATTATTTTTTTAGTGCTAAAATATTTACCATCATTGATAGGCATATATATGGAATAAAAGCATATAAATCACAAATTGGGATCGATGTTGATCAAGCTAAGGTGCAATTGAAGATTAAAGGAGAGATAGGAGAAGACTATGCTACTTTGGACTCAAACAAGATGATGTCTTATCAGAATTGTATATTATGACTATCCTCAAAATTGTAAAATGCAATTGTATGTAACTTGAGAATTATTTTAGAATCTCAAAAATGTAATAAAATTATTGAGATCTAATTTTAGCTACATTATAAAAATTCTTGTCATTAATAATGTTTATGACAGTATTCTTCAATCTGTAGCAATGATTTTTGTAGTAATGACTAGATCTGTATGTAATTATCAAAAATAAGGCGATACATTTTCTCTTTTCATAGAAAAATTAAAAAAATTAGCTACAATTTTTGTATGTCATGGCAAAAGTTTGAATTCTTAGCTTTGTGAAAGAATATTTGTACCAAATACTTTAATTTTATAGCTATAAATTTTCTAATTTGTAGCAAAATACAAGTATCATTGCCACAAGATTAAAAATATAAAACAACCACAAATTTTAAGTTTTCATAGCAAATAAATCAAGACATTTGCCACAATAGATTATATTGTCTCTACAATATAAAAATTGATATAGATTTAATATAATGTGGCAAAAGAGTAAACATATTTGCTATAAGTATATCTTCTGTAACAAGAACTTTTTACTATTATAGCTATAACATAATTTTTTAGTAGCTATAACTATTAGTCCTTAGCCTCATACCATGTAAAGTATGTAGCTAACTTTAGCCACCCTACATCTTGCCACAGATGCTACGAAAACATATTTTATGGCAAAAGCGTTTAGCCACGAAAAATTTCAGATTTAGCTATAATGTATTTTGTAGCTTTAAGTGCATTTTCTTGTAGTGTTCCTACGACATCTGGAAACACACCAAACTCATCCTGAGCTAGGAGTTATGGTCGTTTGAAGTTGACCGAAAACTCCAACTTAACTTAACTTAACCAAATTTTCCAGATTTTTATTATTTCCAAAAATCACTCTTTCTCATTCTATCTGTTTCTAGTTACGAGGTGTTACAGAAAACCAATTATATCTACAATTTTAAAGTCGATTAAGACTTTTGCATATATAAATTATTTTTCTAATATTTAGCTAGCGTTTGACCAGATCTACTTTTAAAACCATATCATTCAATATCTATTTGACCATATATATATTTTGAATCAAAATTTGAAAATATATCACTAGATATTCTTTTGACCATATAGTTTGGATAAGATTTTAAAAATTTGTCTTCAAAAAAAATTCAAGTTCCAAAAAATGGTCTAAAATAGTTTATAGGAGAAATTCACTTTCACGCACAATTATTTCCGATTAAAATGAAAGTCCACAACTTTAAGTTTCAAAATTTATGGTCAAACAAGATCTTAGTATCTTGATATCAATTAAAACTTTTGTTATTAAAATTCACTTTTACTTGACTAGTTTAATAAATAAAGAGATAATTTCTCATTTGATTTATATTTTGTCTTTATCATTAATTATTGTCATTTTATAATACTTTACAAAATATTATATTTAATATATGTAAATGGTAATATAGTAAAATTGTCATTTTATAAATTATTGCTCCGGTGTGTCAAGTCAAAACTATTTATCCACAAATTTGAAATTTTCATTAAACTGAAATAATCTTTTGTTGTTAGATCTTTTGTTGAAGTTTATGGGAACTTCAGTTTTAAGCTATTATTTCTACTTTCATATACTTAAATGCCTTAATTTTTAGTTGTTTAGTCTGGGTTGTAGTAATGGTTCTCCTACCGGAGGGTTAGTGTGGGTGCCAATCACGATGGTCTGGGTCGTGACAAAGTTGGTATCAGAGCCCTAGGTTCATTGATCTTATTGTACCAAAACGAGTCTAGTAGAGTCTTGCAGAACAGTACGATGATGTCCATACTTTTCTTCGAGAGTCTATAGGACTTTCGGAAAAACTCACTTCTTTCTACTCCTTCATGCTATGACTTGAATCCAATTGGTAGCTAGGTGATACAAATTGGTATCTTTCTTCCTTCACTCTATTGTTTGAACTAGAGCAACAAAAGTGGTGACACAATCACTAGCAAGAGAGGATGGGTATAGACTACCGACAGTTCACCATTCAGAACAAGTATCCATTGCCTCGAATAGATGACATTTTTGATCAATTGCAAGGTGCATCAGTGTTCTCTAAGATTGATTTAAGGTTTGGTTACCATCAGTTAAAGATTGAGGCGGTTAATAATATGGTTCAACCAAGTTCTACGATTAAGATTACCAGTTTTGTGGGGTTCGCTGGCTACTATTGTCGCTTGTGGTATGAGTTGAGTCCAATTGGTATCTCAACGAAGTGAACTAGATGACGTAGTCTCGGCTAAAGGGACACAAGCAAGTTAATTGGAAATGAGAAGGTTCCAATTGGTATCTGGCCTTAAGGGTCGTATAAGGCATAGATGATCAGTAATGGTCGTCTATGGAACGAACTAATTAAAGAATTTGGACTTGTCTGCAAGCTGTAACTGCATGAGTGTCGTGAAACTTGTTGTGAAAAGAAAGTCATCACGAGATTAGGTGCAAGAGTCTAGATAAATTACGATGTGGTTCATAAGCGAGAAATCAAGGCGTACGTTGCGACCAACTGATAACTGTGTGAGAGTCTGGGTGTATCCTGGGGATATGTGTGTGGTAGTGTTGAAACGATGTAAAAGGATTCTAAAGTGTGTACTCTGTTGGATTGACCGGGGTATACAATGATTGTCCTAGCTAAAGGGATTTTCTTAAATGTCTAGTTATAGCCGGGAAATCTAGGGAAAATATATAAAAGAAAGGAACCCCAGTAACTTTTTGCAAGGATTCTATTTCCGTTAGGGCCGCTGGGGCGGGATTTTCCCCGCCACGGTGAGACCGCTAGTGCGGGATTTCTCCTGCTAGTGTGGGATTTCTCCCGCCAGAGCAAGACTGGACGAGACAAAATCTCTGCCTTGTCTCCCATGTTTCGCCTAGTCACAATCATGGACCCCAAATCATACCCAAACTAACCCCCGCGATCTAATTCAATGTTCAACAATCAATTATAAGTTATAAAGTGTATTAAAATTGTGGAGAACCTGGGCATATGAGGAGGAAATCAGCAAGGCCGTGGAGGCCGGGAAAATGGTAATGCGGGTAGAGGAGAAGTGCAGCCAGGCAAGGAGGTTTCCCGTCAAGATAACAGGGCTCAAATTTATGTTTTCCCAGGCAAAACTGAGTTTGAGGGTGTGATGCAGTGGTCACAAGTGCTACTCTTGTCTGAGACCCGATAGCTATTGTTTTGTTTGATATGGTTCTACTTATTCGTATGTGTCAGTTCAATTACCTTGGGATTTGATGTGGTTTGTGATATACTTGATGCCCCCATCCATGTTTTTATCCCAGTTGAAGAGTCAGTCATAGTCACCCATATGTATCGTGTTGTCCTGTTGTAGTTATGGATTTTCATATTTGGGTTTTTTTGGTTATGTTAGGATATGACTGACTTGATATAATCTTAGGCATGACTTGGTTGTCCCCTTATTATGATGTGCTTAATTGTAATACTAAGTCAGTAACTCTAAAGATCTCCGATAGGGAAAAATTAGACTGGAAAGGGGTGTACAAGCCTAAACTAGCTAAGATCATATCCTCCATTTGAGCTAGGAAACTGGTAGGGCAGGGTTGCTTGTCTTCTTTGGCTCATGTTCGGGATGTTGAAGTCGAGTCTCCCTCTATTGAGTCTATTCCTGTGGTGTCTGAGTTTTAAGGAAGTGTTTCCTACGGATTTGTCTGGTATGCCTCCATATAGAGATATAAATTTCTGCATTGACTTGGAAACTGACACTCACCCCATTTCCATCCCTCTGTATCGTATGGCTCCAGCAGAATTAAGAGAGCTTAAGACTCAAATCCAAGAGCTTCTTGATAAAGGTTTCATCCGTCCTAGTGCTCCTTGTGGGGTGCTCCTGTCTTGTTTGTTAAAAAGAAAGAGGGTAGTATGAGGACCACTGATTTTATCTTAAGCCATAAAGGAGTGGATTGATACTAGAATGACAAGCTTATGGATAAAGAAAGTCCCAATGAGTATACTTGGGTGAAGGAAATTGAAGTATTTTAGTAAGAAAGTGCGTATAAAAATTGGGTTAGTCCCTTGAATTTGATGAGTTTACCTGAGTTTTTGGCATCGTGTTGATGAAAAGGTTGACTTCAAAGTGATAGTCAAGGCTGACTGAGCGTAATGGTAATGAGAGTTCGTGATGGATTGTGATGGGATGCAACTATATAATAAAAATGTTGGTTCAAACTTTTGTTTAGTAATTACGACTTGCGAGTATCTAAGGTTGTGGTTTTCTAATATTTGGTGAGTAACGTGGTTGTATGGAAAGCTTTAAGAGATGGTGGGACACCATTTGAATAGAAATTAAAGAGCTAAAGTCATAATGAAGAAAAATAGTGGGATGTAGTACAACCTTAGAGAGAGGCGAGAGCAAGAATAATTTATTTGATTGCAAAGGCTAAAGAGATATCTTCAGAGGGGTAGATAATTGGGTTCAGAGATGCGTGATTTCATTCATTTTGTTGTGGCTATGACAATAGTGTTACAAGTCCGTCAAATTGGTTAAAAACTGTTGGAAAGGACTTGAGAAAGGAGTGTACAGACATTAGTTCGAGTGTGATGATAAGTGCTTTGTTTTTGCTTTTAGTTTAGTAATGAGTACGATTGAATTGTTAGCGAAAGATATTGTAAGATCGATGGAGATGCGATCAATGTTAAGCAAAGATCCATGAATTCATAAAAATCTTCAAGGTATAAGCTAATGTTGATAGATAAGGGGATTCTGTTATACGGTTGAATTTACAATTCAGATTTTTCATGGTAAGTCTACATTCGTGGTGATATATTTTGTCAATGCATGATTTTTTAATGTGAGAAATGATCAATTGTATCAGGTATTGAGCCTTTGAAAGGACTTACAGCTGGGTTGAGTCGTAAAGTTGATTATTATTGATTGTTAAGTACCTAAGAAAGATTTCATCTAAAAAGTGTCGGTTTATAATAAGGTAAATGGTCGGAGTGTTATGATGGTTTTTAGTATTGGGAGTATGATCCACTAGCTATGCTCTCGTGTGTTTTCACTTTTGTGGGTGGATCCCTAGTGATGGATCAAGGTTACCAAATCATGCGATGTTCTCTTGGTTGAGTGGGAAGATTGGGAAGATTTGGTTAATTCAAATGACATAATTGGTGTTGTCTTGGAGTTGCTAAAGTATTTTAGTGGTTCTACATGTATCGATTATGTGTGGTTGAATGTGGGGATCATTTGGTCCAATTCTACTATTCTTAAGGGAAATCTACAATCATAATTGCTAAATCTAGCATTCGATAGTGTGGATAGAGGGTTTGTATGCTTGGACATATCCCTCAATAGGTATCTGATGTCTAAAGATCATTTTTTATAACTTAAGCTCATGGGGAATTGGGTTGTGAGATGGAGATGTTGATAAGAACTATGATTGTTTGGGTATTATGATTGTGTGTGGGTTGGTTCAGGTTCACCTCTAATTGTGTCGAGTTTTGATTTAAGATTTTGTCATGGTTATGTGAGAAAGGATTCGTCCTGATGTTTGTGTCAAGTCCTTGATAACATGTTGTGGACGTGTGTACGATCAACCTTAGATTGAGAATAGTGGTTGTTGTTAGTTAAGTGTGCATACAACAATAATTATCGCTCGAGTATTGTGATGACTTCATTAAGGCATTGTATGGGAGGATGTGTAGGTATTCAATTGGTTTGTTTGGGGGGAAGAAGAAGAATATATCATAAGTGAGACTCAGTTGAGTTAGACAAGACCTTCTATATGAAGAAGATTCGATTGAAACTCTTGATCGTGATGTCCGGAAGCAAAGGACATGCGAGACAAGCATCCCCAGTAATTCGATGTTTCAGATACTACTCTACCCTTACTTTAGCTAGTCGTCCCTAGTTGATCACTCAGGGATGAGTGATGGGTAAATTGGTATTTATTGTAACGATCAAATTCTGTCTTAGGGAAAAGCCAAAGAATTGGGGTCATGAAACTTTTTGGTAGTAACTTGGAATTTCCTAACCTAGTCCAGATTTGGACGAAATCTGAGTCAGTAAGGTCTAGGGAAATCTGGTAATAATTGGTTGATTTAATTATGATTTTGATTACATGAATAGATAGCTAAGATGTTAAGGAACCCGTACCACTTTACGTAATTGAATTCAGGCGAGTAGAACTCCCAAAAATGATCTTAGCGTGAACGAGTGGTTTTTGAATGTGAAGTGTTTAAGGTGTGTTGTGAAATGGGGGCTTGGAATTCAAATTCCACTAATCTCTCTGTGCATGCCGTCGTAGCGGGATGGCTGCCGCTGTAGCGGGATGCGACCCACCGTTGCGGGACAGACACGACTTAAGTCGAAAATAAAACCCCAAAAACGTTTTATGCTGCACTTTTCGACTTTAAGAGCTAAGGAACGACCCTAGGGGTTTTCTTTACAATTTTCCCCCATTCTTGAGGCTAAAGGTAAGGTTTTCACTCCCCGAATACGTTTTATAATCCGTAGAACTTAGTTTCTTGGGTGATTATTGTTCGGGAAGGGTTTTGGAATTGTTTGGATGGTGGGAAAAAGCCCTAATCTGGGTATGGGATCAAGGGTTTGAACTAGGGTTGATACTATTGATTATGATCCGAGTAATTGGGTCTTGATTGTTGATCCTTGCGTATAAATTGTTGTTTGTAAACTTAGAATAAGCGAAAAGAATCTAGAAAAAGAAGATTCAAGTGCCTTAGGGGATTCAAGCTTGGATTCGAGGTAGGTGATGGTTGCGATTTCATGTTGGTGTGGTATATGCTTGTAATTGCTCATTATAATGCATGTATGTATGTGAATGTTGCATTATGATCACCCTAATCGTAAATGAGGATAATTGAATAATTGTATGTCATGAATCACCTCTTGTTGTATGATTGTGAGAATATACATTGTGATTGTGATTGTGGTTTGTTGAATGGATCGGGTGTTGCATTCTGACACACTAACTTGGATCGGTTGCCACGTTTAGCATAAATATGGGATCGGGTACCACGTTGCGGTATGCTAATAGTTTAGGTGTGGGTTCCATGAGAGAAACATTGAATTGGGTTTCGTAAGAGGGCCATTGAATTGTGTTGTGTATCTACTTGTGATGATTACGTTCATATCTAATGATGATTGATATTGAAAGACTGTATGTTGCTCTAAATTGATAACCAATATGTATTATTGAGAACGTGGGATGCTACATTGATCCTGAAAAGATGACTAATATTGTATATGTTCGGTATATGCCTGTTTTATAATGTTGTGGTTACTTGCATGTGTTTCACTTATTGGGATAGCCACGTGATCCTACTAGTACACTATGGTTGTGTACTGATACTGCATTTGCTTGGTCTTTGTTGAGTACAGGGCATTTTTAGGCAGCTATTGATAGACCTCAGCTAGGTGACTATTGAGTGTGACCGGATGCAAGGGTGAGACAGTTCTTTCAAGTTGCCATAGATCTCTCTTGTTTAAGTCTATTCTTTTCGGACTTAGACTATTTGTTTAAGGTCTTTGTTTAGTTTCGGGGTTGTACCCCTTGTTCTTAGACTTGTCGTTAGTAGAGTTTTGGTACAATGACTTTCAAGTTCTAGGGGTTGTTCTTCTGCATTAGTTTGGTTAGTTTATTTAAACCTTTAGAGTTTATGGGAACTCCGTATTTTTATTGTCATTTAAACATGCTTCTGTATCTTCAAATGCATAGTATTTGGTTAAGTTGTTTAGTTTGGGTTGTAGTAATGGTTCTCCCACCGGAGGGTTAGTGTGGGTGTCAATCACGATGGTCTGGGTCGTGACATTTTGTTCCTAGAGAAACCTAAATAAGTAGTTGTAAGACTACATATTTCACTATGAAATTCCTACAAGTTAATGTACATTATCTATTTCATTAGTAGAGAATGTCAAGCTTTTTGCCCAGTTTTCTCCAACCCGGATACTGCTTCAAACATGAGCAGAACCATATTTAGGTATCTCCACTG
This sequence comes from Solanum stenotomum, assembly GCF_019186545.1. Lineage (NCBI taxonomy): Eukaryota > Viridiplantae > Streptophyta > Magnoliopsida > Solanales > Solanaceae > Solanum > Solanum stenotomum. Next base: position 26,332,272 of record NC_064285.1, on the reverse strand, counting down.
ACTAACATTTTGTATGCCATAACGTGTTATCAATGATATAATGTGTGAAATGCTTACCAAGTTCTGATGCATAGTTCTCATCTTATAATTGCACTTCAATCGGGTCAAAATGCTTTTGTACCCTATATGAAGACATTCTTATTAATAAGCACATCAACATAACAAAATATTGTCTCAAGTACTAAAACTCTCAAGATATGCCATCTCCTTCCAATGATACTCATAGATTTAACCTAAAAATGTTATTGTATTGCAAAATTAGGAAGTGTGGAAAGAATTGAAAAGAAGCCAGCACGATTTGATTATGCAGTAATGAGATAATAGCGACAAAATTAATCACGTAAGCTTTTGTACTATTAAATGATGCAGTGTTCGTCCCATGCTTATTGGTTAGACCTAAAATAAAACAAATCAGAGATGCAGATGCCCATTAGATATCACTAAAATTTTCTGGGCAGTGAAAAAATCTAACGATCAACGATTGAAAGAAGAAGGTAGAATAAATCTAGTTAAGAAACAAAAAACATGAATGAAAATAAAAGAAGAAAAAAAAAAGGGAATGGAAGAGGCAATGGGTACAGAGATGACTAAAGTCCCACCAAGCATGCAAGGCCTTCCTAGAAGATGAACAATTAAAACGTAATTAGGTCATAACCTTGAAAGATTTCCCCAATTTAGAGACATGTATTCCCTCTTAAGATTAAAAAGAATGTGGTTTTCAACACAAAATATGTTGATCGATTTTCTTATGTTTTTATTTAAATAAATAAATTAATTAAAAAAGATTGTAATTAAAATATTTTTTTATAATATCTAAAATTTTCAAATTAACTATGACTTAGAATTATGAAGGCCAATTATATCTACAATTTTAAAGTGGGTTAAGATTTTTGCTTATATAATTTATTTTTCTAATATTTAGCTAGCGTTTAACCGGATCTAATTTTAAAACCATATCATTAAATATCTATTTGACCATATATTTTGAATCAAAATTTGAAAATGTATCATTAGATATTCTTTTGACCATATAGATTGGATAAGATTTTAAAAATTTGTCTTCAAAAAAAAATTCAAGTTCCAAAAAATGGTCTAAAATAGTTTTTAGGAGAAATTCACTTTCACGCACAATTTTTTCCAATTAAAATGAATGTCCAAACACAACTTTAAGTTTCAAAATTTATGGTCAAACGAGATCTTAGTATCTTGAAATCAATTAAAACTTTTGTTATTAAATATTCACTTTTAGTTGACTAGTTTAATAAATAAAGAGATAATTTCTCATTTGATTTCTGTTTTGTATTTATTATTAATTATTGTCATTTTATAATACTTTACAAAATATTATATTTATTATATGTAAATGGTAATATAGTAAAATTGTCATTTTATAAATTATTGCTCCGGTGTGTCAAGTCAAAGCTATTTATCTACAAATTTGAATTTTTTCATTAAATTGAAATAATCTTTTGAATTAATTAATTAATAATTTATAATTAACTACAATCTACATGGTATAATTATATAGAAAGGACATACAGATGTTTGTCTTTTGAGTCTATCATAGCAATAATAATTTTGTGATTTTGTTGAAAACTGCATAGCTTCTGCTGTTAATACTTGAGATAATCAGGTATGTTTTTTTTTTCATTCTCCTAATAATTTTTCACATGCATTTTTTTTTCTATTTATTTTATTTTTAAAAAAATTATTCTTGTTTAAATCTTTATATGAAAACTCTTGTTTTTTTTTACTTGTAAAAGAATGAGGGCCTTAGAAGATATGATGAAAAAGTATTTTGTTTTCGTGGACGTTTAGACATAAATTTTATAAAATATGAAAATAAAAAGAAAGTAGCATTTAGAAAAAAAAATTGAATTGATCTCTCAGATGGTCTCAGTCAACTATAGTTCTTGCTACTCATAAAATCATTTTCTTTGTTGAAAAAAAATTTGAAATCAATAGAAAAAGTGACTTTATGAGATAATAAATATTTATTGAGTGAGACCAACTGTGTTGTTGTTGTTCTTTTTTATTATTACTAGTATACGTACCTGCGCGTTGCGCGGACATTTTAAAATGTAATGATGTTTTAAATTTAAAATAACTAATAAGGTTTATTATTCACTTTGTAATATATTTTTAAAATAATGTAATAAATCATTAAATTATTTATTTGAGCAAGTTATATTAATATTATTAGTACACAATTTAATATTTATGATATTAATTTTAACTTTTCACATAAAATGAAGTGAGTAATAAAAATGTTCATATTAAATACAAATATGAACACAAAATTTAACACATAAAATTAATTGAAGCGTTTTTATAGTTATTATTGAAATTAATTAAATATAAATATAAATAGTGACACAATTCTTTTATTTTATACTTTATTTAATTAGAAAAATGTGCTTGAAAGTCTATATATGTATATATATATATATATATATATATTTGACGCTTGTATGCTTGTGAAAATAGAGAGCGAAGGACGTGCACTTATTTAAATAATCTTGTAGTATGTTCAAAGGCTTTTATGAATTAATTCATAAGTTATACTATTTCAATTGATTTATGTGTGTTTGTTTCCTGAAAAAAAATAAGTTATATGTGTTTGAGCTTTTCCTATACTACACCAAAAATAATAAAAATGCAAAACAAAAATAACTACATGAGATATGAGTTTTATTTATAAATAAAAGGAATACATACAATATAATCTTAGTTAATAATAAAGTATAGCTTCATTAAATAAAAGCTATACTACAAATTAACTATAAATTGTTTGAATTTAATCATTGTAATGAAGATCTTTAATCTTATTCAAACATGAAAAGATAATTATCATCCCTAATTTAATGTTATAACAAATTATCAAATTATCTTAAATCAACGAATTCTTTTCATATGTTTTCCAAAAATAATTATATTGATACATGGTCCATGATAGCTTTCTTCCACATTCGAGTTATTGAATTCATGTGATTTTTGTTGATGCAAAATCCCAAAATAAAATAATAGTAATCAAGATTAATAATAGTGTAAAATAAATTAATTCAATTTTATTAGATGATGGATGATCACATTATATTATTATATACTCAATTCAGAAAATAATTGTCATGTCAAATTATTATTAAAAATCAGGTGAAATTCTTAATACTAATAAGTTTTTAATTGACAATAAATATACTCAGAGCTTTAGATTAAATTGGATAAATAAACAGTTCTAACATTGAAAACTCAACCTACACATTAACTACCCCTAATCATGAAATAAATCAAAAATTTCCCAACCTAAATATTAACTACATTATACATGTACTTTATGTAGAATAAATTTGTTTTTTATATTAATTCAATAAATATGATAGATAAATTAGCAAAATAAAATAATTTTAATATTAAAAAATTAAACTTCAGTGAATCTTGAAACACTCTTTAAAATTAATAAATATGTATTAATTTATTAATTAAGTAATATTTCTATACAATAATAATATCTTACGATTCCGACAATATTAATTTAAAGAGGTTCTACTTATTAGGTGAATATTTTAATTATAATTCAAAGACTTACTCAACTCAAATGTTAATAAGCATTATCATTTTACAGTTGATTGGGATTCTTTCATAAAAAGTTTTAAAAAATTTAAAAATTAATTTTAAAACAGATTATTCAAATATTTAATTTTTAAATTTTCATCTTTCTATAAAAAATTAAATTTTAAAAAATGATTATATCACATTAAATTTAAGTAATTCTTTAACAAAAATTAATTTCCAAGAGTTTAGTTTTGAATTTAATATAATTGCAAATTACAAATTGAATTTAATTTATATAAAAAAAATAGCCTTTTTAGTGGTGCATTATTAATGTAAAGAGCATTAGCATTTCTTTGTTACAATAGAGACATATATCTTAAAATAATAGAAATTAACTTTCTTCTACCATTTGGAATGTATAAATGCCGAAAAAAATATAATGGACATCGAATTAGAAAGTAGTATGATATAATGCAAAAAATAATAATTACAACGTAAATATATTACAATATTTATTTTCATGAGATATTTTCGAAACTTGCCGTTTTAATTAATATTTGCATTTATTTTCCAAAAAAAGTTAAAAACATTCTTAAACGTTTTTGAGAAAAACTCAAAAAAAAATATTTACTTTATTTTTCCTTTTTTAGTAATCTCTTATAATCCCGAGAAAATTTACTTTTAGGAATAGGTAAAATTCAAAAAAGTTATACTCTTTTAACATATAATGTATATGTTATTTCAAAATTTTAATTGGGAGCAATTCATATTTTAAATAAATTAATAAATCAATCTATATATAATATAAAGCCAAATGTAGAGAAGGTGATGTGGCACCTCTCTAAGGTCACCATTGTTATTTTTTTAAAATCTTTTTTTTGACATTTTCTCTATTTTTTTCTTATTTTTTAGTTTAAAAATTAACTATAACCTATCTTATTTATGAGGTTTCATTAATTTTTTTAAACAATCATATTAATTCATTGTCTATAAGTTACTACATTGATTTTACTCTTAATAATATCCATAACTCTCATAATTTTTATGTTCATAACCCTCAAACTTTAATTTGTAATGTCTTATTGTATTCCCCTATTTTTTCCTATATAAACTCATGTTTTGTTCATGAATACTCCCAAAGTTAGTGTTTCTTTTCTTCATCACTTTTGAGTTGTACTTTATAACTTGTAACACAAAAGAAATATATGAAGATAATAAATATTTCATCTCAAGTCTATCTTTTCACTTTTATGTAGTTAGTTATTCTTTCATAATTGAATGTGTTTTTTACGTATTCGTTATACTTCTCCAAGCAAGTATATATACATGATCAATAAAGAAAATCTTCATGACAATGATATTGAGGTAATTTTGATAGTAGTAATATTTTAAATGCATTATTTTTGTATGGTTGATCGAAAAGTTAATCTAATTTAACAATTACATAGTTGAGTTTGATTATAATATTTGTTAGATTTCAAGTAATCACGAATTTTGATTGTTAGTACACTCATTATTTATCTTTTTGCAAATGTATTGTATAGTATATATTTCTTTCTTCTCTTTTCATATAATTATTTTTGAATTGGTGTAATTGAAATAAAAATATTATAAATATCATACATATTGTAGTATCATATCAACAATCGTACATCTATTTTTTGTGTAAATCAATCAGTAGCATATGACGAGGGCTTTGGCACATTTTTAAGGAGTGGAACATGATGATGGATCTACTTGTAAAGAAAGGCATAGAAGAAAACTTTTTGAAGCATATATAGAAATTATTTTTGCTAGAAATTTTCTTACTTTTAACTTGTAATAGTAGTTTTGTTACACCTATTGATAATGTTATTCAAAAACTTTTGTTTCAAAAAAGAAATAAATGTCTACATAGAAGATTGTAGTCTATAAAAGATAGAGAAAATTTAAAAAGAAAATATATCTTCAATTCAATACAGTAGATTATTGTTTCAAAATTAACCTATTATATTCCGTTTACCTTACCACTTATATATCCGTTTTTGTTTAACTAATAATATTGTACATATGAAGAAAAATGAAAAAAACTATAAATTATATTCATGACGAAAACAAATATCTATATTATCTTCATTGCCTAATATGAATGTATATAAATAGGGATAAGGGTCTGAAAAATACCCCAATTTTGGTAGAATTTGTTGTTGCGATACTAAACTTTCATAAGCTCCTATTGCCTCCCTAGACTATTTAATACCATATTTTTTACCCCCTGAACTATTTAATAGTGTATTTTAAAGGTATATATGTGACCACGTGGACACATTACTATTTATAATTTTACATTATTTTTTATGTCCACGTGAGTAAATATATATATTTAAAATACGGTATTAAATGGTCTAGGAAGGTATTAGGTTCTCATGAAAGTTTAGTATCGCAACAGCAAATCCGACCAAAGTTAGGATATTTTTCAGACCCTTATCCCTATATAAATATTACATACTACATTTAAAAATAAGAAACTATCAATTTATATATATATATATATATAAAACCGCGCGAAGCACAGATAGTTTCACTAGTTATTGAATATCTAAGGATAAAGTTAGAAATTTATTGTAATCACTTAGGAACATGTAATATTAAAAGTCAATTATTTTAGTCAATTATAATTCAGATATTTCTTCTTCTGTAATATCAAAAGGCATATTTCTCAACATCAAAATGCAAGACTTACCGGAAATACAATATGGTATTTTGATTAGTAAGCATTATCATTTCAAAAATTTTAAAACTCAATCCACTCTATTAATAGTGATCCAAACTTTTAGAGTTCAAGTACTATAATTTTCTGAAATTTATATTTTATTGCATTAAAAATTTGTGTTGAAAAGAAAGTTATTATATATGTAGAAGTTGTAAATGTCAAGAACAGTTATACGTTAAAATTCTTTCATAATTCAAAGTCATAATTTTTTTTTTTGACATTTAAAAAAATAAAATTAATTCAAATATATGAATAGAATTTAAATCATGATCTTTAACACTTAAGAGAAGAAATCAAAACCAAGTAATAGCATCCCTAACATGATATTTTTTCATTTAGATAAATAAAAAGCAAAAAAAAAAAATCCAACCAAATTTATATATAAAAATTGTATGCGTTCTACTAAATTTTTTAATAGCATTAGATAAATTCTAAGATGGTTGCAAATAAGAAATAGGAGTTGGCATATTTGTGAGTTTTATGATTACGGATTAAAAAGGATTGAAAATTAAATAAAATTTAATGTAATGTACCTTATAATACATGAGCAAACACTTCAAGCACGAAAAATATCAATAGATATACATATACTTGATCAAATTATACGTGAAATAAATGATCAAAAATTTGAAGAATGATTAACGATCAAATTTCTTTCCGTAACATATATTAATTGAATCCAAGATTGTTCTTCGATGAATTTAACCCACAAATATTCCTACTGCTTCTTTGTGGTGTAAAAGATCTGTAGGAATATATATATATATATATATATATTTGCTATAAAGGAGGATGCAAAATAGAGCAAAATAGCTGATTTCAATTCAAATTTAAAAACGATACTTATTAGGTTGGTAGTTGCGGTTAGTTTTTTTTTTTTCATTTTTATCTCAAATTTAATTTTAATGTTTCTAAATTACATTTTTTTTAAAGCATTTACTTAAACCTCTAAAAATATGCTAAATATAAATAACCATTAAAGTTTTTTTCTTTAAAAAAAATCAATTTTCTGTTTTCATTTTTTTCCCTTTAAAATTGAGATCTGAAGCATTTAAAAATCCTTCAGTTTTTCCGTTACAGTCTTTTTAACAAAAAAAAAAAAGGCGACAGTCATTTTTTTCTAATTTGAATAGTTAGATTAAAATTTCTGTTTCTTAAAATGATATTTTTAGAGTATTTTAAAAATGTTTTTAATCAATTAAAATTCTTGAATATTTGTGGTGCTAACATATGAATTTTTATATCTCCTATTATATATAGATAGACTATCAAGACCCAATTTCTCAGGTCATGATGGCGCCTACTATATGACCCACCAGTAGGCAAGCCGACCCATATCCTGGAACTCGAAGTAATGGGATGTTAGGGTAGAAAACAACCAATCAACCTAAAATAGTAATAAATATAACAAGAACATGCAATGAACGGGCGGAAGCGACTAGACTTATATACACAAAATGAATTCCTCCCAGAACCTGGAAGTCACAAGTACTGAGCTGCTAACAAAAGTACAAGTCCTAAAAGTGGACTACAGAAACAAGCTGTCTAAAAAGGCAAAAGACAAGCAAAAGTAAGCACAGAAGGAGACGGGCAAATCCAGGACGTTGTGTGCTCACCCTTGCCTCCGATCACGACCGCAGCTGGCTCGAATCAACGTCGGTAGCTAGTACTCGGACCTGCATCACGAAAATAGATGCAGAGTGTAGTATGAGTACCAAAACAATAGGTACCCAGTAGGCATCAGGCCAATTGAGCAAGATAAGCAAAAGTGAACTGAAATGCGAATAAAGGGTCACAATCAAGGGCAAAAGAGTAGTAAATGTGGGTATGTACACGAGCGTACAGGCAACAAAGACAAGGAATCTAACTAACTCCGTCGGACTCCCATAAACCCGACGAGTACGCTCGTGCATAATAAAAGAAACCACCTGCACAGACCCCCATAAGCCCGGCAGATGCACTGACAGTTGAAGTAAAAGAATTGAGCTAGAAGGTCTATCACAATATTACCAATTTCCGGACTTTAACTGAATCATTCCCAATTANGACGAGTACGCTCGTGGATAATAAAAGAAACCACCTGTACAGACCCCCATAAGCCCGGCAGATGCACTGACAGTTGAAGTAAAAGAATTGAGCTAGAAGGTCTATCACAATATTACCAATTTCCGGACTTTAACTGAATCATTCCCAATTATATTCCAAGATTTCATTACGTCCCGGACTTTAATCGGAACATCTCCAACCTCTAAAACCTCAACCTACAGACGAGAGTAATCAAGACTAAACTGAAGCTTCAGTAAGGAATTGGGAATGCACCACGTGCAAGCTGGACCACGGACTCGAACCGGGTACTATAGCTAATGAGTTAACCTATATGGGCTGGACCACGGACTCGAACCGGGTGCTGTAGCCAAAGGACTGGCACAAGTGGGCTGGACCACGGACTCGAACTGGGTACTGTAGCCAAAATCAGATCATAGGTAAGCTGGACCACAGACTCGAACCGGGTACTATAGCTAAGCCTGGACATAAGTAAGCTGGACCACGGACTCTAGCCGGGTATCTGTAGCCAATAGAAAAGCAATGTATTATGGATACAAGGTTATAAGCTGAGTTACCGCGTAGCTAAGGCTCAGACTATCAGATTCAAGTCTGCTATATCAGTCTACAAGGAGCTGATCGTCCGAAATGACGTCGAAAAAAGTTCTACTGCCCAACGACATTCGAAACCTCGCAAGTATATGGCAACACTAGTCTAAGCCTAGACTAAGGCCAAAAATACTTCAAATCAATATTTTCATATACACCACAAGGTATGAATGTTCAATAATATCAAGAGTCACGCTTTCATAATCCAACAATTTCCCGAAATAAGGTCTAAGGCAGGAATTATAGAAATTTAGTATGCTCGACACCTGAACCCCTCCTTACTCAAGCAAATCAATAAACAATTTCCTAAACATGCTCAATCTCACGAGGGGAAAGCCATAGTCAACCTGATAGCCGATCACGCATGCTCCAACTCACGGTACCGGAGCTTTTCCCCTCCGAACGGTCTCCAAATGCTTCCCCACTATCAAAAGGTTAATCAATTCGTCATTACAAATATGTTGACACTAAAATTATATTTTTCAGAGACGGACCCAAAATTGGGTCTAAAACGGGATTGTGGGACCCACAATTGGAATCCCGAAAACGAATCCGTGAAAACATCCCAAATACCTTACTAAACTAATACCCCAAAATTTAGCACAAAAAGATTCCTAAAACATAGCAAATCAGCCCCAACAATTAAAATCATTAATAAGTCTTGACTTACGACTTCACAGCCCCATGATCACCAAATTCTGGAAAAACGAGACCATTCCAACCCAAACATATTATACCACGACGGTCCTTGTGAAAAACTCTACAAGTTAGCCTCAAGAATGACTCAAAACGGACCTAAGATGATCAAGATCTAACCTTTCAAAGTTCAACAAAAATTCATTCCGAAAATCACTCTAGCAGTAGCTAAATTCGATTTCTTACCTCAAACGAAGGCACCCCTCGCATTTCTGAGCTCACCTCTAGATTCCCTACGAAATTCTCTTGAAATTAGCCTTTTTAATCACCTAATTTGAGCTTAAAATGGAGGAGATATCTATGTTTGAAGATGAGGGAAAAAAATGGACGAAAATTGTCCTTAAATCTGGAAATTTCCAGATTTCAACACGCTGCCACGTGGCGTCGCGTGGTTCTGCTACGTCACCACCACGTTAGAATTCAAAAACTCTCCAAACTTAAATTTTGATGTTCCGAACTCGTTCGGAGTTGGAAAAACACAAACCATATATGGAATCTGATTGGAAATGATATTTCGGACTCAACGGTGATGTCAGAATTTCCATTGGAGATCGTTTCGATGAAAAGTGGGTCCCACACCCAGTATCGTTTTGAGCCAGATTCCACAACAGGCATCTAAAGCCTCGGGAAGTGAACAAAGGGTCGTTCTATACCAAAATTGATATTCCAAGCTAACCTAGCTGTCGGAATTTTCATCTGAGCACGTCTTCCAAGAAGGTTGACCAAAGTCAACTATAGGCTAAATTGCAAGGGCAAAAACGTCAAATGGCCCTCAACTCATACCGATTGCCTCGATACTCGTGTTGACCATGCTACTAGACAAATTTGGCCATTCCGGATGTAATGACCCTCTAGGTCATTTTTTTTAAATTCTTTTACCTGAATTTATGACCGAAGTCAACTTTTCAAGTTATAAAATATCCAAAACAAGGAAACGGGCCTAAAACCCAAATGAACGACCAGGTTACCGAACAGTCAGTGCCAGCAAGTCATAAATGACTTGGGGTCGCTACTGGAACACTCTAAATGATGGAATGAATGCTTTAACTTAAAAATGACCTCGAGGGTCATTACAATATCCACTACTAAAAAAGAACTTTCGTCCACGGAAGTAAGAGTCAAGAAGTACCTGAAGACTCAAATAAGTCGGGGAACTGCGCCCGCATCTCATGCTCGGTCTCCCAGGTAGCCTCCTCAACTGGACGATGTCTCCAATGGACCTTAACCACAAGAATGGCTCTGGAACGCAACCGTCTGACATCTCTGGCCAAAATAGCAACTGGCTACTCAATGTATCTCAAACTGTCATCCTAGTCAACTGCATCATACTGAATCACATGGGACTCATCTGGAACATACTAGCGCAACATCGAAACATGAAAAACTGGGTGAATAGCTGAAAAGGCCGGGGGCAAAGCTAACTCATATGCGACATCCCCAATTGTCCTCAATATCTCAAAAGGACCTATATACCTGGGGCTAAGCATGCCCCACCACCCAAATATCATTACACCCTTCATGGGCGACACAAGGAGGAATACTCTATCACCAACAACAAATTTCAACGGTCGACGCCTACGGTCTGTATAACTCTGATGTCTACTCTGGGCTGTCCTGAGCCTATCCTGAATCACCCTCACATGATCTAAAGCCTCTCGCATCAAGTCTGTACCGCGCGGCCTGGGCTCTGTAGACTCAAACCAACCAACTAGAGAGCGACAACACCTACCATATAAGGCCTCAAATGGGGCCATCTGAATACTCGAGTGGTAGCTATTGTTGTACGCAAACTCTGCCAAAGGCAAATACTGGTCCCACTGACCCCCAAAATCCATAACACAAGCCCGCAACATGTCCTCGAGAACTTGAATCGTGCGCTCCGACTGACCATCAGTCTGCGGGTGGAAAGCTGTGCTAAGGTCAACACGGGTACCCAACTCATCCTGGAAGGTCCTCCAGAAGCTAGATGTGAACTGTAGGCCCTGGTCTGAGATGATGGAAACAGGCACACCATGAAGACGAACCACTTATCGAATGTAGATACGGGCTAACCTCTCAGCACTGTAGGAAGTATGGACATGAATGATGTGTGCTTACTTGGTTAATCGATCCACGATGACCCAAATACTATCAAGACCACGTGAAGTGCGGGGTAATCCTACAACGAAGTCCATGGTGATCCTCTCCCATTTCCACTCAGGAATGGGTAATCTCTGAAGCTCGCCACCAGGCCTCAAATGCTCAGCCTTAACCTGCTGACAACTCAAGCAACGCGATACATAATCCTCAATATCTCTCCTCATGCCGATCCACCAGTAGTGCTGTCTCAAGTCCCGATACATCTTAGCTGTGCCCGAATGAATAGAATATTTGGAGTCATGGGCCTCAGTAAGAATCATCTGAATCAAACCCCCAACTCTTGGAAAACAAAGTCGATCACCAAATCTTAAAACCCCATATAAATCTAAGGTATCCAGGCCAGTGTCACCAACCAAAACTCGATCTCGAAGTGCCACTAAGTCCTCATCCTCAAACTGACGGCTGCGAATCCGATCCAGCAGAGATGACTAAGCATCCACATAAGCTAGTACACACCGGGAATCAGAGATATCAATCCGTATCATCCGGTTTGCTAAGGACTGGATGTCCAAAGCTAATGGTCGCTCCATAGTAGAAACAAAGGCTTGACTACCCATACTCAGTGCCTTCCGACTCAAGGCGTCCGCTACTACATTTGCCTTGCCCGGATGGTATAGAATAGAAAGGTCATAGTCCTTCAGGAGCTCAATCCAACGGCGTTGTCTCGAATTAAGATCCCTTTGGCTCATAATGTACTGAAGGCTCCTGTGATCAGTATAGATCTCGCATCGAACTCCATACAGGTAATGCCTCCAAATTTTAGGCGCAAAAACTACCGCTGCCAGCTCCAAGTCATGAGTGGGGTAGTTACGCTCGTGCGGCTTAAGCTGCCACGGCGGATATGCAATAACGCGGCCCTGCTGCATCAGTACACAACCCAAACCAATGTCGGATGCGTCACAATAAACAGTAAACCCCTCGCCCTCAACTGGAAGAGTCAATATAGGAGCGGTGGTAAGCAACTCCTTAAACCTGAGAAAGCTCCTCTCACACTCCTCCGACCACACAAACGGAACATCCTGGTGAGTCAATCGAGTCAAAGGCGCTGCTATAGTAGAGAATCCCTCAACAAAACGCCTGTAGTAGCCTGCCAATCCGACGAAGCTACGAATCTCAGTCACAGAGGTGGGCCTGGCCCAATCACGAATGGCCTCAATCTTAGCGGGATCTACCATAATGACATCCTTAGACACCACGTACCCCAAGAATACTACGGACTCAATCCAAAACTCGCACTTTGAGAACTTGGCATAAAGTCGCTGGCCTCTCAAAGTCTGGTGCACTATCCTCAAATGCTGCTCATGCTCCTCCCGGCTCTGCGAGTATACTAGAATGTCATCTATGAAGACTATGACAAACGAATCCAAGTACGGCCTAAACACCCTAGTCATCAAGTCCATGAACGCGGCAGGGGCGTTAGTCAACCCAAAAGACATCACTAGGAACTGATAGTGGCCGTAACGAGTCCTAAATGCAGTTTTAGGGACGTCCGCTGCCCTAATCCTCAACTGGTGGTAGCCGGATCTTAAATCAATCTTAGAAAATACCACGGCACCCTAAAGTTGGTCAAATAGATCATCAATCCTAGGCATGGGGTAACGGTTCTTCACCGTCACCTTGTTCAACCTCTTGTAGTCGATCACAATCGCATAGTATCGTCCTTCTATTTCACGAAAAGGACTAGGGCACCCCAAGGCGATACACTAGGCCGAATGAATCCCTTATCTAAGAGATCCTGAATCTGAACACTGATCTCCTTGAGCTCTACAGGGACAATACGGTACCGTGGTATAGAAATGGGCTTAGTGCTCGGCTCTACTTCAATAGGAAAGTCAATGTCACGATCAGGAGGGAGACCAGGCAGATCGGGAGGATATACATCTGTAAAATCTCGAACAATAAGTACTGAATAAACGGTAGGACCCTCTCTACTAACATCTCTAACATAAGCTAAATAAGCCATATACCCGCTAGCCATCAACCTCTGGGCCCGAACAAAAGATATCACCCCGGCGTGCGACTATAAGAGCCCTGCCACACCACTAGTGGAATACTAGGCATGGCTAAAGTAATGGTCTTGGCATAGCAATCCAAGACCGCACGGTGGGGGGATAACCAATCCATACCCAAAATCAAATCAAAATCCACCATGTCAAGTGAAATGAGATCAACCCTAGTGTCTCGCCTCTGAATAGTCACGACACAGGATCTAAATACCTGATCCACTACTAAAGAATCACCTACCGGGGTCGAAACACGCAACAGCTCAACCAATAGCTCTATGCTCATACTCAATCGAGGAGCACAATAAACAAATCTATAAGAATAAATAGAGCCTGGATCAAATAGGGGGGACGCAGGCTGATGGCATAATAACACTGTACCTGTGATCACATCGTCCGAGGTCTCAGCATATGCTATAGCTGGAGCTGGATAAAAGTGGGCCTGGGCTCCTCTACCCTGTGCGTTGGCTCTGCCCCCTAACCTGCCTCCTCGGGGAGCACCCCGTATACCTTTGTGACCACTACATCGGTCCTGTCCCTGGCCTCCGCCTCTAGCTGGAGGTGCTGGCGCTGGCGCATGCCTAGCTGCCTGTGGAGCGGGTAAGGCTAACCTGCGATGGGGACACTCACGGGCCTAATAATCTAACTCTCCACACTCATAGCACCCCTGGGACTGTCGACTAAGAGCTGGAGGTCGGCTATCCCGGCCAGAAGAACCCATCTGTGAATAACCTCGGCCCCGACAAGGACCGGCACTAAAACTAATATGGCGGTGCTGATCACCCTCCGATGCCTGGAGAGAGGCCTGGAAGGGGTGACTAGACTGACCCGACTGAAACCTCTGCTGAGATCTATCATAAGACTCTCGGGGTCTGAAACGGCGCCTATCATGGCTATCCTCCTATCTAGCTCTTTTGTCGCTACCCCCTTGGGCCTCGCGACGGAGCTGCTCAATAGTGCGGACATGGTCCATTACATCCAGAAATGAGCGGCCCGCTGAGACTATAGACTGAGTGTCAATCCGTAACTGTAGTCTCAAACCCCGAACAAAACAACGAACCCTCTCCTCCTCAGTAGGTAATATCATGGAGGCATACTTGGAGAGCTCGTGGAATCGGGCCTCATACTCTGATTCTATCATGGAGCCCTGCTCTAACCGAGCAAACTGATCTCTGATGCTCCTGGGAATAAATCGGGCCAAGAAGGCCTCTAAAAACTCAGTNTAATATCATGGAGGCATACTTGAAGAGCTCGTGGAATCGGGCCTCATACTCTGATTCTGTCATGGAGCCCTGCTCTAACAGAGCAAACTGATCTCTGATGCTCCTGAGAATAAATCGGGCCAAGAAGGCCTCTAAAAACTCAGTCTATGTGACCGGTGGAGACCCAGCTGGCCTGGTCTCTAAGTATGTACACCACCACTGTCTGGTGGGACCGTCAAGCTGGTAAGCAGTGAAGTCTGATCCTCTCGACTCCACTAAACCCAAAGTCTGTAGCCGCTCGCGGCAAGTAAGTAGAAACTCGTGGGCATCCTCACCCACAGTCCCAGAAAACCTTAGCGGTGATAGTCTAAGGAACACCCCGAACATCTTCTGCTCTCGAAGTGGCATGACGCCATCCAAATCGTTAGGCTGAACAACCGGTGCCGCTGGTGCATGCTGGCCCTGCGGTACTAGAGCGTTTGGAGCTGGGGCCTGCTTCATACCCCCAATGGCAGCTAATATCTGTACGAGCATCGCTTGTATACCTAGAGCTGCCACAGGCTCGGGCGGTGGTTGGGCTGGTCCCGGGCCCATCGGTTGCTGCTATGCTGGAGCTGCTGGTGGCTCTCTCACGGGCTCCAGAGTTTGGTCTCGGTCCTGGGCTGGTGCTGTAGCTCTGGCACGACCTCGAGGTCGGCCTCTACCCCTAGCTGGGGCCCTACCACTCGTGCGAGCCATCCCTGTAAAAGAGTGGAACAAGTAAGATAAGACACACAATGCACGACAGTGATACAAAAATGACACGTTCCTAAAGACATCCTGTAGCCTCCCGAAGATAAGTAACGAACGTCTCCGTACCGATCTGCAGGACTCTACAAGATGTTAGCTCTGTACAAATTGGGGCTTTGATACCAATTTGTCAAGACCCAATTTCTCAGGTCATGATGATGCCTACTATATGACCCACTAGTAGGCAAGCCGACCCATATCCCGGAACTCGAAGTAATGGGATGTTAGGGTAGAAAACCAACCAATCAACCTAAAATAGTAATAAATATAACAAGGACATGCATTGAATGGGCGGAAGCGACTAGACATATGTACACAAAATGAATTCCTCCCAGAACCTGGAAGTCACAAGTACTGAGCTGCTAACAAAAGTACAAGTCCTAAAAGTGGACTACAGAAACAAGCTGTCTAAAAAGGCAAAAGACAAGCAAAAGAAAGTACAGAAGGAGACGGGCAAATCTAGGACGTTATGTGCTCACCCTTGCCTCCGATCACGATCGCAGCTGGCTCGAATCAACGTCGGTAGCTAGTACTCGGACCTGCATCACAAAAATAGATGCAGAGTGTAGTATGAGTACCAAAACAACAGGTACCCAGTAGGCATCAGGCCAACTGAGCAAGATAAGAAAAAGTGAACTGAAATGCGAATAAAGGGTCACAATCAAGGGCAAAAGAGTAGTAAATGTGGGTATGTACACGAGCGTACAGGCAACAAAGACAAGGAATCTAACTAACTCCACCGGACTCCCATAAACCCGACGAGTACGCTCGTGCACAATAAAAGAAACCACCTGCACGGACCCCCATAAGCTTGACAGATGCACTGGCAGTTGAAGTAAAAGAATGGAGCTAGAAGGTCTATCACAATATTACCAATTTCCGGACTTTAAGTGAACCATTCCCAATTATATTCCAAGATTTCATTACGTCCCGGAGTTTAATCGGAACATCTCCAACCTCTAAAACCTCAACCTACAGACAAGAGTAATCATGACTAAACTGAAGTTTCAGTAAGGAATTGGGAATGCACCACGTGCAAGCTGGACCACAGACTCGAACCGGGTACTATAGCTAATGAGTCAACCTATATAGGCTGGACCACAGACTCGAACCGGGTGCTGTAGCCAAAGGACGGGCACGGGTGGGTTGGATCACAGACTCGAACAGGGTACTGTAGTCAAAATCAGATCACAGGTAAGCTGGACCACGGACTTGAATCGGGTACTATAGCTAAGCCTGGACATAAGTAAGCTGGAGCACGGACTCTAGCCGGGTATCTGTAGCCGATAGAAAAGCAGGGCATTGTGGATACAAGGTCATAAGTTGAGTTACCGCATAGCTAAGGTTCAGACTATCAGACTCAAGTGGGCTATATAAGTCTACAAGGAGCTGACCGTCCGAAACGACGTCGGAAAAAGTTCTACTGCCCAACGACATCTGAAACCTCGCAAGTCTATGGCAACACTATTCTAAGCCTAGACTAAGGCCAAACATACTTCAAATCAATATTATCATATACACCAGAAGGTATGGATGTTCAATAATATCAAGAGTCACGCTTTAATAATCCAACAATTTCCCGAAATAAGGTCTAAGGCAGGAATTATAGAAATTTAGCATGCTCGACACCCGAACCCATCCATACTCAATCAAATCAATAAACAATTGCCTAAACATGCTCAATCTCACGAGGGGAAAGCCATAGCCTACCTGAAAGCCGATCACGCGTGCACCAACTCACAGTAACAGAACTTTTTCCCTCCGAACGGTCTCCAAATGCTTCCCCACTATCAAAAGGTTAATCACCTCATCATTACGAATATGTTGACACTAAAAGTATATTTTTCGGAGACGGACCCAAAATTGGGTCTAAAACGGGATTGTGGGACCCGCAATTAGAATCCCGAAAATGAATCCGTGAAAACGTCCCAAATACCTTACTAAACTAGTACCCCAAAATTTAGCACAAAAAGATGCCTAAAACATAGCAAATCAGCCCCAACAATTAAAATCATTAATAAGTCTTGACTTACGACTTGGCAGCCCCTTGATCACCAAATTCTGGAAAAACGAGACCCTTCCAACCCAAACAGATTATACCACAATGGTCCTTGAGAAAAACTCTACAAGTTAGCCTCAAGAATGACTCAAAACGGACCTAAGATGATCAAGATCTAACCTTTCAAAGTTCAACAAAAATTTATTCCGAAAATCATTCTAGCAGTAGCTAAATTCGATTCCTTACCTCAAACGAAGGCACCCCTCGCGTTTCTGAGCTCACCTCTAGATTCCCCACGAAATTCTCTTGAAATTAGCCTTTTTAATCACCTAATTTGAGCTTAAAATGGAGGAGATATCTATGTCTGAAGATGGAAAAAAAATGGACGAAAATTGTCCTTAAATCTGGAAATTTCCAGATTTCAACACGCTGCCACGTGGCGTCGCGTGGTTCTGCCACGTCACCACCGCGTTAGAATTCAACAACTCTTCAAACTTAAATTTCAATGTTTCGGACTAGTTCGGAGTCGGAAAAACACAAACCATATATGGAATCTGATTGGAAATGATATTTCGGACTGAAGGGTGCCGTTGGAATTTCCAGTGGAGATCGCTTCGATGAAAAGTGGGTCCCACACCCAGTATCGTTTTGAGCCAGATTCCACAACAGGCATCTAAAGCCTCGGGAAGTGAACAAAGGGTCGTTCTAGACCAAAATTGATATTCCCAAGCTAACCTAGCTGTCAGAATTTTCATTTGAGCACGTTTTCCAAGAAGGTTGACCAAAGTCAACTATAGGCTAAATTGCAAGGGCAAAAACATCAAATGGCCCTAAACTCGTACCGATTGCCTCGATACTCGTGTTGACCATGCTCCTAGCCAAATTTGGCCATTCTGGAGCTGATGGAATCGTCATAATTTTATTCTAAGGTCTTTTACCTGAATTTATGACCGAAGTCAACTTTTCAAGTTATAAAATCTCCTAAACAGGGAAACAGGCTAAAAACCCAAACGAATGACCAGGCGACCCAACAGTCAGTGCCAGCAAGTCATAAATGACTTGGGGTCGCTACAGGAACGCTCTAAATGATGGAATGAATGCTTTAACTTAAAAATGACCTGGAGGGTCATTACAATATCCACAACTAAAACAACTTTTGTCCGCGAAAGTAAGATTCAAGAAGTACCTGAAGGCTCAAATAAGCCGGGGAACTGTGCCCGCATCTCATGCTCGGTCTCCCAGGTGCTTCCTCAACTGGATGATGTCTCCAATGGACCTTAACCACAGGAATGGCTCTGGAACGCAACCGTCTAACATCTCTGGCCAAAATAGCAACTGGCTCCTCAATGTATCTCAAACTGTCATCCAAGTCAACTGCATCATACTGAATCACGTGGGACTCATCTGGAACATACTAGCGCAACATCGAAACATGAAAAACTGGGTGATAGCTGAAATGGCTGGGGGAAAAGCTAACTCATATGCGACATACCCAACTGTCCTCAATATCTCAAAAGGACCTATATACCTGGGGCTAAGCTTGCCCCACCACCCAAATCTCATTACACCCTTCATGGGCGACACACGGAGGAATACTCTATCACCAACAACAAATTTCAACGGTCGACGCCTACGGTCTGCATAACTCTGATGTCTACACTGGGCTGTCCTGAGCCTATCCTGAATCACCCTCACATGATCTAAAGCCTCTCGCATCAAGTCTGTACCGCGCGGCCTGGGCTCTGTAGACTCAAAACAACCAACTGGAGAGCGACAACGCCTACCATATAAGGCCTCAAATGGGGCCATCTGAATACTCGAGTGGTAGCTGTTGTTGTACGCAAACTCTGCCAAAGGCAAATACTGGTCCCACTGACCCCCAAAATCCATAACATAAGCCCGGAACATGTCCTCCAGAACCTGAATCGTGCGCTCTGACTGACCATCAGTCTGCGGGTGGAAAGCTGTGCTAAGGTCAACATGGGTACCCAACTTATCCTGGAAGGTCCTCCAGAAGCTATATGTGAACTGTAGGCCCCGGTCTGAGATGATGGAAACAGGCACACCATGAAGACGAACCACCTCTCGAATGTAGATACGGGCTAACCTCTCAGCACTGTAGGAAGTATGGTTATGAATGAAGTGTGCTGACTTGGTCAATCGATCCACGATGACCCAAATACTATCAAGACCACGGGAAGTGCGGGGTAATCCTACAACGAAGTCCATGGTGATCCTCTCCCATTTCCACTCAGGAATGGGTAATCTCTGAAGCTCGCCACCAGGCCTCAAATGCTCAGCCTTAACCTGCTGACAACTCAAGCAACGCGATACATAATCCAGAATATCTCTTCTCATGCCGATCCACCAGTAGTGCTGTCTCAAGTCCCGATACATCTTAGCTGTGCCCGAATGAATAGAATATTTGGAGTCATGGGCCTCGGTAAGAATCATCTGAATCAAACCCCCAACTCTTGGAAAACAATGTCGATCACTAAATCTTAAAACCCCATATAAATCTAAGGTATCCAGGCCAGTGTCACCTCCCAAAACTTGATCTCGAAGTGCCGCTAAGTCCTCATCCTCAAATTGACGGCTGCGAATCCGATCCTGCAGAGATGACTAAGCATCCACATAAGCTAGTACACACCGGGAATCAGAGATATCAATCCGTATCATCCGGTTAGCTAAGGACTGGATGTCCAAAGCTAATGGTCGCTCCATAGTAGAAAGAAAGGCTTGACTACCCATACTCAGTGCCTTCCGACTCAAGGCGTCCGCTACTACATTTGCCTTGCCCGGATGGTAGAGAATAGAGTGGTCATAGTCCTTCAGGAGCTCAATCCATCGGCGCTGTCTCGAATTAAGATCCCTTTGGCTCATAATGTACTGAAGGCTCCTGTGATCAGTATAGATCTCGCAACGAACTCCATACAGGTAATGCCTCCAAATCTTAAGCGCAAAAACTACCGCCGCCAGCTCTAAGTCATGAGTGGGGTAGTTGCGCTCGTGCGGCTTAAGCTGCCTCGATGCATAAGCAATAACCCGGCCCTGCTGCATCAGTACACAACCCAAACCAATGTCGGATGCGTCACATTAAACAGTAAACCCCTTGCCCTCAACTGGAAGAGTCAATATAGGAGCGGTGGTAAGCAACTCCTTAAGCCTGAGGAAGCTCCTCTCACACTCCTCCGACCACACAAACGGAACATCCTGGCGAGTCAACCGAGTCAAAGGCACTGCTATAGTATAAAATCCCTCAACAAAATGCCTATAGTAGCTTGCCAATCCGACGAAGCTACGAATATCAGTCACAGAGGTGGGCCTGGCCCAACCATGAATGGCCTCAATCTTAGCGGGATCTACCATAATGACATCCTTAGACACCACGTGCCCCAACAATACTACGGACTCAATCCAAAACTCGCACTTTGAGAACTTGGCATAAAGTCGTTGGCCTCTCAAAGTCTGGAGCACAATCCTCAAATGCTGCTTATGCTCCTCCCGGCTACACGAGTATACTAGAATGTCATCTATGAAGACTATGACAAACGAATCCAAGTACGGCCTAAACACCCTAGTTATCAAGTCCATGAACGCGGCAAGGGCTTTAGTCAACCCAAAAGACATCACTAGGAACTGATAGTGGCCGTAACGAGTCCTAAATGCAGTTTTAGGGACGTCCGCTGCCCTAATCCTCAACTGGTGGTAGCCGAATCTTAAATCAATCTTAGAAAATACCACGGCACCCTGAAGTTGGTCAAATAGATCATCAATCCTAGGCATGGGGTAACGGTTCTTCACCGTCACCTTGTTCAACCTCCTGTAGTCGATGCACAATCGCATAGTACCGTCCTTCTATTTCATGAAAAGGACTAGGGCACCCCAAGGCGATACACTAGGCCAAATGAATCCCTTATCTAAGAGATCCTGAATCTGAACACTGATCTCCTTGAGCTCTACGGGGGCCATACGGTACCGTGGTATAGAAATGGGCTTAGTGCTCGGCTCTACTTCAATAGGAAAGTCAATGTCACGATCAGGAGGGAGACCAGGCAGATCGACAGGATATACATCTGTAAACTCTCGAACAATAGGTACTGAATAAACGGTAGGACCCTCTCTACTAACATCTCTAACATAAGC
The DNA here is from genome assembly GCF_019186545.1 of Solanum stenotomum. Lineage (NCBI taxonomy): Eukaryota > Viridiplantae > Streptophyta > Magnoliopsida > Solanales > Solanaceae > Solanum > Solanum stenotomum. The sequence goes on along the minus strand of NC_064285.1, from coordinate 26,310,342 downwards.
TAAATAAGCCAAACACCCGCTAGCCAGCAACCTCTGGGCCCGAACAAAAGATATCACCCCGGCGTGCGACTACAAGAGCTCTGCCACACCACTAGTGGAATACCAGGCATGGCTAAAGTAACGGTCTTGGCATAGCAATCCAAGACCGCACGGTGGGCGGAATAACCAATCCATACCCAAAATCAAATCAAAATCCACCATGTCAAGCGAAATGAGATCAACCCTGGTGTCTCGCCTTTGAATAGTCACCACACAGGATCTAAATACCTGATCCACTACTAAAGAATCACCTATCGGGGTCGAAACACGCAACAGCTCAACTAATAGCTCTGGGCTCATACTCAATCGAGGAGCACAATAAACAGATATATAAGAATAAGAAGAGCCTGGATCAAATAAGGGGATGCGGGCTGATGGCATAATAACACTGTACCTGTGATCACATCGTCCGAGGTCTCAGTATCTACTCTAGCTGGAGCTGGATAAAAGTGGGCCTGGGCTCCCCTACCCTGTGCGTCGGCTCTGCCCCCTGACCTGCCTCCTCGGGGACCACCCCGTATACCTTGGTGACCACCACATCAGTCCTGTCCCTGGCCTCCGCATCTAGCTGGAAGTGCTGGTGCTGGCGCATGCCTAGCTGCCTATAAAGCGGGTAAGGCTAACTTGAGATGGGGACACTCACGGGCCTAATAATCTAAGTCTTCACACTCATAGCACCCCTGGGACTGTCGACTAAGAGCTGGAGGTCGGCTACCCCGGCCAGAAGAACCCATCTGTGAACAACCTCGACCCCGACTAGGACCGGCACTAAAACCAATATGGAGGTGCTGATCACCCTCCGATGCCTAGAGAGAGGCCTGGAAGGGGTGACTAGACTGACCCGATTGAAACCTCTGCTGAGATCTATCATAAGACTCTCGGGGTCTGAAATGGCGCCTATCATGGCTATCCTCCTGTCTAGCTCTTTTGTCGCTGCCCCCTTGGGCCTCGCGACGGAGCTGCTCAATAGTGCGGACATGGTCCATTACATCGAGAAATGAGCGGCCCGCTGAGACTAAAGACTGAGTCTCAATCCGCAACTGTAGTCTCAAACCCCGAACAAAACAACGAACCCTCTCCTCCTCAGTAGGTAATATCATGGAGGCATGCTCTAATCGAAATTCCCCACGAAATTCTCTTGAAATTAGCCTTTTAAATCACCTAATTTGAGCTTAAAATGGAGGAGATATCTATGTTTGAAGATGAGGAAAAAAAATGGACGAAAATTGTCCTTAAATATGGAAATTTCCAGATTTCAACACGCTGCCACGTGGCATCGCGTGGCTCTACCACGTCACTACCGCGTTAGAATTAAATAACTCTTCAAACTTAAATTTCGATGTTCCGAACTCCTTCGGAGTCGGAAAAACACAAACCATATATGAATCTGATTGGAAATGATATTTCGGACTCAACGGTGATATCAAAATTTCCATTGGAGATCGTTTCGATGAAAAGTGGGTCCCACTTCCAGTATCGTTTTGAGCCAGTTTCCACAACGAGCATCTAAAGCCTCGGGAATTGAACAAAGGGTCGTTTTAGACCAAAATCGATATTCCAAAGCTAACCTAGCTGTCAGAATTTTCATCTGAGCACGTCTTCCAAGAAGGTTGACCAAAGTCAACTATAGGCCAAATTGCAAGGGCAAAAATGTCAAATGGCTTTAAACTCGTACTGATTGCCTCGATACTCGTGTTGACCATGCTACTAGCCAAATTTGGCCATTCCGGAGCTGATGGAATCGTCAGAATTTTATTCTGAGGTATTTTACCTGATTTTATGACCGAAGTTAACTTTTCAAGTTATAAAATTTCCAAAATAGGGAAACGGGCCTAAAAGCCAAAGGAACGACCAGGCGACCGAACAATCAGTGCCAACAAGTCATAAATGACTTGGGGTCGCTACAGGAACTCTCTAAACGATGGAATGAATGCTTTAACTTAAAAATGACCTGGAGGGTCATTACATAGACCATCAGTTTTTCCTTTATTTATTTCTAGTATTAATTTATTTATTTTAAAAGATAAATAGCTAATTTTATCTCTAGAAAACAACCAACCACATAACACATGTCATATATATATACTAGATGGATATAGCCCGTGCTTAGCACGGGCCCAACATTTAGCATTTTCAAATGGTATATAATTTGCATAGTAACTCGAAAAAGAGTATATATTGTAAAAGCTAATAGATCATTGCATAAGTTATACACATGAACTTCAAAGTACAATAATACAACTAATTTCTCCCATTCCATAAACAACTTTACAATGCAGACAAACTATCTTCCAAATACTTTTCAATATTTATCATAAGAATAGAAGTGGATAACGAGATCATAGAATATGACAAAATTCATTTTAAAAAATCTATTTATGCCTTGAATCATTAGTAGTAAATTTGAATAGATGCTCTCTATCTTTTTCAAAAGAATAGAATCCTTAAATGGAGATGCATGTAGAGCAATAAAATTCTGTTTCATAAATCCATTGATGCCTCAAGTGTTTGTAATTGTACAACCTTCACTCAATGTCCTAAGGAAATAGATTCAAGAAAGTATTATTGTCATTCACATTGCAAAATTCAAAATCACAATCATGGAAGAAGCCTCTTAGGAATATTTAAACATGTCTGGTCCATCTATCCTATTTTATGTGGCTCTGTTTGACTTGGCACGGTGATTATGAAAAAGACCAACTTAGAGAATGCATAAATTTAGATCATTAGCCTTTCTATCAGACATAAGTCATATTCTCAAGTAGTAATCACCGAAAATAAAGAAACAAAAAACAACTCACTCTACATTTTCTTTTTCCTTAAGCTCATATAAATTAACCAAAGCAATGCAGTTGCATTGAGAGGAAGAGAACTCAATAGACGATTATTCTCTGTGATAGCGTGTATTTGGTTTTAGGAACTTCAGGGTTTATGAAAGTGGCGGGTGCAAGATATTTTTTTTTTGTTGATAAGCTCCTGAGACTGGAACCTTGAGGAGGAAAAAGAATTTGATTTTTGGTATCAAATGAGGTTCAGAGATGGATGCCCAACGTCAATCTATTGACAACAATGGTAGTGACCCGGAGCTTAATGCAAATCCGTTGCTTTTATTCCCCATTGTTGTTTGACAGAGATAGCTTGAGCCATGCCTCCCTAATCGTTATTATAATCCCATAAAAACTATAGATATAGCCATCTAGGATTCGGTTCTTGAATACACTGGAACAGATACAAAAATAGATTCAGTGATCTGTCTGTTCTTAAATTTTTTTCCGAAACTCTAGCCCTTTCTCTATGTTGAGGATTTGAAAAGAATTTTAAGAGGATTAAAGCAAAAATTGAGAGAAAAATTACCTGCAATTAAAATACCCAATTAAGAATGAACTCAAAGTTTGTACTTTGCTAGTAGAGCATCGACATTGTTAACGGTAAGCAAAGAAGAGCGTAGAAGAGTGTAGAAGAAAGGATTGGAAAACAAAATGTCCTTAGAATATAATAAAATTTGGTAAGCAAAGAAGAACGTAGAAGAGTGTAGAAGAAAGGATTAGAAAACAAAATGCCATCAGAATATAATAAAATTTCCAAACTACCCTTGGTCGTCTGGTCGTCTTCACGCTTCTATATAATAGAAAAAATATATATAGAGAGAGTGAGTGGTGAAGTAAAAAGTGGCACATGTTATCAAAATAAAATTCTAATGATTACTCTTTAAAAAAATTTAAAATTTAAACTAATTACTCAAATTTCAAAAACTTATCCGTGTGGATATGGATTCGGATAACCACCATTTCAAAAATAAAGTCAAAAAGGGAAATCTAAGGAGTTACGTTATTTTTTATTTTGTTAGTTAAATTAAAAGAATATAAAAATGTATAGTTTAAGTAAATCAGAGCTATGGATGAACAAAAATATAAGAAGAAACGTACTAGTAGAAAATTAAGAAATATAAGAAGAAAATTAAACAAATTATATCCGGAATATAAACAACTCAATATCACAAAAACTGATAACGACAATATCAATTAATAGATAATTGATGTTCCGCGAAATCGTAGCACATTTGATGCTTCATAACTATGAACTAATACTGGAATTAAGTGATATTTCAGGATTATTTTATGGGTTTGTTAATTGTGTAGGCAGAATCTGGATTTTACAGAAAAAGAAGCAGAACTGATGTCGACAAGTGAAGTTCACGGTCAATGTAACGAACCGTTAACTTCATAACGGTCTGTGGTTGAGTTCGTGAAAGTAAGGCAGAACTGGGCCCTGAAAAGATGAAAAGCAAGAACAACCAAGTAAAGATCACGGAGGGGTATATGGGCCGTTGTTATTTCCACGGACCGTGGTACCTACCGTGAAGTTAAACCAGTATAAAAGCAGGGGAGTTAAAAGAAGGTTTGAAAACAAGTGAAGACCACGAGTGACTTCATGGGCCGTGACACTCACTACGGACCGTGGTGTCTCTCGTGGTACATTCCAGTGACCAAGTTTGAAGACCCACTCTAGGGAAGATCCAAGGCAATACCACGGAGGGATTCACGGTCCGTGAATCCCTTGACGGAACGTGATAGTGGCCGTGACAAGGCTCGACAAATCAGTCCTAACTTGATTAGGACTCATTTTAAACATTCTATTTTGAATTAATTTAGGTCGTTTTGTAATTCATTATGGAATATCTAACGTTACACAACGAGGAACAAAGGAAACTTGAGTTGGAGATTTTGGAATCAGATTATTGTCTTCGGTGGGACATAGTTCCTTTCGATCTTGAGACTATCAAGTGGTTGTTGATTTACCGATTATTTTTGTAAGTAAATTTTAATATGTTTTCATTATCTATGATTGATTCTTTGCATAAAAACATGAGTGGATAAACGTCATGACTGGGTGTGTGGGATCTATGATGATATTCTAGTTGCGATTCCGTAAAATGAGTAAAAAGGCAATCTTTGTTTACAACTTGTAGTTTACAGCTTTCATTATCATTTTAGTCTATTGAGTGCACGTTTTCAACAGGCCTGTATCTGGTGTTTGTTCGAGAGAAAAGCACCAGTTGGGAAAAAGCTAAACTAAGTTTACGAATTGGAGTTAAAGTTGGATTTCAAGAGAAGGGATCTTTAACACCAGATTAAATTAAGCGAAGTCCAATATCGATAACACTTTAAGTTTGAGAGAATTAGAGTGGATATTATCTAATTAGGCTGAGAAGCGTTAGATTTATCTAAATCGCAAAGAGTCTGTAAACATTGATTTACTTGACACTCAATTTACGGAAGAGCGTTATAATCGACGTCATAGTGAACACAAAACCTGGTTTCTTTAAATTGATTGAATCAACTTACAACGATATCTTTTGTGAACCGTGTAACTAAGTTTTGACTGGAAGTACTTGCTGATAGAATACTTTTCAATTAAACTCAATTTTACTTTCCTTGTTAATTGTTTAGGAAATACTAACGACAATTGAGTAAATGCGATAGTGAAACTTTATCTGTAAAGAAATTCTCTGTGGGATCGACCTCAACTCTAGTTGAGTTCTGTAAATTTACAGCGACCGTTTACACTCCTTATTTGGAGTGTAAGTTTGGATGTATCAATTTTGGCGCCGTTGCTGGGGAATTTTAATTCAGAAGTGTTTTACTAGCTTTTATTCAATTTGTAGTTATATTTCCTAATTTTACGTTTTGTTCTATGTTTGTGTCTCTTTCAGGTGATTGCTACTGTGTATGCCAAGTACCAGGAGTAAAGGAGTTCCATTGATCCCTTATGACTCAGAACTCGAAAAGACTCTTCAAAAAATGGTGAATGCACAAGAATTGGAGGCACAAAGACAGGTTGGGACTAGAAGCTGAAGTCACTAGAAGAGGTGTTCAGCAGAACGACGGTAACAACCAACCTAGGGTGGTAGATGAGAATAGAGGAGTGGATGGATTGATCCCTCCCCAGCGCCAACCAATAGCTCCAAGGGGTAGAGCTCAACATCCAGCGCATATGATGTCTGATGAAGATGATGCAGATTTGGATGGAGCTGGAGCCATTAGAGCGATAGTGTTACCTGCACTACCTCCAGGTGTTAAGTTCACAATCACCAGCACTATGATTCAATTGTTGAACCTTAAGGGTATGTTTAGGGGTGTCGTTGGTGATGATGCAAATCAACACTTGAGATTGAGGCTATTTCCATTGTCCCTTACGGGAGAGGCGACTAACTGGTTGAATGAGATGCCAGATGACTCCATAAGAACTTGGAATGAGTTGAAGGAAGCTTTCCTGGAATGATTCTTCCCAGAATCAAAAGATCTGCAGATGAAAGACGAGATTAGTACACACAAGCAACTACCAGGAGAAGCCATGCATGATACTTGGTGGAGGTTCAGCCAAAAGTTAAAGAAATGCCCCAACCATGATCTTACGGAAAGGCATCTTAAATAGGCCTTTTATAGGTCTCTGAATTATGTTACTAAACCTGTTGTTGATGCAGTTTGTGGAGGCTCATTTATGAGGAAGCCATTTGCAGAAAGCATGTAGCTATTGGATGAGGTCTCAAAGAACAACAAAGCATGGTACACTAGAGATGTAGAGGTAGGAGAGCTCGGGTATACATTTGAGCTTTCAGCTGATCAAAGAAAGAGAGAAGAAGAAACAGACCAAGACATGGCACATATGAGGACTCAAATAGACTTGCTCACAAAGCACATTGTTGCCAAGTATGAAAAGGTGAAGGATGTGGGACAGCAGCATAGGTATGAAGATCAGGATCTTGACATTGATGATTAATATACCGTGAGTTTATGGTACTTCTAATACATTTCACTTACAAGTTGTATGTGTCTAGGGCCTTTTCATATTGGTTTTTATCATGTTTTGTAGGAAAGATGTTCAGGCGCGAAAGTTTAGAGACAGCTGAAGGAAATGCAGAAAAAAGGCATATGCGGAGGTGATCTACAGACTGTAGATCCATCCACGGTCCGTAGGTTATGACCGTAGATCAGCAGGCATACTATTGAGGACAAATCAGGGAAGTCTGACCAAGTGTGGAACCACGGTGCCCATTGACCATCCGTAGATTGATCTACGGACCGTATTGTTAATCTGTAGAGTGAGACTACGAGGGTTCCAGTACCTGATTTTTGAAGATTCTAAGTATGGAGCTACGGAGGGGATTGACGGACCGTAGGTCGATCTACGGTCCGTACTGCTGGTCCGTCGTTTGCTTCAGAGAAGCTGATTTTTGGAAGCTGAAATATTTTCTAAGTCTCGAGTGACGAAAGGGACTTACGGACCGTATCTCAATCGACGGTCCGTAAGTCGGTCTCGTGGATTGAAGACGCATACCTGAACAAAACTTTCCTTAATTTGTTTCCTTTTTTATTTAGGATTTGTTTTCTATAAATAGGACATGTAAACCTCATTTTTGGGGGTTAGACACTATTATTCTATTTTTGCTTTGTAACTTTGGAGATTAATTTGCAACTATTTTCCAAGTTCATTTTGAAGATTTGACTTTGCAATTCAAGTTAAATTTCTGGGTTTATTATTCTCTTTACGTAAGTTTATGATTTCTTCATCTACAATTATGAATTGTGTTCTTGCCAATATGAGTAACTAAATCCACAACTAGGGTTGTGGGAACCATGATCAATTAACAAAGTATGAATAGTAGATAAGCAATTCTTGACTAGTATTTTGCATGCATTGATAATTCTTTCGTTTAGAAGTCTTTTTAACGGTGGCCAACGTTAGAACTCGCCTTGTTACTGCTTGCCGGACCAAGGAGGTAATTAACAAGAAAATAATTATCAACATAGATTTAGTGTGATACTATCTAATAGGCTAGTGTCGATTGGTGCGAAGTAATAACTAAGCCAAACATCGATTATGATGTCTAATATAAGGTAAAGGTAAGGGTTAGTAAATTATACACACGTAGCCGGACCAAGGTGCGAGGTGAAATTCTCTAGATGCCAGACCAAGGATTTAGAGATACCTAACTTATCACTTTGCCTGTAATACACTAGAAAATGATTGCTATTACTAGGATTACTGCGTTATGAGATTGTGGGGAGCACGTATACCCTAGTTATTTCTCTTATTTTGATAACAACCAAAGTTGAGTTTGATTATTGATTACTTATTAAGTTCTTACTATTTGTTTCACACAAGCACAACCCCCCTTTTATTACCTGTTTCTGGAAATAATTTGACTAATTGAATATAATTGTTGGTTAAAAGTAAAGTGTAAACCATTTTCCTCGTGGGATCGATCTCAACCTACAAGTTGGGTTCTTTACTTAATAACGATCGCTTATGCTTCTGAAAGGAGGTGTAATTTGAGCGTATCAAATTTTGGCGCCGCTGCCGGGGAATCTGGCTTTTAGATTTAGTTTTAACTACAATATTGAACGTTAGTCAAATATTTCCTAATTTTACTTTTTTCTTTGTTTTTGTCTCTCTCAGGTTCCGACTCTAGTGTATGCCAAGTACAGGAGCCAAGACGAACCACTTACTCCGTACGATCCAGAGTTGAACAGAACTTTGTGAAGAATGAACAATCAAGGACTTCCAGTTCATCCTATCGGAGGAAATCTAGATGAAGCAGTTGAGTTACAGCAGCCAAGAGTAGTTGATGGGGAAAACCGGGGTCTAGCTGAAAATCAATTGGGAGATGCAGTGAGAGTGCATGGTCCACCAGGCCCACAACACCATGACAACTATCGGGGCAACATCGACATAGCAGACTCCGATGGACCCATCGTCCTACCTCCTCTACCTCCAGGGCACACATTTGTGGTGACTAGTAGTTTAATGCAGATGCTTACAACAAGAGGCTTATTTTCAGGATCGCCATCGGAGGATCCACATGCTCACTTGGCCAATCTAAGGGTGGTTTGCAAAAGTTGTGTAGGTACACCAGACTTGGATATGAATGTCATTGGATTACGAGTGTTCCCTCTGTCACTGACAGGCGATGCTGCAGTATGGTTCACTGAGCTTCCTTATAACTCAATTTTCACATGGGACCAACTAGCAGAGGTGTTTAAAGCAAAGTACTATCCAGTGTCTAAGAAGCTCAATCACAAAGATAGGGTCAATAATTTTGTGGCATTACCTGGAGAGTCTGTGAGTAGCTCTTGGGACAGATTCACTGCTTTCGTAAGAAGTGTCCCAAATCAGCGTATTGACGATGAGTCACTGAAGGAATATTTCTATCGAGGACAGGATGATAACAATAAAGCAGTACTTGACACTATTGCTGGAGGTTCATATGGTGATTGTACATACGCACAGGTTGCTGAAAAATTGGAGAGGATCTCTCGCAATAATAAAGCGTGGAGAACTAGAAGGTCAGATACTGGGAGAAACACATTTGCTGTTCATAATGCTACTGTTAACTCTGCAGATGATATTCGTGAGGAGATGACTCAGATGAGGACAGAGTTGGGGTTGGTATTGAAACATATGAGTGGAGGAGCAGAAAAGGTAAATACTATAAACTACTTAACTAGAACTCCACCACTAGTTGAGGAGTGTTACTATGAACAGGACACTTATGCGGTGAACGATCAGACGGCGGGTTTCTGACCAAACGACCAAGGATCCAACACAGAAAATTGGCGCCAAGGTCAAGGGAACCAAGGTCGGAACTATGGAAATTACAACCGAGAGGGTCACTATGTCCGAGATGGGAACTTCAATCGCGACAACAACTACAACAGGAACAACTATGGCAACAGAAACGATCGGGTTGGACCCTATGTTCCCCCTCAAAATCGGGAATCTGTTGCTAGGGAAGCTGGAAGTAATATGACGCATATCGAAGATATACTGCATAAGATGATGAGAAGGTTTGATGCGATTGATGAGAATGTGAAAGAGATGAGAAACGACTTATCTGGTATTGGTCAAAAGGTTGACGCCCATGCAGTGTCAATAAAGCATCTAGAGCAGCAGATGACGCAGTTGTCTACTACAGTGAACCCGCGTCAACCTGGCACTCTTCCAAGTAACACATCCAGAATCCAAAGAATGATGGACATTGTATGGCAATTACTACTCGAGGAGGTAAGCAAATCGTAGATCCACCTGTGCCGTCTGTGGTGGAAGTTGAGAATAGAAAAGAAGATGATGTGGTGGAAGTTAGAGAGGAGTTAGAGGTTGTGACAGAACAAGAAATAGAGATATCTCAGAAAGTGGTTCCCATACCTAGACCTCCACCACCTTTTCCACAAAGGTTAGTGAAGAAGACTGAAGATGGGAAATATCGCAGATTTATCACTATGTTGAAGCAGCTTTCTATCAATGTCCCTTTGATAGAAGCCTTGGAGCAAATGCCTAGATATGCAAAATTCATGAAAGATATGATGACAAAGAAAAGGTCTATGAGTTTCGAAAATGATGATAGATTGCAGCATTGTAGTGCTATTGCTACAAGATCTCTGGTGCAGAAGAAGGAAGACCCTGGTGCTTTCACGATCCCATGTACTATAGGGTTATTAGACTTTCCTAAGGCATTGTGTGATCTTGGTGCTAGCATCAACCTCATGCCTTTATCTATTTACAAGAAGTTGGGTCTAGGGGATCCAAAGCCCACTGCAATGCGGTTACTGATGGCTGATCGGATTGTGAAGAGGCCCATAGGTGTGCTCCATGATGTGCTAGTGAAAGTAGAGTCTTTCATCTTTCCGGCGGATTTTGTGATCCTTGACTGTGAGGTTGATTTTGAGGTTCCCATCATCCTTGGGAGACCATTTCTTGCCACAGGGCGTGCGTTAGTTGATATGGAAAAGGGACAGATGAAGTTCAGACTGAACAATGAAGAAACAACTTTCAATATCTGTAGATCTATGAAGCAGAATGGTGAGCTACAAACAATATCTGCTATAACTTACAGAGTGGAGAATGGGTCAGAAGTGCAAATTGAACAGCGATTAGGTGTTGAGGCACTAGCAGCAATCATGATGAATTTTGGTAGTGATGGTATTGAAGAGTATGATGAGTTGGTAGCTGCACTTGATAAGTGTGAATACCGGTCCAAACCAAAGAAGTATAAGCTAGACATGAAGAATCGCGAGTCCCCACCCACAAGACCATCTATTGTGGAGGCACCGAAATTGGAGCTTAAAGCTCTACCACCGCACTTGAGGTATGTATATTTAGGCGAAGAGAACACTTTGCCAGTCATCATTGCAGCAGATTTGAATGCAAGGCAAGTAGAGTGTTTGGTGACTGTATTAAAGAGGTTCAAGCGAGCGATTGGGTGGACTATTGCAGATATTATTGGGATCCCCCCCGGTAACTGTTCTCACAAAATCCAACTCATGCCAGATCATAAGCCCAGTGTTGAGCACCAGAGAAGATTAAATCCACCTATGCAAGATGTAGTAAAAAAGGAGATCATCAAGTGGCTGGATGCGGGAGTTATTTATCCTATCTCAGATAGTAATTGGGTATGTCCTGTGCAGTGTGTACCAAAAAAAGGTGGTATGACTGTGGTTCCAAATGAAAGAAATGAGCTTGTTCCAATGAGGCCTGTCACTGGATGGAGAGTTTGTATGGATTACCGAAAGTTGAATGAGTGGACAGAAAAAGACCACTTTCCTATGCCATTCATGGACTAGATGTTGGATAGACTTGCAGGCAAGGGTTGGTATTGTTTTCTTGATGGGTATTCGGGCTACAATCAAATTTCTATAGCTCCAGAAGACCAAGAGAAGACCACCTTCACTTGCCCATATGGGACTTTTGCTTTCAAACGGATGCCATTCGAATTGTGCAATGCTCCAGCGACCTTCCAGAGATGTATGATGTCAATATTTTCTGATATGGTGGAGGACACTATTGAAGTGTTCATGGATGATTTTTCAGTTGTAGGTGATTCGTTTGATCATTGTCTATAACATCTGGCCGAGGTGCTCAAAAGATGTGAAGACTGCAACTTGGTGCTGAATTGGGAGAAATGTCATTTTATGGTTAAAGAAGGTATTGTGTTGGGTCATCGAATTTCAGAGAAAGGTATTGATGTTGATAGAGCTAAAGTTGAGATAATAGAAAACCTTCCACCACCCATCTCTGTAAAAGGTGTTAGAAGTTTTCTTGGGCATGCAGGTTTTTATAGGAGATTCATCAAAGATTTCTCAAAAATTGCACATCCCTTGTGCAAACTGCTCGAGAAGGAGAGTAAGTTCTATTTTGATGATGCTTGTCTTAGAGCATTTGGAGAGTTGAAGGAAAAGTTGGTTACAACACCTATCATTATTTCATCGGATTGGGGACAACCGTTTAAGGTAATGTGCGATGCGAGTGGAGTAGCGCTTGGTGTAGTATTGGGTCAAAGGCGTGAGAAAATTCTTCACCCTATTTACTATGCTAGAAAAGCTCTAAATGTGGCCCAGAAGAATTATACTGTGACCGAACAAGAACTTCTTGCGGTGGTTTTTGCATTCGAAAAATTTCGTTCCTACTTGCTTGGTACTAAGGTCATCGTGCATACTGACCATTCTGCATTGAGGTATTTGATGACGAAAAAGGATGCAAAACCACGATTGATTAGATGGGTATTGTTGCTGTAAGAGTTTGATTTTGTGGTAAAAGATAGAAAGGAAACCGAAAATGAAGTTGCCGACCACTTGTCCAGATTAGAGGAAGAGGCCATGCTAAAGCTTGGAGATAGGGCTGAAATTAATGATGCGTTTCCAGATGAACAGGTATTGGCTGCTTCTAATGATTTGATTCCTTGGTTCGCAGACTTTGCTAATTATTTGGCAAGCGACATTGTGACACCCGATTTGTCTTTTCACCAAAGAAAAAAGTTTATGCATGATGTGAAGAAATTCTTTTGGGATGAGCCTTATTTGTATCGTAGTTGTGCTGATGGGATTATTCGTCGCTGTGTGCCTGAGGTTGAAATGTTGAGCGTACTTGAAGCATGCCATTCATCGCCCGTTGGTGGGCATCATAGTGGTATTCGGACTGTACATAAGATTTTGCAGTGTGGATACTATTGCCCTACCATCCACCAAGATGCTTATGATTTCGCCAAGTCTTGTGATCGTTGCCAAAGAGATGGAGGGATTTCAAAGAGGTAAAAGCTCCCTATGAATCCTATATTGGTGATCGAATTGTTTGATGTATGGGGCATTGATTTCATGGGTCCATTTGTGAGTTCATATGGGATGAAGTATATTCTTGTTGCGGTTGATTATGTATCGAAGTGGGTGGAAGCAGTAGCGCTCTCCAACAACGAAGGTAAAAGTGTCACCGCATTCTTGAAAAAGAACATCTTCTCCAGATTTGGTACACCGAGGGCTATTATTAGCGATGAAGGCTCTCACTTTTGTAATAAGTTGTTTAAGACAGTACTTGAGAAATATGGTGTCCGTCACAATGTAGCCACTCCTTATCATCCACAGACTAGCGGTCAAGTTGAAGTGTCCAACAGAGAAATAAAGCAGATATTGGCGAAGACTGTGAACGCCAATCGAACGGATTGGTCAAGGAAGCTTGATGATGCTCTATGGGCATATTGCACTGCATACAAGATCCCCATAGGTATGTCACCTTACCAACTTGTATATGGGAAGTCTTGTCATTTACCAGTAGAGCTAGAGCACAAGGCTATGTGGGCAATGAAGAAGTTAAATTTGGATTGGGGCACTGCATCTAATCAAAGGATGAATGACTTGAACGTGCTTGATGAGTTTCGCCTAAAAGCTTATGAAAGTTCTGACTTATACAAAGAGAAGATGAAGAGGTATCATGATCAAAGAATTGAAAAACGAGAATTTGTGGTTGGTGATCTGTGCTGCTATTCAACTCTAGGTTGCGCCTATTTCCAGGCAAACTCAAGTCCAAGTGGACCGGGCCATTTTTGCTCACAAAAGTGCTCTCGCATGGAGCGGTTGAGCTTGAAAATAAGGATGGAACAAGGTTTGTGGTGAACGGGCAAATGATCAAGATCTATCTGGGAAATGCTGAAACTGTGCAAGAAGTGATTGAGGCCTGCAATCTTGATGAAGTCTGAGTAATCAAGATACCTACATCGTGCCGCGACGTTAAATAAAGCGCTGCTTGGGAGGCAACCCAAGATGTACAATCAAGCCAACGATAGGGTTCTGTTTTCCATTACGTAGTTTAGCTTTCTTTGATTACTTGCGTCTTTGTATTAATGTAGGTAGCGGTTTTAGTATTTTAGTTCTTAGTGTTGACTAGAAGTAATATAGGGTCCGTGTCTAAAAAGTGTCCAGAAAATGTAAAAAAATAGCCTATTGGTTGCTACATGTGCAGGTACACCACGCAAGAAATCTACAGAAAATGGTCTGGTGCAGAGGTCTACGGACTCCATCGACGGTCCGTCGGTTGATCCACGGACCGTCAATGGTATCCGTAGATCCCAGGTAAGTCCCTAAATTTGTCCAAGTATAATAGTGATCTACGGTCCCGATCTACGGACCGTAGATCGACTCACGGACCGTAGACGGGGTCTCGTGGGTCCAAACCCTAAAGTTATCTGACCCGACCCGGACCCCCATTACTTAAAAGCCCCCATGTTTCAAATCATTTCCCTTCCCTCCATTACTCCCAAAACCGTTTCACCCACTCTTTAAACTCCCCAAATCACTCCATAACCACCACATAATATCCTCCCATCCATAAATTCCCAAAATTCCTTCCATACCAAACTCAACCCATCCCATAATCTACCAAAAAGGGTCCGGTGTTTGGTCAGTAACGAAAAGGTGACTCCTTGGTCTTGCTAAGCATAGTACCATCACGCAATCACCCCACTACTTGTTGCTTGTAAGGTAATAGACTTTCTCTTCACTTTGAATTTCGATTCATAGATTGAATATAGAGGGTCGGGAGTTGGGTCTTGACCTTGGGAAATTGTTAGATGAAATTGCATGATAAACTTGAATATTACAATGCCCTTGGAACGATAGATAGTGATTGTATAGCATTGGTGTAATTTATGTGATTGTAAATACTATATGCTAGTTTCGACTTAGGGTTCCATATCTAGTCTAAATTGTTGGGTATAATAATCGGTCGGAATCTTAAGAATGACGAACTAGCATATTTTAAGTTTGTAAATGCATGAGGAGGTTGTGTTAGTGTTGAAAACAAAAGACAAAAATGTATGATACCTGGCACTGATGGCTTCCACAATACCCCGTCTACGGACCGTAGATCCATCTATGGACCGTAGATGGGGTTCGTCATTGGATGCACCTGCAAATTTTCACCAAGTGTAAAACCACGGCGGTGGACTACGGTCCGTAGATCCGTCTACGGACCATTCTGCACTTCTGTGGTTTCCATCTGCGACCTATATGCCAGTCCCCCTGATCCACGGAAGAGATCCACGGACCGTAGATCAGTCTACGGACCCTAGGTCTCCTCCGTGGATGACCACTGTAGAATCTGTCAAATTTTTTTGTGGACTTAGTTTAGGGTCGTTACCAATTCTAAAAAGTCTCTTTTGCTGCATATGGTTAGTTTTGGCACTAATATCGTTCCCGCAGGTACGATGATCACCTACTCAAAACTGGCAAGTCCAAATCGGTTGCCCCTAGTTTTCGGTTGATTGATGAGGACACCGAGAATGACTCAGACCCAGCATATGTGCCTCTCAACCCTAGGGCTTCTCGCGCTGCACCCAGAAGCACCCCCCGGAAGGTGCTCCCTGACATAGTCACTGTCTCCCAGTCTGATGAGGAGCACACACTAATCGGGTCACCAACTAGGGCTGCTTCCAGTTCAGAGGGACCTATGTCCGGATCCGAGTCTACCCATGCCTCAAGCTCGCAATCTGCCCACTCTTCACAATCAAAGTCTGTCCATGCTATAGGGTCCAACGCCAAATCATCCACAGGGTCTGGAGAGAATGACCAAGCAGCCTCGTCTGATGAGGCAACTAGTTCAGAGTCCATGCCTGCACCACGAAATGATGAACCCGCTCCTGTAGCAGGGGAGCTGAATAGGTGGTGTGTAGAGGGTCAATGGCAAATCTATCGGGATGCAAAGATGGTCAATGACAAACAAAAGATGGCCCGATTAATTCAAGAGGAGCGCAGAGTCCTCACGGAGAGCTTGCATACTGTTCCAGATATTCACCGGCTGTTCAAACTTCACAAGTGTGACTGATGGCTCGCGACCCAGGGACGTATAGCGAGGAGATTGTCCGGGAGTTCTATGCTTCCTATGCTGCCACTATCCGCGGGTCCATTTCGAAGAGGTCAAAGCCACTAGCTCAGGCTCCGCTCACTTCCACCTTAGTTCGAGGGTGTCCAGTGGACATATCACCTGTCACCATTAGCCATTTTTTATATGGTCCTACCACGGGCCACTCTTGGTCTCCTAACACTTCAGAGTTTGATTACCGCTGGGACATCGTGCGGAGTGGCGCTTTCTNAGGGTGTCCAGTGGACATATCACCCGTCACCATTAGCCATTTTCTATATGGTCCTACCACGGGCCACTCTTGGTCTCCTAACACTTCAGAGTTTGATTACCGCTGGGACATCGTGCGGAGTGGCGCTTTCTAGAGGAATGCTGAGCAGCGAGAGGTTGTGATACTATGGCTAGCCAGGTACATTGCTGCGGATGGCGAACGAGCGAGCGGAATGGGTCGCTGCTCCACGATTGGGCATCCGGAAGGCCACGTTAAATTTTGTGGCCAAGTTCTTCTGGCAGCTGGTGCGTAACAGAGTATCTCCTAAAAAAGCTGACAATCAAGTCACTTGGGACCGAGTGGTGATGGTTGCAGCATTGGTAGCAGGAGTACAGATCGACTTTGCCCGCATGCTGCTGGCAGAGATTCACGAGAGAGCTTTCAGGACCTCCACTACTTACCCCTTCCCATGTCTGATCTTTCACTTGTGCAGGGCCTCTGGAGTGCTGATCTGGCATTGTGACAGGCTAGTCCACCCTACAGGGGCATTGGACATCGGCCTTATTCGGTATGACGCAAATGTGGCAGCACCTTGCAGAGAGCCTCATGTTGAGGTACCTCCTTTGGGTGCCGATCTTGCAGACACAGTAGGGCAGGCACAGGGTGATGACCTAAGCATCCCCGATCATACCGACACTGTTCAGGGCACCTCATCTCAGGCAGCTAGTATGACTCCTAGCTCTTCCCGGTCCACACCGCAGTTAGGAGCTACTGTGGTCCCTTTGGCCAGAGTCCAGAAATTAGAAGCTCAGATGGCCACCCTGCTGCATCACATCTAGCTGTTTATGCAAAAGTCCATCGCCGAATCAGAGGCCAGAATGGAGTGCAGGATGGAGAGGATGATAGACCGTAAGGTCCTGACTGTTAATAAGCGACTTGACACCTTTGAGTTGCGAGTCCTCGAGCGATCAGCGCCGTCCACAGACTTATCTGCTTTGCAGGCTGACATAGCCATGCTCCGGACCGACGTTGATGCCATTCTTGTTGCACCTTCAGTTGAGACACAGGCTGCCCTTACTGCGTTGGCTGATGATACAGTGCTAGATGCTCTATTCAGTGGCATCGCCGAGGAGGGCCCTGCACCGACACATGCCAAGGGCAAGAGGCACCGCTCTCATCGTACGGAGAAAGAAAAAGCTCAGAAAAGACAGCGTCGGTAGGAGAAGGAGGCTAGGAGGGCATCGATTGCAGGCGAAGAGTTGCGCCAGCAGAGGGTGCGTGAGATAGCTGCAGGGGCATCGAGCTCTGCCCCAGTTGCAGAGGTTCAGCCTATTTTGAGGGGTGTTGCGAGCACCACTGATGGTGCAGAACGTTTGATAGAGAGCACTACTGAGGGTGCTAGGATTGCTGAGGTGGGCACTACTGAGGGTGCCCCCACTGATGTTCCAGAGGGCTCCGGGAAACCGGACCCCCCTGCTTGTTGATGATTCGCCAGCGCTTTGCGCCACAGGTTTGCTTCACCCAAATCCATTTTCTTTTACTGTTTATAAAATCCAGTGGGGAAAGAATTAGGGCTAGAAAACTTTTTCGTAGTACCTTGAGATTTCCTAGCCTAGTCCAGATTTGGACGAAATCGGAGTCAATGAGGTCTAGGGAAATCTGGTAACCAATTAGAGATATATTAATGAATTTGATTACATAAGTGGATAGCTAAGACGTTAAGGAACCCGTACGATTTTATGAAATTGATTTTGGGAGAGTTGAACTCCCAAAATTGATCTTAGCATGAACAAGTAAGATTTTTTCTCCGTGCATCTAGTTGTAGCAGGATAGATCCAGCTGTAGTGGGATGGGTCCCGCTGTAGCGGGATGGGCACCGCCGTAGTGGGATAGTCGCGACATAAAAAGGTTAAAACCCTAAAAAAATGATATTCTCTATAAAAGTTCGTTCTTAAGAGTTATGAAATGACCTAGGGCTATTTCTTGAAGGTTTTCCACCTCTTTTAGAACTAAAGGTAAGGATTTTACTCCCCTAATCTATTTTTCGATTCGTAGAACCTATTTTCTTGGATTACTATCGATGGGGGAGGGTTTTGATCTACAATTCATGGTNTCAACCAAATGAAATAACTGCTCCCTTTGATCCAACTTTGAGCCTGAAAATAAACTATTTCTTTGTAAAACCCCGAACTCACTTTCCCATAATCTACTATGTTGGCCTCGGTCCCTCCTTGGACATGTGCACTTTGACTTAGGCCAAAGCCTAAGTTGAGGGTGGCTAATGTAAAAAGTAACCTCAATCTTGGCCCTAACCCGACATCGGGTATTGTGCACCTCAACTAACGGAAAATCCATAAGTTGAGGGTGGCTATGAAAGAGGAAACTGAAAGAAAAATGGGTATGAAAAAAGTGGAAAAATAAAATAGAAAAAAGAAGAAGGGGAAAACATGAGGAAGGGATGTGACCTGTTAAAAGCGAAAGGAACAATAAAATAAAAGGAAAATGAGCTACAAAGTCTAAAGTCACATCCGTGGTTGAAGAAAATCAAGGGAAAGAAGGTAAAACAATAATATGACAAAAAAATAGGGCAAAAAGAGGTTAAAAGCCTAGTGTAATGACAAGGAGGGCAGAAAGTCGGATGTTGACATTGATGATGAAGCTAACTATTTGGGAAATCAAGGAGGTTTGCGGAATTATAACTCTGGAAATCAGGGTTACAATTCTGGAAATGCAGGTCGGAGCTATGCTAGGGATGGTCAGTATGAAAGGCCAGCAAATAGAGATCAAGGAAACTGGCAAAACAGAGAGGGGTATAGGAATGACCGCAATGGTGTATATGTACCTCCAAGTAATAGAGACCGGGTGAGTGGTAGTTCTAACGGGTCCAAGCTGGAAGACATGATGGCTAAGGTACTTTAAAAGGTTTAGTCAACCGATGCAGGGGTAAAAGAAATGAGAGGTGACTTCTCGAGCATGAGTCAATTGGTGGACTCTCACACCACCTCCATTAAACAAATAGAGCAACAGTTGGGGAAACTCTCAGCCTCAATGAATCCAAGAAAGAACGGATCACTACCAAGTGATACCATTCAAAATCCCAAGAAGGAAGGACACTGCATGGCCAGAACCACCAGGAGTGGTAAAGTTCTTTCTGACCCTATTTCTGCAGGTACTAAGTATGAACAGGTCTTGGAGCAAGCTAACAGAGAGGAGGATGAGAATATATATGTAGATGATCAGGGAGAAGCTCAACAATCTCAACCTAAAGCACAACATTCGAGAGGAAAAGAGAAGGAGGTTCAGGAACACCTGCCCTTACAGCAGATTCCCAAGCCACCTCCTCCTTTCCCTCAAAGGCTTAAAAAGAAAGCTGAAGATGGAAAGTTTATGAAATTCATCACTATGCTAAAACAACTTTCAGTAAACATTCCATTGGTTGAAGCCCTAGAGCAGATGCCAGGATATGCCAAGTTCATGAAAGACTTGGTCACCAAGAAAAGAGCTGTAAGTCATGATTTCTCTAACGATGTCCATCATTGCAGTGCCATTGCTACCAAATCTCTGGTGTAGAAAAAGGAGGATCCGGGTGCATTCACAATACCATGCACCATTGGGTCAATCAAGTTTGCAAAAGCTCTATGTGATCTGGGAGCTAGCATAAATCTGATGCCTTTAGCCATTTATAAAAAGTTAGGTTTGGGAGTACCAAAACCTACATCAATGAGGTTGATGAGGGCTGATAGGTCAGCAAAGAGGCCAGTGGGCATCCTGTGTGATGTACTGGTAAAGGTGGACATTTTCATCTTTCCAGCTGATTTTGTGATTCTGGACTGCGAAGTAGATTTTGAGGTTCCCATAATCTTGGGAAGATCCTTTTTGGCCACAGGAAGAGCTTTAGTGGATGTTGAGATAGGAGAGTTGAAGTTCAGACTCAACACAGATGAGGTAAGGTTCAACATTTGCAGGTCAGTGAAATAGCCACAAAATATGAATGTGATATCTGCAATAGAGATGGTCACTGATGAAGACATGAGGGTACCTATAGAACAGATAATGGTTGTTATAGCATTAACAGCAGTATTGATGAACTTTGATGTGGATTTCCGGTCTGATTATGTAGAGACCGTGAATGCCTTGCAGGGTATGGGAACACATTCGTATGCGCCAAAGAAATTGGATTTGGACTTGAAAAACAGGCCAAGTCCTCCAGCGAAACCATCCATTGAGGAGCCACCAGTGTTAGAGTTGAAACAGTTACCCAATCACCTCAGGTATGTATTCTTGGGTACTAATAACACTTTACCTATGATATTGGCTGCAAATTTGAATGAAGAGCAGGTACAAGAGGTGATCAAGGTGTTAAAAAGATACAAAAGAGCCATTGGATGGACCATTGCTGATATAATTGGAATACCTCCAGGTATTTGCACGCATAAGATTCAGCTTGAGGAAGACTGTAGCCCGAGTATTGAACACCAACGGAGGTTGAACCCACCTATGCAAGAAGTGCTTAAGAAAGAAATAATCAAATGGTTAGATGTTGGGGTGGTCTATCCTATTTCTGATAGCCACTGGGTCAGTCCAGTGCAATGTGTGCCTAAAAAGGGAGGCACGATTGTGGTAGCGAATGCCAAGAATGAATTAATCCATCAGAGACCCGTCACTGGATGGCGAGTGTTCATGGATTACAGGAAGCTAAACAAGTGGACTTTGAGGGATCATTTCCCCATGCCTTTCATGGACCAGATGCTTGACATGTTGGCAGGTAAAGGATGGTACTGTTTCTTAGATGGATACTCTGGCTACAACCAGTTATCAATTGCACCTGAAGATCAAGAAAAGACCACCTTCATATGTCCTTATGGCACATTTGCGTTTAAACGCATGCCATTTGGACTATGTAATGCACCGACCACATTTCAAAGGTGTATGATGTCCATCTTTTCAGACATGGTTAAAGACACTCTAGAGGTATTTATGGATGACTTCTTTGTAGTAGGCAATACTTTTGATGACTGTTTGTTGAATCTTAGCAGGGCTTTACAAAGATGTGAGGAAGCCAACTTAGTGCTAAATTGGGAGAAGTGTCACTTTATGGTAAAAGAGGGCATAGTCCTTGGACACAAGGTGTCACAGAAAGGAATTGAGGTCAACAAGGCTAAGATTGAGGTGATTGAAAAATTACCTCTGCCAATCTGTGTGAAGGGTTTTCGAAGCTTCCTAGGACACGCCAGATTCTATAGGCATTTCATCAAAGACTTCTCAAAAATTGCACACCCCATGTGCAAGGTTTTAGAGAAAGAAGTGAAAATTTGTCTTTGATGAGATATGCCTTGAATCTTTTGAGTGCCTAAAAGAGAAACTGATTTCAGCACCAGTGATTATTCGCCCAGACTGGGCGGAGCCATTTGAGGTGATGTGTGATGCCAGTGGGACTGCGTTAGGAGTTGTGTTGGAACAAAAGCACAGCAAGATGTTCCATCCTATTTACTATGCTAGTAAGTCGCTAAGTAGGGCACAACAAAACTACACAGTCACTGAACAGGAACTATTGGTTGTAGTGTATGCTTTTGAAAAGTTCAGAGCTTATCATCTGGGAACTAAAGTGATAGTTCACACAGACCATGCTGCTTTGAGACATCTCATGACAAAGAAAGATGCCAAGCCTAGGCTGATCAGATGGGTATTGCTTCTTCAAGAGTTTGACTTCAAAGTGAAAGACATGAGAGGTTGCGAGAACTAGGTAGCTGATCACCTGTCTAGGTTAGAAGCTGCAAAGAAGGAAGAACTTGATCTCGAGGTAGATGACATATTCCCGGATGAGCAGGTATTAGCTGCTACTCTTCACCTTATTCCTTGGTTTGCTGACTATGCTTATTTTCTGGTCAATGACTTAATGCCTAAGGGACTAACATATCAGCAAAAGAAAAAGTTCCTGCATGATGTAAACAAGTACTTTTGGGATAAACCATATCTGTACAGGGTGTGTGCTAACAATATAATTAGGCGATGTGTTTCGAAAGCCGAAATGTTGCATATTTTGGAGGCCTGTCACTCATCTCCAGTTGGTGGTCATCAT
Source organism: Solanum stenotomum (assembly GCF_019186545.1). Lineage (NCBI taxonomy): Eukaryota > Viridiplantae > Streptophyta > Magnoliopsida > Solanales > Solanaceae > Solanum > Solanum stenotomum. The sequence continues at coordinate 26,287,831 of NC_064285.1, read as the reverse complement.
GGTGGTGCTCGAATAGCTCACAAGATACTTCAATGTGGGTATTACTGGCCTACAATTCATCAAGATGCAGTGGATATAGTAAGGAGCTGTGATGTGTGCCAGCGGTAAGGAGCCATCTCTCGGTGCCATGAGTTACCCATGACACCTATTCTGGAGGTGGAATTATTTGATGTGTGGGGTATTGACTTCATGGGTCCCTTTGTGAGTTCATATGGGAAGAAATATATACTGGTGGCTGTGGACTATGTGTCCAAATGGGTTGAAGCGGTTGCATTACCTGAGAATGATGGAAAGAGTGTCGCTGGGTTCTTGAAAAAGAACGTCTTCTTAAGGTTTGGAACACCCAGAACCATTATTAGTAATGGTGCGTCTCACTTCTGCAACAAAGTCTTTAGTGCACTTCTGACCAAGTATGGAGTAAAACAACATAAGGTGGCAACACCTAATCACCCACAGACGAGTGGTCAAGTGGAAGTTTCCAACAGGGAAATTAAAACAATCTTGGCAAAAACAATGATGCCAACGGGACAGATTGGGCACGGAAGCTAAATGATGCTCTATGGGCATATCAGACAGCTTTCAAGACACCGTAATACTAAGTAGGTAACTCTAGAGACTCCGGGTAGGGAAAGATTAGAGTGGGAATGGGGTACAAGCCTAAGTCAGCTAAGGTCGTATCTTTCGTGCGGGGTAGGAAACTAGTAGGGCAGGGTTGTTTGACTTATTTGGCTCATATTCGGGATTGAGGTTGAGTCTCCTTCAATTGAGTCTATTCATGTAGTATCCAAATTTTGAGGAGTGTTTCCTACTGATTTGCTTGGTATGCCTCTGGATAGAGATATAGATTTTTGCATTGACTTAGAACCGGGCACTTGCCCCATCTCCATTCCTCTTTATCGCATGGCTCTGGCAGAATTGAGAGAGTTTAAAGCTCAAATCCAAGATCTTCTTGATAAAAGTTTTATCATCCTAGTGTTTCCACGTGGGGTGCTCCTGTCTTGTTTGTTAAGAAGAAGGATGGTGGTGTGAGGACTGATAATTTTTTGCTTAAGCCATAAATGATTGGATTGATACCGGAATGACAAGTTTAAGGATAAAGAATGTCCAAATGAGTATATTTAGGTGAAGGTAATTGTAGTATTTTAGTAAGAAAGTGCGTATAAAAATTGGGCTAGTACTTTTGAATTCGATGGATATACCTGAGCTTGAGGTGACATATCGATGAAAAGGTTGACTTTGTAGTTATAGCCAGGGCTAACAAGTGTAGTGGTAGTATGAGTTCGCGATGGATTGTGATGGAATGCAACTACATAATAAGATTGTTGGTTAAGCAAATTTTGTATAGTAAGTACGACTTGCGACTATCTAAGGTCGTGGTTTTCTAATATTGGGTGAGTAACGCAGTTGTATGAAAAGTTTTAAGTGATGGTAGAACACTATTCATATAGAATTTAAAAGAGCTAGAGTCATAATGAAGAAAAATAGTTGGATGAAGTGTAGCCTTTAGAGAGAGGCAAGAGCAAGAATATTGTATTTGACTGCAAAGGCTAAGGAGGTATCTTCAGAGGGGTAGATAATTGGGTTCAGAGACACGTGATTTCATTCATTTTGTTGTGGCTATGGTAATAGTGTCACAGGTCCATCAGATTGGTTATAAACTATTGGAAAAGACTTGAGAAAGGATTGTGTGGACATTAGCTTGAGTGTGATGACAAGTGCTTGGTTTTGTTTTTGAGTCTTGTAATGAGTATGATTGAAATTTTAGCAAAATATATGGTAAGATCGATGGAGATGCGATCAATGATAAACGGAGGTCCATGAATTCATAAAAATCTTCAAAGTACAAGCTAATGTTGATAGAAAAAGGGATTGTGTTATATGGTGGAAATTACAATTCTTATTTTTCATTGTGAGTCTATATTCGTGGTGATGTATTTTGTCAAGGTATTACTTGGCAAGGTGAGAAATGATCAATTGTATCCAGTATTGAGCATTTTTTAAGGGACTTACACCTGGGGTGAGTCGTAAATTTACTACTATTGATTGTTAACTACCTAAGAAAAATCTTCATTTAAAAAGGGTTGGTTTATAGTAAGGTAAAAGGTCGGAGTGTTTATGGTGGTTGTTAGTGTTGTGAGTATGATTCAATATCTATGCTCTAGTGTTTTTCCACTTTTATGGGTGGATCCCTAGTAGTGGATCAGGGGTACCAAATCTTGCGATGTTCTCTTGGTTGAGTGAGAAGATTGGGAAGGATTGGTTATTTTAAATTACATAATTGGTGTTGTCTTGGAGTTGTTAAAAGTATTTTAGTGATTCTACATATACCACCTTGTTGATGAGAGTTCATAGAAGAGCTACCATGCGTATTTATGGTTGTCTGACAATCTAATATTTCATCTTGTCGTCGAGGTCATGTATCGATTTTGTATGGTTGAATGTGGTGATCATTGGGTCCAATTCTACTGTTCTTTAGAGGTAATCTACAATTTCTAAATCTAGCATTTTGATAGTGTTGTTGGAGAGTTTGTATGCTTGGACATATCCCACGATGAGTATCTGATTTTTGAAGACAAATTTTTTTATAACTTAAACTCATGGGATATTGGGTTGTGACATTGAGATTTTGATAAGAACTATGATTGTTCGGGTATTATGATTGTGTGTTGGTGGGTTAAGGTTCACCTCTAATTGTGGTGAGTTTTGATTTAGGATTTTATCATGGTTATGTGAGAATGGATTCATCTTAATGTTTCTGTCAAAGTCCTTGATATCATGTTGTAGAAATATGTACGATCAAACTGTGGTGGTTATTGAAAATGGCTTTGTGGTTAGCTAAGTGTACATACAACAATAATTATCCCTCGAGCATTATGATGACTTCATTGAGGCATTGTAAGGGAGGATGTGTAGGTATTCATTTGGTTGGTTTGGGGTTGGAGATGTGAAACCCTTAGAGGGTAATGAGATTTGGTAAGATGGGCAGGCGAGACAAGTATCACCAGTAATTCGATGATTCAGATACTATTCTACCTTTATTTTAGCTAGTTTTTCCTAGTTGATCACTCGGGGATGAGTGATGGGTAAATTGGTATCTATTGTAACGACCTGATTTCGTCGTTATGGAAAATCCAGTGGGGAAAGAATTAGGGCTAGAAAACTTTTTCGTAGTACCTTGAGATTTCCTAGCCTAGTCCAGATTTGGACGAAATCGGAGTCAAAGAGGTCTAGGGAAATCTGGTAACCAATTAGAGATATATTAATGAATTTGATTACATAAGTGGATAGCTAAGACGTTAAGGAACCCGTACGATTTTATGAAATTGATTTTGGGAGAGTTGAACTCCCAAAATTGATCTTAGCATGAACAAGTAAGATTTTTTCTCCGTGCATCTAGTTGTAGCAGGATAGATCCAGCTGTAGTGGGATGGGTCCCGCTGTAGCGGGATGGGCACCGCCGTAGTGGGATAGTCGCGACATAAAAAGGTTAAAACCCTCAAAAAATGATATTCTCTATAAAAGTTCGTTCTTAAGAGTTATGAAATGACCTAGGGCTATTTCTTGAAGGTTTTCCACCTCTTTTAGAACTAAAGGTAAGGATTTTACTCCCCTAATCTATTTTTCGATTCGTAGAACCTATTTTCTTGGATTACTATCGATGGGGGAGGGTTTTGATCTACAATTCATGGTGGAAAAAACTCTAATTGAGATCATGGGTTAATCTAAGGTTGATAGAATTGTTAGTAATTCGGGTAATTAGATAGAATTGTTAGTAATCCGGGTAATTAGTGTTCATTTATTGATTCCCGTATTATAATTATTGTTTGTAGACCACGAACAAGGTCGAAGAATTCGAAAAGGGAAGATTCAAGTGCCTTAGGGGATTTAAGCTTGGATTCGAGGTAGGTGATGGTTGTGATTTCATGTTGGTGTGATATATATTTGTAATTGCTTCATTGTAATGGTTGTATGTATGCGAATGAAATCTATTGATCACACCTAATGTAATTGAGTATGAACGAATGATTGTATTCCATGAATCAACACTTGATTATATGATAATGAGAATGTACATTGTGATTGTGATTGTGGCTTGTTGAATGGATCGGTTGCCACGTTCCGGCATAAACATGGGATCGATTGCCACATTTCGGCATAAACATGGGATCGATTGCCACATTTCGGCATAAAAATGAGATCGGTTCCCACGTTCGGGCATAAACATGGGATCGTCTGCCACGTTCCGACACACTTACTTGGATCGAGTACCACGAACCGGTATGCTAACAGTTTGGGTTTGGTTCCATGAGAGGACCATTGAATTGGGTTCCCTGAGAGGACCATTGAATTATGTTGTGTCTATACTTGTGATGATTACGTTCATATCTAATGATGATTAATATTGGTAGACTGTATGTTTCTCTAAAAGGATAATTGTATCTCTTGAGGCTTGTAAAATTGTGCATTATTGGTAAGTGTTGACTAATATTGTATATGCGTGTTTTACTTTGTTTTGACTGTTTATGTATATTTCACCTCTTGGATAGTCGTGTGATCCTACCAGTACACTATGGTTGTGTACTGATACTGCACTTGCTTGTTCTTTGTTGAGTACACGGCATCTTCAGGCAGCTTTTGATAGACCTCAGGTAGATGACTATTGAGCGTGACCGGATTCAAGGGTGAGCTAGTTCTTTTATGCTGGCATGGATTTCTCTTGTTTAAGTCCATTCTTTTCGGACTCAGACTATTTGTTTAAAGTGTTGTTTAGTTTCGGGGTTGTACCCCTTGTTCTTAGACTTTTCGTCAGTAGAGTTTTGGTACAATGACTTTTAGGTTCTAGGGGTTGTTCTTCCGCATTAGTTTGGCTAGTTTATTCAAACCTTTGGAGTTTATGGGGACTCCATTTTTATTGTCATTTAAACCTGCTTTCGTAGCTTTAAATGTGTTTTCCCTTGGTTAAGGTTATTAGTTGGGCTGTAGTTTTGGTTCTCCCACCGGAGGGTTAGTGTGAGTGCCACTCACGATTGTCTGGGTTGTGACAAAGTTTGTATGAGATCCCTTGGTTCATTGATCTTATTGTACCAAAACAAGTCTAGTAGAGTTTTACGGAATGGTACGATGAGTTCGTACTTTTCTTCGAGAGGTTATAGGACTTGAGGAAAAACTCACTTATTTCTACTCCTTCGTGCTATTACTTGAATCCAATTTGTATCTAGGTTATATAAATTAGTATATTTCCCCTTTCACTCTATGGTCCGAGCTAGAGCAACAACAACGGTAACACCATCACTAGCAAGAGAGGATGTGTATAGACTAACGACAATTGAATAGGGTCACCATTTAGAACAAGTATCCATTGCCTCGAATAGATGACCTTTTTCACCAATTGCAAGGTGCATCGGTTTTCTCTAAGATTCATTTAAGGTTTGGTTACCATCAGTTAAAGGATGAGGCAGTTAAGAATTGGGTTCGACCAAGTTCTGTGATTGCAATTAGCAGTTTTATGGGGCTCGCTAGCTACTATTGTCGCTTGTGGTATGTGTAATGACCCTCCAGGTCATTTTTAAATTAAAGCATTCATTGCATCGTTTAGAGCGTTCCTGTAGCGACCCCAAGTCATTTATGACTTGCTGGCACTGACTGTTCGGTCGCCTGGTCGTTCGTTTGGGTTTTAGGCCCGTTTCCCTGTTTTGGAGATTTTTTTTTATAACTTGAAAAGTTGACTTTGGTCAACCTTCTTGGAAGTCGTGCTCAGATGAAAATTCTGACAGCTAGGTTAGCTTCGGAATATCGATTTTGGTCTAGAACGACCCTTTGTTCACTTTCCGAGGCTTTAGATGGCAGTTGTGGAATCTGGCTCAAAACAATACTGGGTGTGGGACCCACTTATCATCGAAGCAATCTCCAAATGGAAATTCCGCCTTCACCGTTGAGTCCAAAATATCGTTTCCAATCAGATTCCATATATGGTTTGCATTTTTCCGACTCCGAACGAGTCCGAAACATCGAAATTTAAGTTTGAAGGGTTGTAGAATTTTAACGCGGCGGTGACGTGGCAGAGCCACGCGCTGTCACGTGGCAGCGGATGGAAATCTGGAAATTTCCAGATTTTAGAACGATTTTCGTCCATTTTTCTTTCACAACTTCAACATAAGATTTCTCCTTCATTTTGAGTCCAAATTAGGTGCTTCAAAAGGCTAACTTCAAGAGAATTTCGTGGGGAATCTAGAGGTGATCTCGGAAACGCGAGGGGAGGCTTCGTTTGAGGTAAGGAATCGAATTTAGCCACTGCTAGGGTGATTTTCGGAATGAATTGTTGTTGAATTTTGAAATGTGAGATCTTGATCATCTTAGGTCCGTTTTGAGTCATTCTTGAGGCTAACTTGTAGAGTTTTTCGCAAGGATCGTCGTGGTATAATCTGTTTGGGTTGGAAGGGTCTCGTTTTTCCAGAAATTGGTGATCAAGGGGCTGCCCATTTTAATTGTTGTGGCTGATTTGCTATGTTTTAGGCATCTGTTTGTGCTAAATTTTGGGGTATTAGTTTAGTAAGGTATTTGGGACGTTTTCACGGATTCGTTTTCGAGATTCCAATTGTGGGCCCCACAATCCCGTTTTAGACCCGATTTTGGGTCCGTCTCCGAAAAATATAATTTTAGTGTCAATATATTCGTAATGACGAGGTGATTAACCTTTTGTTAGTGGGGAAGCATTTGGAGACCGTTCGGAGGGGAAAAGATCCGGTACCGTGAGTTGGAGCACGCGTGGTCGGCTTTCAGGTAGGCTATGGTTTTCTCTCGTGAGATTGAGCATGTTTAGGCATTTGTTTATTGATTTGCTTGAGTATGGAGGGGTTCGGGTGTCGAGCATGCTAAATTTCTATAATTCCTGCCTTAGACCTTATTTCGGGAAAGTGTTGGATTATGACAGCATGTCTCTTGATATTATTGAATATCCATATCTGGTGGTGTATATGATAATATTGATTTGAAGTATGTTTGGCCTTAGTCTAGGCTTAGACTAGTGTTGCCATAGACTTGCGAGATTTCGGATGTCGTTGGGCAGTAGAACTTTTTCCGACGTCGTTTCGGACGGTTAGCTCCTTGTAGACTGATATAGCAGACTTGAGTCTGATAGTCGGTAACTCAGCTTATGACCTTGTATCCATAATGCCCTGCTTTTATATCGGCTACAAATACCCGGTTAAAGTCCGTGGTCTAGCTTACTCATTATTGGATACTTCCTCGGCGATTTGGGGTATATGAGGGTCGGACTAAAAGGATTATTTATGGTAATCGGTTTGGTGATATTTCCCGCGACGGATGGTTGGATATTGATTCTTAGCTACAGTACCCGGTTAGAGTCCGTGGTCCAGCTTACTTATTCCAGGTTTAGCTACAGTACCCGGTTCGAGTCCGTGGTCCAGCTTACCTGTGATCTGGTTTCAGCTACAGTACCCGGTTAGAGTCCGTGGTCCAGCTCATTTATGTCCAGGCTTAGCTACAGTACCCGGTTCGAGTCCGTGGTCCAGCTTACCTGTGATCTGGTTTCAGCTACAGTACCCGGTTAGAGTCCGTGGTCCAGCTCATTTATGTCCAGGCTTAGCTACAGTACCCGGTTCGAGTCCGTGGTCCAGCTTACCTGTGATCTGGTTTCAGCTACAGTACCCGGTTAGAGTCCGTGGTCCAGCTCATTTATGTCCAGGCTTAGCTACAGTACCCGGTTCGAGTCCGTGGTCCAGCTTACCTGTGATCTGGTTTCAGCTACAGTACCCGGTTAGAGTCCGTGGTCCAGCTCATTTATGTCCAGGCTTAGCTACAGTACCCGGTTCGAGTCCGTGGTCCAGCTTACCTGTGATCTGGTTTCAGCTACAGTACCCGGTTAGAGTCCGTGGTCCAGCTCATTTATGTCCAGGCTTAGCTACAGTACCCGGTTCGAGTCCGTGGTCCAGCTTACCTGTGATCTGGTTTCAGCTACAGTACCCGGTTAGAGTCCGTGGTCCAGCTCATTTATGTCCAGGCTTAGCTACAGTACCCGGTTCGAGTCCGTGGTCCAGCTTACCTGTGATCTGATTTCAGCTACAGTACCCGGTTAGAGTCCGTGGTCCAGCTCATTTATGTCCAGGCTTAGCTACAGTACCCGGTTCGAGTCCGTGGTCCAGCTTACCTGTGATCTGATTTTGGCTACAGCACCCGGTTCGAGTCCGTGGTCCAGCCCACCCGTGCCCGACCTTTGGCTACAGCACCCGGTTCGAGTCCGTGGTCCAGCCCATATAGGTTGACTCATTAGCTATAGTACCCGGTTCGAGTCCGTGGTCCAGCTTGCACGTGGTGTATTCCCAATTCCTCACTAAAGCTTCAGTTTAGTCTTGATTACTCTCATCTGCAGGTTGAGGTTTTGGAGGTTGGAGAGATTCCGGTTAAAGTCCGGGACGTAATGAGATCTTGGAATATGATTGGGAATGGTTCAGTTACAAGTCCGGAAATTGGTAATATTGTGATAGACCTTCTAGCTCCATTATTTTACTTCAACTGTCAGTCCATCTGCCGGGCTTATGGGGGTCCGTGCAGGTGGTTTCTTTTATTGTGCACGAGCGTACCCGTCGGGTTTATGGGAGCCCGGCGGAGTTAGTTAGATTGCTTGTCTTTGTTGCCTGTACGCTCGTGTACATACCCCCCATTTACTACTCTTTGCACTTGATGTGACCCTTTATTTGCATTTCAGTTTACTTTTGCTTATCTTGCTCAGTCGGCCGATGATGCCTACTGGGTACCTGTTGTTTTGGTACTCATGCTACGCTCTGCATCTATTTTGTGATGCAGGTCCGAGCACTAGTAGCCAGCGTTGATCGAGCTTGGAGTAGACTTATCTGGAGACGGGGGTGAGCACACGGCGTTCTGTACTATTTCGGTCTCCATCTGTATATATAGACTTGTCTTCTTCCCTTCGAGACAGTCCAGTCTCTGTTGTCCAGTTTTGGGACTTGTACTCATTTTGTAGTAGCTCTGTACTAGTGACTTCCAGGTTCTGGGAGGGATCTTTATTTGTATATAAGTTTTTGGTTTGCGTCCGCCTGTTTATATTGTTATTTGCCTACTCTTGTTTGATTTCTACCCTCAGACCCATTACTTGTTGTTCCGGGTTACGGGTTGGCTTACCTACTGGTGGGTTATAGTAGGTGCCATCATGACTTGATAAATCGGGTCGTGACAAATTGGTATCAGAGCCCCAGGTTCGTCGGTCTCACTTGTACAGAGCTAACGTCTAGTAGAGTCCTGCAGATCGGTACGGAGACGTCCGTTACTTATCTTCGGGAGGCTACAGGATGTCTTTAGGAACGTGCTGCTTTTGTATCACTGTCGTGCATTGTGTGTCTTATCGATTTCTGAAAATTTTACTTGTACCACTCTTTTATAGGGATGGCTCGCACGCGTGGTAGGGCCCCAGCTAGGGGTAGAGGCCGACCTCGAGGTCGTGCCAGAGCTACAGCACCAGCCCAGGACCGAGAGCAAACTCCAGAGCCGGTGATAGAGCCACCAGCAGCTCCAGCACCGCAGCAGCCGATGGGTCCGGGATCAGCCCAGCCACCGCCCGAGCCTGTGGCAGCTCCAGATATACAGGCGATGCTCGTACAGATACTAGCTGCCATTGGGGGTATGCAGCAGGCCCCAGCTCCAGTTGTTCCAGTACCGCAGGGCCAGCCTACACCAGCGGCACCGATTGTCCAGCCTGACGATTTGGAGAGCGTCATGCCACTACGGGAGCAGAAGATGCTCGGTGTGTTCCTTAGACTATCACCGCCGAGGTTTTCTGGGGCAGTGGGGGAGGATGCCCACGAGTTTCTAGTTACTTGCCGCGAGCGGCTACAGACTTTGGGTTTAGTGGAGTCGAGAGGGGCAGACTTCACCGCTTACCAGTTAGACGGTCCCGCCAGGCAGTGGTGGCGTACATACTTAGAGACCAGGCCAGCTGGGTCTCCACCGGTCACATGGACTGAGTTTTCAGAGGCCTTCTTGGCCCGATTTATTCCCAGGAGCATCAGAGATCAGCTCAGAGATCAGTTTGCTCGGTTAGAGCAGGGCTCCATGACAGTATCAGAGTGTGAGGCCTGATTCCACGAGCTCTCCAGGCATGCCGCCATGATATTACCTACTGAGGACGAAAGGGTTCGTTGTTTTGTTCGGAGTTTGAGACTACAGTTGCGGATTGAGACTCAGTCTTTAGTCTCAGTGGGCCGCTCATTTCTGGATGTAGTGGACCATGCCCGCACTATCGAGCAGCTCCGTCGCGAGGCCCAAGGGGGCAGCGGCAAGAGAGCTAGACAGGAGGATAGCCATGATAGGCGTTGTTTCAGACCTCGAGAGTCTTATGATAGATCTCAGCAGAGGTTTCAATCGGGTTAGTCTAGTAGCCCCTTCCAGGCCTCTCTCCAGGCATCGGAGGGTGATCAGCACTGCCATATTGGTTTTAGTGCGGGTCCTAGTCGGGGCCGAGATAGTTCACAGATGGGTTCTTCTGGCCGGGGTAGCCAACCTCCAGCTCTCAGTCGACAGTCCCAGGGGTGTTATGAGTGTGTTGAGTTAGATCATTGGGCCCGCGAGTGTCCCCATCGCAGGTTAGCCTTACCCGCTCCACAGGCAGCTAGGCATGCGCCAGCACCTCCAGCTAGAGGCAGAGGCCAGGGACTGGACCGTAGGGGTGGTCACCAGGGTATACGGGGTGGTCCCCGAGGAGGCAGATTAGGGGGCACAGCCAATGCACAAGGTAGGGGAGTCCAGGCCCACTTTTATGCAGCTCCAGCTAGAGCAGATGCTGAGACCTCGGACGATGTGATCACAGGTACAGTGTTATTATGCCATCAGCCCACATCCGTCTCATTTGATCCTAGCTCTACATATTCCTATATATCTGTTTATTGTGCTCCTCGATTGAGTATGATCCCAGAGCTATTGGTTGAGCCGTTGCGTGTTTCAACCCCGGTAGGTGATTCTTTAGTAGTGGATCAGGTATTTAGATCCTGTGTGGTGACTATTCAGAGGCGAGACACTAGGGTTGATCTTATTTTGCTTGATATGGTGGATTTTGATTTGATTTTGGGTATGGATTGGTTATCTCCCCACCATGCGGTCTTGGATTGCTACGCTAAGACCGTTAGTTTAGCCATGCCTGGTATTTCACCAGTGGTGTGGCAGGGCTCTTGTCGTCGCACGCCAGTTGGGATGATATCTTTTGTTCGGGCCCAGAGGTTGATGGCTAGCGGGTGTTTGGCTTATTTAGCTTATGTTAGAGATGTTAGTAGGGAGGGTCCTACCGTTGATTCAGTACCTATTGTTCGAGAGTTTACAGATGTGTTTCCTGCCGATCTGCCTGGTCTCCCTCCTGATCGTGACATTGACTTTTCTATCGAAGTAGAGCCGGGCACTAAGCCCATTTCTATACCACCATACCGTATGGCCCCCGTAGAGCTCAAGGAGCTCAGTGTTCAGATTCAGGATCTCTTAGGTAAGGGATTCATTCGGCCTAGTGTATCGCCTTGGGGTGCCCCAGTCCTCTTCGTGAAGAAGAAGGACGGCACTATGCGATTGTGCATCGACTACAGGCAGTTGAACAAGGTGACGGTGAAGAACCGTTATCCCATGCCTAGGATTGATGATCTATTTGACCAACTTTAGGGTGCCGTGGTATTTTCTAAGATTGATTTAAGATCCGGCTACCACCAGTTGAGGATTAGGGCAGCGAACGTCCCTAAAACTGCATTTAGGACTCGTTACGGCCACTATGAGTTCCTAGTGATGTCTTTTGGGTTGACTAACGCCCCTGCCGCGTTCATGGACTTGATGACTAGGGTGTTTAGGCCGTACTTGGACTTGTTTGTCATAGTCTTCATAGATGACATTCTAGTATACTCGCGGAGCCGGGAGAAGCATGAGCAGCATTTGAGGATAGTGCTCCAGACTTTGAGAAGCCAGCGACTTTATACCAAGTTCTCAAAGTGCGAGTTTTGGCTTGAGTCCGTATCATTCTTGGGGCACGTGGTGTCTAAGGATGGCATTATGGTAGATCCCGCTAAGATTGAGGCCATTCGTGATTGGGCCAGGCCCACCTTTGTGACTGAGATTCGTAGCTTCGTCGGACTGGCAGGCTACTATAGGTGTTTTGTTGAGGAATTTTCTACTATAGCAGCACCTTTGACTCGGTTGACTCGCAAGGATGTTCCGTTTGTGTGGTCGGAGGAGTGTGAGAGGAGCTTTCTGAGTCTTAAGGAGTTGCTTACCACCGCTCCTATATTGACTCTTCCAGTTGAGGGCGAGGGGTTTACTGTTTATTGTGACGTATCCGGCATTGGTTTGGTTTGTGTACTAATGCAGTAGGGCCGCGTTATTGCTTATGCGTCGAGGCAGCTTAAGTCGCACGAGCGCAACTACCCCACTCATGGCTTAGAGTTGGCGGCGGTGGTTTTTGCGCTTAAGATTTGGAGGCATTACTTGTATGGAGTTCGATGCGAGATCTATACTGATCGCAGGAGTCTTCAGTACATTATGAGCCAGAGAGATCTTAATTCGAGACAGCGCCGTTGGATTGAGCTCCTAAAGGACTATGACCTCTGTATTCTATACCATCCGGGCAAGGCAAATGTAGTAGCGGACGCCTTGAGTCGGAAAGCAGTGAGTATGGGTAGTCTAGCTTTTCTTTCTACTACGGAGCGACCATTAGCTTTGGACATCCAGTCCTTAGCTAACCGGATGGTACGGCTTGATATCTCTGATTCCCGGTGTGTACTGGCTTATGTGGATGCTCAGTCATATCTGTTGGATCGGATTCCCAGCCGTCAGTTTGAGATACATTGAGGAGCCAGTTGCTATTTTGGCCAGAGATGTTAGACGGTTGCGTTCCAGAGCCATTCCTGTGGTTAAGGTCCATTGGAGACATCGTCCAGTTGAGGAGGCTACCTGGGAGACCGAGCATGAGATGCGGGCACAGTTCCCCGACTTATTTGAGCATTCAGGTACTTCTTGACTCTTACTTTCGCGGACGAAAGTTCTTTTAGTAGTGGATATTGTAATGACCCTCCAGGTCATTTTTAAATTAAAGAATTCATTTCATCGTTTAGAGCGTTCCTGTAGCGACCCCAAGTCATTTATGACTTGCTGGCACTGACTGTTCGGTCGCCTGGTCGTTCGTTTGGGTTTTAGGCCCGTTCTCCTGTTTTGGAGATTTTTATAACTTGAAAAGTTGACTTTGGTCAACCTTCTTGGAAGACGTGCTCAGATGAAAATTCTGACAGCTAGGTTAGCTTCGGAAGATCGATTTTGGTCTAGAACGACCCTTTGTTCACTTCCCGAGACTTTAGATAGCAATTGTGGAATCTGGCTCAAATGATACTGGGTGTGGGACCCACTTTTCGTCGAAGCGAGCTCCAAATGGAAATTCCGCCTTCACCATTGAGTCCGAAATATCATTTCCAATCAGATTCCATATAAGGTTTGTATTTTTCCGACTCCGAACGAGTCCGAAACATCGAAATTTAAGTTTGGAGGGTTGTAAAATTTTGACGCGGCGGTGACGTGGCAGAGCCACGTGACGACACGTGGCAGAGGTGGAAATTTCCAGATTTTTAAGAACGAATTTCGTCCAAATTTTTGTTCAACTTCAAATTGAGATTGCTCCTTCATTTTTAATCCAAATTAAGTGATTCAAAAGGCAAACTTCAAGAGAATTTCGAGGGGAATCTAGCGGTGATCTCGAAAACGCGAGGGGAGGCTTCGTTGAGGTAAGAAATCAATTTTTAGCCACTGCCAGTGTGATTTTCGGATGTTTTGTTGTTGAATTTTTGAAATGTGAGATCTTGATCATCGTAAGTCCGTTTTGAGTCATTCTTGTGGCTAACTTGTAGAGTTTTTCGCAAGGATCGTCGTGGTATAATCTGTTTGGGTTGAAAGGGTCTCGTTTTTCCGGAAATTGATGATGAAAGGGCTGTCCTTTTTAATTATTGTGGCTGATTTGCGGTGTTGTGGGCATCTGTTTGTGCTAAAATTTTGGGATATTAGTTTAGTAAGGTAGTTGGGACGTTTCCACGGATTCGATTTTGAGATTCTAAGTGTGGGCCCCACAATCCCGTTTTAGACCCGATTTTGGGTCCGTCTCCGAAAAATATAATTTTAGTGTCAATATATTCGTAATGACGAGGTGATTAACCTTTTGTTAGTGGGGAAGCATTTGGAGACCGTTCGGAGAGGAAAAGATCCGGTACCGTGAGTTGGAGCACGCGTGATCGGCTTTCAGGTAGGCTATGGTTTTCTCTCGTGAGATTGAGCATGTTTAGGCAATTGTTTATTGATTTGCTTGAGTATGGAGGGGTTCGGGTGTCGAGCATGCTAAATTTCTATAATTCCTGCCTTAGACCTTATTTCGGGAAAGTGTTGGATTATGACAGCATGTCTCTTGATATTATTGAATAGCCATATCTGGTGGTGTATATGATAATATTGATTTGAAGTATGTTTGGCCTTAGTCTAGGCTTAGACTAGTGTTGCCATAGACTTGCGAGATTTCGGATGTCGTTGGGCAGTAGAACTTTTTCCGACGTCGTTTCGGACGGTTAGCTCCTTGTAGACTGATATAGCAGACTTGAGTCTGATAGTCGGTAACTCAGCTTATGACCTTGTATCCATAATGCCCTGCTTTTATATCGGCTACAAATACCCGGTTAAAGTCCGTGGTCTAGCTTACTCATTATTGGATACTTCCTCGGCGATTTGGGGTATATGAGGGTCGGACTAAAAGGATTATTTATGGTAATCGGTTTGGTGATATTTCCCGCGACGGATGGTTGGATATTGATTCTTAGCTACAGTACCCGGTTAGAGTCCGTGGTCCAGCTTACTTTTTCCAGGCTTAGCTACAGTACCCGGTTCGAGTCCGTGGTCCAGCTTACCTGTGATCTGGTTTCAGCTACAGTACCCGGTTAGAGTCCGTGGTCCAGCTCATTTATGTCCAGGTTTAGCTACAGTACCCGGTTCGAGTCCGTGGTCCAGCTTACCTGTGATCTGGTTTCAGCTACAGTACCCGGTTAGAGTCCGTGGTCCAGCTCATTTATGTCCAGGCTTAGCTACAGTACCCGGTTCGAGTCCGTGGTCCAGCTTACCTGTGATCTGGTTTCAGCTACAGTACCCGGTTAGAGTCCGTGGTCCAGCTCATTTATGTCCAGGCTTAGCTACAGTACCCGGTTCGAGTCCGTGGTCCAGCTTACCTGTGATCTGGTTTCAGCTACAGTACCCGGTTAGAGTCCGTGGTCCAGCTCATTTATGTCCAGGCTTAGCTACAGTACCCGGTTCGAGTCCGTGGTCCAGCTTACCTGTGATCTGGTTTCAGCTACAGTACCCGGTTAGAGTCCGTGGTCCAGCTCATTTATGTCCAGGCTTAGCTACAGTACCCGGTTCGAGTCCGTGGTCCAGCTTACCTGTGATCTGGTTTCAGCTACAGTACCCGGTTAGAGTCCGTGGTCCAGCTCATTTATGTCCAGGCTTAGCTACAGTACCCGGTTCGAGTCCGTGGTCCAGCTTACCTGTGATCTGGTTTCAGCTACAGTACCCGGTTAGAGTCCGTGGTCCAGCTCATTTATGTCCAGGCTTAGCTACAGTACCCGGTTCGAGTCCGTGGTCCAGCTTACCTGTGATCTGATTTTGGCTACAGCACCCGGTTCGAGTCCGTGGTCCAGCCCACCCGTGCCCGACCTTTGGCTACAGCACCCGGTTCGAGTCCGTGGTCCAGCCCATATAGGTTGACTCATTAGCTATAGTACCCGGTTCGAGTCCGTGGTCCAGCTTGCACGTGGTGTATTCCCAATTCCTCACTAAAGCTTCAGTTTAGTCTTGATTACTCTCATCTGCAGGTTGAGGTTTTGGAGGTTGGAGAGATTCCGGTTAAAGTCCGGGACGTAATGAGATCTTGGAATATGATTGGGAATGGTTCAGTTACAAGTCCGGAAATTGGTAATATTGTGATAGACCTTCTAGCTCCATTATTTTACTTCAACTGTCGGTCCATCTGCCGGGCTTATGGGGGTCCGTGCAGGTGGTTTCTTTTATTGTGCACGAGCGTACCCGTCGGGTTTATGGGAGCCCGACGGAGTTAGTTAGATTACTTGTCTTTGTTGCCTGTACGCTCGTGTACATACCCCCCATTTACTACTCTTTGCACTTGATGTGACCCTTTATTTGCATTTCAGTTCACTTTTGCTTATCTTGCTCAGTCGGCCGATGATGCCTACTGGGTACCTGTTGTTTTGGTACTCATGCTACGCTCTGCATCTATTTTATGATGCAGGTCCGAGCACTAGTAGCCAGTGTTGATCGAGCTTGGAGTAGACTTATCTGGAGACGACGTTTTGTACTATTTCAGTCTCCATCTGTATATATAGACTTGTCTTCTTCCTTTCGAGACAGTCCAGTCTCTGTTGTCCACTTTTGGGACTTGTACTCATTTTGTAGTAGCTCTGTACTAGTGACTTCCAGGTTCTGGGAGGGATCTTTATTTGTATATATGTGTTTGGTTTGTGTCCGCCTATTTATATTGTTATTTACCTACTCTTGTTTAATTTCTACCCTCAGATCCATTACTTGTTGTTCCGGGTTACGGGTTGGCTTACCTGCTGGTGGGTTATAGTAGGTGCCATCATGACTTGATAAATCGGGTCGTGACAGTATGAGTTGAGTTCAATTGGTATCTCCCGATTCCAATTGGTATCTCAACGAAGTGCACTAGATGGAACACAAGCAAGTTAATTGGAACTCAAAAGGTTCCAATTGGTACGGGTCATATAAGGCATAAATGATCAATAATGGTCGTCTATGGAACGAACTAATTAAAGAATTTGGACTTGTCTGCAAATTGTAATTGCTTGAGTGTCGTGAAACTTGTTGTGAAAATAAAATTATCACTAGATTAGGTGCAATGGTCTAGATAAATAACGATGTGGTTCATAAGCGAGAAATCTGGACGTACGTTGTGACCAACTGATAACAGTGTGAGAGTCTAGATGTATCCTGGGGATTTGTGTGTGGTATTGTTGAAACGATGTAAAAGTATTTAAAGTGTGTACTTCGTTGGGTTGATCGAGGGGTAGATAATGATTGTCCTATCTAAAGGGATTTTCTTTAATGTCTAGTTATAGCAGGGAAATCTAGGGGAAATATAGAAAAGAGAGGAACCCCAGAAATTGTCGGCAAAGGTTCTGTTTTCGTTAGGGCGTCTGGGAAGGGATTTTCCTGCCACGGCGAGATTGCCAGTGCAGGATTTCTCTCGCAAGAGTAGGACAGGGCCAGACAGAATCTCAGCCTTGTCTCCTCTGTTTTCCCCTAGTCACAATTATGCTCTGAATCATACCCGAACTAACCCCCGCGATCTAATTCAATGTTCAGCAATCGAATATAAGTTATAAAGTGTGTTAAAATTATGGAGAACCTGTGCATATGAGGAGGAAATCAGCAAGGCTGTGGAGGTCGGGGAAATGGTAATGGAGGTAGAAGAGTGGTGCAGCTAGGCGAGGAGGTTGCTCATCAAGATGGCAGGGCTCAGTTTTATGCCATTCTGGGAAAACCTAACGCTGAGGTGTCTGATGTAGTGATCACATGTACTATGCTTGTTTGTGACCAGATGACTAATGTGTTGTTTGATCCGGGTTCGACTTATTCTTATGTGTCCATTGAGTTTTTCTTGGGATTTGATATGAATTAAGATGTACTTGATGCCCCCATCCATGTTCTACCCCAGTTAAAGAGTTAGACATAGTCACCCTGTATATCGTGTTGCCCTGTGTGTTTATGACTTTCCAGACTTGGGTTGATTTGGTTATGCTAGATATGACTGAATTGATATATAATCTTAGGCATGACTTGGTTGTACCCCTATTATACCGAGCTTAATTGTAATACTAAGTAGGTAACTCTAGAGACCCCGGGTAGGGAAAGATTAGAGTGGGAAGGGGGTACAAGCCTAAGTAAACTAAGGTCATATCTTTCGTGCAGGGTAGGAAACTGTTAGGGCAGGGTTATTTGTCTTATTTGGCTCATATTCGGGATGTTGAGGTTGAGTCTCCCTCAATTGAGTCAATTAATATAGTATCCAAATTTTGAGGAGTGTTTCCTACTAATTTGTCTGGTATGCCTCCAAATAGAGATATAGATTTCTGCATTGACTTGGAACCGGGCGCTTTCCCCATATCCATTACTCCTTATCACATTGATCTGGCAGAATTGAGAGATCTTAAAGCTCAAATCCAAGATCTTCTTGATAAAGGTTTTATCTTCCTAGTGTTTCCACGTGGGTGCTCCTGTCTTGTTTGTTAAGAAGAAGGATGGTGGTGTGAGGACTGATGATCCTATCTTAAGCCATAAATGAGTGGATTGATACAGAAATGACAAGCTTATGGATAATGAAAGTCCAAACGAGTATATTTAGGTGAATGTAATTGTAGTATTTTAGTAAGAAAATGCGTATAAAAATTGGGCTAGTACTTTTGAATTTGATGGGTATACCTGAGTTTGAGGTGACATGTCATTGAAAAGGTTGACTTCGTAGTGATAGCCAGGGCTAACCAATTGTAATGGTAGTATGAGTTTGTGATGGATTGTGATGGAATGCAATTATATAATAAGATTTTTGGTTAAGCAAATTTTGTATAGTAAGTACAACTTGCGAATATCTAAAGTCGTGGTTTTCTAATATTGGGTGAGAAACGTGGTGGTATGATAAGTTTTAAGAGATGGTGGAACACCACTCAAATAGAATTTAAAAGAGCTAGAGTCATAATCAAGAAAAATAGTGGGATGAGGTGTAGCCTTTAGAGAGAGGCGAGAGCAAGAATATTGTATTTGATTCGAAAGGCTAAATAGGTATCTTCAGAGGGATAGATAATTGGGTTCAGAGAAACGTGATTTCATTCGTTTTGATGTGGCTAGGGTAATAGTGTCACAAATCCATCAGATTGGTTATTAATTATTGAAAAAGACTTGAGAAAGGAGTGTGTGAACATTAGCTTGAGTGTGATGACAAGTGCTTGATTTTGTTTTTGAGTCTAGTAATGAGTATGATTGAAATTTTAGCGAAATATATGGTAAGATCGATGGAGATGCGATCAATAATAAACGGAGGTCCATGAATTCATAAAAATCTTCAAGGTAGAAGCTAATGTTGATAGAGAAAGGGATTTTATTATATTGTGGAAATTACAATTCAGATTTTTCATTGCGAATCTATATTTGTGGTGATGTATTTTGTCAAGGTATGAATTTGCAAGGTGAGAAATGATCAATTTTATCCGATATTGAGCATTGGAAGGGACTACAACTGGGGTGAGTAGTAAGTTTACTACTATTGATTGTTAAGTACCAAACAAAGATCTTCATTTAAAAAATATTGGGTTAGAGTAAGGTAAAAGGTCGGAGTGTTTATGATGGTTGTTAGTTTTGTGAGTATGATTCACTAGCTATGCTTTTGTGTGTTTCCAAATTTCTGGGTGGATCCTTAGTGGTGGATTAGGGGTACCAAATCCTGCGATGTTTTGTTGGTTAAGTGGGAAGATTGGGAATATTTGGTAATTTCGAATGACATAATTAGTGTGGTCTTGGAGTTGTTAAAAGTATTTTAGTACTTCAACATGTACCACCTTGTTTATGAGAGTTCATAGAAGAGCTACCATGTGTATTTATGGTTGTCTGATAATCTAATATTTCATCTTGTCGTCGAGATCATGTATGGTTGAATGTGGGGATCATTGGGTCCAATTCTACTGTTCTTAAGAGGTAATCTACAATTTCTAAATCTAGCATTCTGATAGTGTTGTTGGAGGGTTTGTATGCTTGGACATATCCCTCGATGAGTATCTGATTTTTGAAGACAAATTTTTTTATAACTTAAACTCATGGGATATTGGGTTGTGACATTGAGATTTTGATAAGAACTATGATTGTTCGGGTATTATAATTGTGTGTTGGTTGGTTCAGGTTCACCTCTAATTGTGGCGATTTTTGATTTACGATTTTATCATGGTTATGTGAGAAAGGATTCATCTTTGTGTCAAAGTCCTTGATATCATGTTGCAGATATGTGTACGATCAAACTTTGGTGGTTATTGGGAATAGCTTTGTGGTTATCTAAGTGTACATACAACAATAATTATCCCTCGAGCATTATGATGACTTCATTGAGGCATTACAAGAGAGGATGCGTAGGTATTCAATTGGTTGGTTTGGGGTTGGAGATGTGAAACCCATAGGGGGTAATGAGATTCGGTAAGATGTGGAGGCGAGAAAAGTATCCCTAGTAATTCGACGATTCAAATACTACTCTACCTTTATTTTAGCCAGTCTTTCTTAGTTGATCACTCTGGAACGAGTGATGGTAAATTGGTATCTATTGTAACGACCTGATTCTGTTTTTATGGAAAAGCCAATGGGGAAAGAATTGGGGCTACAAAACTTTTTCGTAGTAACTTGAGATTTCCTAGCCTAGTCCAGATTTGGACAAAATCACAGTCAATGAGTTCTAGGGAAATCGGGGTAACAAATGAGAGATCTATTAATGAATTTGATTACATGAGTGGATAGCTAAGATGTTAAGGAACCCGTACGACTTTACGAAATTGAATTCAGGTGAGTAGAACTCCTGAAAATGATCTTAGCGTGAACGGGTAACATTTTGTCTCCATGCATCCAGCTGTAGCAGGATCCTACTGTAGTGGATAGTCGTGACTTCAATATGGTAAAACCCTCCAAAAACGATATTCTCTACAAAAGTTCGTTCTTAAGAGTTAGGAAATGACCTAGGGCTATTTCTTGAAGCTTTTCCACCTCTTTTAGAACTAAAGGTAAGGATTTTACTCCCCTAATCTATTTTTCGATCCGTATAACCTATTTTCTTGGATTATTATCGATGGGGGAAGGTTTTTATCTAGAATTCATGGTGGAAACAACTCTAATTGAGATCATGGGTTGATCTAAGGTTGATAGAATTGTTAGAAATCTGGGTAATTAGTGTTAGTTTATTGATTCCTGTATTATAATTACTATTTGTAGACCACGAACAAGCTGGAAGAATTCGAAAACGGAAGATTCAAGTGCCTTAAGGGATTTATGCTTGAATTCGAGGTAGGTGATGGTTGTGATTTCATGTTGGTGTGATATATGTTTGTAATTGCTTCATTGTAATGCATATATGTATGTGAATGAAATCTATTGATCACACCTAATGTAATTGAGTATGAACGAATCATTGTATGCCATGAATCTACACTTGATTATATGATTATGAGAATGTACATTGCGATTATGATTGTGGCTTGTTGAATGGATCGGTTACCACAATCCGGTAAAAACATGGGATCGGTGGGCACGTTCTGCATAAAAATGGGATCGGTTGCCACATTCCGTCATAAACATGGGATCGGCTGCCACGTTCCAGCACACTAACTTGGATCGGGTACCACGAACTGGTATGCTAACAGTTTGGGTTTGGGTTCCATAAGAAGCCATTGAATTGGGTTCCCTGAGAGGACCATTGAATTGTGTTGTGTATATACTTATGATGATTACATTCATATCTAATGATAATTGATATTGGAAGACTGTATATTGCTCTAAAAGGATAATTGTATCTCTTGAGACTTGTGAAATTGTGCGTTATTGGTAAGTGATGACTATTATTGTATATGCGTGTTTTACTTTGTTGTGACTGCTTATGTATATTTCACCTTTGGGATAGCCGTGTGATCCTACCAGTACACTATGATTGTGTACTGATATTACACTTGCTTGTTCTTTGTTGAGTACAGGGCATCTTCAGACGACTATTGATAGATCTCAGCTAGATGACTATTGAGCGTGACCGAATTCAAGGATGAGTCAGTTCTTTCAGGCTGCTATGGATCTCTCTTGTTTAAGTCCATTCTTTTCGGACTCATACTATTTGTTTATGGTGTTGTTTAGTTTTTTGTACCCGTTGTTCTTAGACTTGTCGTTAGTATAGTTTTGGTACAATGACTTTCAGGTCCTAGGGGTTGTTCTTCCACATTAGTTTGGCTAGTTTATTTAAACCATTAGAGTTTATGGGGACTCCATTTTTATTGTTATTTAAACCTGCATCAGTAGCTTTAAATGCGTATTTCTTTGGTTAAGTCCATTAGTTGGGCTGTAGTTTTAGTTCCCCCACCGAAGGGTTAGTGTGGGTGTCACTCACGACGGTCTGGGTCGTGACATTCAAAATTATACTAATTTCAGATTTTTCAGAGTATGTATCCGGATGTTATAAGAGAGAAGTAAAAAATAATTTTTTGTAATTTATTCATATGATAATTTTTTTTAGAGATTATGCTATCTTAATTTGTGTAATTACATAATTTTCCCTAAGTTTATTGTTTAGACACAAAGACCAAAAAGTAATAATAATAATAATAATATTAAAAAAGAACAACAACAACAGAGTTGGTCTCACTCAACCAATATTTGTTATCTCATTGTCACTTTTCTATTGATTTCAATTTTTTTCAACAAAGAAAATGATTTTATGAGTAGTAAGAACTATTAGTCGATTGAGACCATCTGAGAGATCAATTCAACTTTTTTTCTAAATGCAACTTTCTTTTTCTTTTCATATTTTATAAAATTTATGTCTAAACGTCCACGAAAACTAAACACTTTTTCATCAGATCTTCTAAGGCCCTCATTCTTATACAAGTAAAAGAAAAACAAGAGTTTTCATATAAAGATTTAAACAAGAATAATTTTTTTAAAAATAAAATAAATAGAAACAAAAATGCATGTGAAAAATTATTGGGAGAATGACAAAAAAAATACTTGATTATCTCAAGTATTAACAGCAGAAGCTATGCAATTTTCAACAAAATCACAAAATTATTATTGCTATGATAGACTCAAGAGACCAACATTTATATGTCCTTTTATATAATTGTACCATGTAGATTGTAGTTAATTATAAATAATTAATTAATTAATTCAAAAGATTATTTCAGTTTAATGAAAATTTCAAATTTGTAGATAAATAGTTTTGACTTGACACACCAGAGCAATAATTTATAAAATGACAATTTTATTATATTATTATTTACATATAATAAATTTAATATTTTGTAAAGTATTATAAAATGACAATAATTAATAATAAAGACAAAATATAAATCAAATGAGAAATTATCTCTTTATTTATTAAACTAATCAAGTAAAAGTGAATATTTAATAACGAAAGTTTTAATTGATTTCAAGATACTAAGATCTCATTTGACCATAAATTTTGAAACTTAAAGTTGTGTTTGGACATTCATTTTTAATTGGAAAAAAATTGTGCGAGAAAGTGAATTTCTCCTAACAACTATTTTAGACCATTTTTTGGAACTTGAATTTTTTTTGATGACAAAATTTTAAAATCTTATCCAAACTATATGGTCAAAAGAATATCTAATGATATATTTTCAAATTTTGATTCAAAATATATGGTAAAATTGATATTGAATGATATGGTCTTAAAATTAGATCTGGCCAAACGCTAGCTAAATATTAGAAAAATAAATTATAAAAACAAAAATCTTAATCGACTTTAAAATTGTAGATATAATTGGCTTTCTCCATAATTCAAAGTCATAGTTAATTTGAAAATTTTAGATATTATACAAAATATTTTAATTACAATCTTTTTTAATTTTTTGTAAAAATAAAAACATAAGAAAATCGATCAACATATTTTGTGTTTATAACCACGTTCTTTTTAATCTTAGGAGGAAATACATGTCTCTAAATTGGGGAAATATTTCAAGGTTATGACCTAATTAGGTTTTAATCAATCATTAATCAAATATTTACAATTAGAGGGTTTACGATTTATATAAAAATTGATTCAATTCGAAAAGTTGAATCAAACTGACTTTTATTTGTTTTTTTTTTTAAAAAAAAAATCAATAATATTTGATTGTTTTTTTATTTTGTTAACATTTTTTTGAAGATATAATCTAATCGAACTGACAAATTATATACACATTTTTTTATAATTATATATACATAATATATTATTTTATCAATAACTTTTAAGCGAAAAATGCAACACTCTAATGAAAAAGACTAATGTATGATCCGTCGCTTCTTCAATTTGTGATACTAAATTCATATTCATGTCAAACACTCGATACCTATATAAGATCACGACTAAATTCAGATTCACGTTGGAACACTCCCGAACAAAGCCGACACTATACCCAAGAGGAATCGAACCTGAGATCTCTTGATTAAGGATGAAGGAGTACTTACCACTGCACCACAAACCCTTATTAATCAAAAACTTTGTATCATGTTAACATGAATATATAACACATAGACACGAACTTATATTGGAAGGACAATTATGTCATTTACCATACAAATTTATTGTTTACCTTTTTTTAGTTTGTATACATGATTACGCACTATCATACACATATATTATATACATTTTATACATGCGTCAACTAATTTTAGTTTAATCATTGAGTGGAGAGTTATTTAGGTTTATTCTTTGAGGATTCTCAAAGTAGTTAATTATTAATGAAATTCCTTGTCGTCTCTCTGTAAAATGCTCGTTTGTTCTAGGGTTTCCAAATACATCATAAGTTAAGTCGGTGATGAAAAATAACCAATCCACAGTAGTAATAAAAATACTCGTTTGTTCTAGGGTTTCCAAATCCTCTATTTTATTTTTTTCCCCTACATCGCCATATCAAGGACAATGGCGACGTAAAAACAGAAGGGGGGTGGGGTGGGGTCATATCAACTTGTTTCGATCTAGAATAATAAAAAAAGATATAATATTAAAATTTGATTAATATAAAATAATGCATTTCTTTTAATAACAAAAGACAAATAATTGAGTTCTTGAATTTAGTAATTTAAAAAATAACATTCCATTCTTTTCCAAATTCATCCATAACTTCTTTTGTTGAAAATTTTAAAATTTCATATACTTTCCCAAGATTCATTTTCCTCTCTATAACTAGTTTAATTTTATTTCTTTAATTGTTATACCCAATGTTTTGTTATCATATTCATGCAATTCATGTGATTATTTTACTTTCTCTATTTTTATTTACATGTCTTCCTCACTAAAAATAGATGTTCCTTAATACTCCCTCCACCCACTTTTAATTGTCATGGTTTCCTTTTTAGAGTTAAACTATAAGAACTTTGACTAACATTTTACAATGTATTTTTTTCATCATATTGATATGCAAAAAAATGTAATTTATAGTACTTTTCGTATAGTTTTTAAATAACTAAATTTGTTGTTTAATATATCGAATTAATGTATTCTAATTTAACTTTGAAAATTAGTCAAATTGACTTTCGAAAAGCGCTACATGACAATTAAAAGTGGTCAGAGGGAGTACTTATCATTTTACAAAATCAATAAATAAATGACAATGTTCTTTCTATTTTGCCCTTGAGAGTAATTAGCTTTGAAAATATACATTTGACCAACATTGGAAAACTAATAATTAATTCATGTTCATTGGTCAAATTAATTAATCAAAATAAATTAATTCAAGTTCATTTATTAAAAACTTAACATCAAGAAAACATTAAATAAAAGTACAATGGTAAAGTTACCAGTTTCTTAAGGAGCTTGAAACCTAAAATGGTGACAACTAAATAGAAACGGAGGAGTAACTTTTAAAGCAAGTATATACATCCTTTTAATCTTTGTTACCAAAATATATATTCACCCTTTTTTCTCACTTTTCTTGATATTCCAAATTGATTAACAATTTGTTTTTTTTTTTTGGTATGTGTTTTTATGTCATTTTGGACAGGCAAAATTAATTTTCATGTAGGTGAAGTTGTTTCAGATTTGTGCTAAGGTATGCTTTCTTCTTTTTGTTATCCTTTTTCATGTTCCTTTTTTTTCATTTCTATAAACAAATTAAATTAGATCTGAAAGCTTTAATCTTTGAATATTGTGTATTGCTTTCTACATTTATGCCACCACCAAACAAATAAGAGGAAGAAAGAAAGAAGGAATTAGAGTTCTAATTTGTCATCACAAAAGAAAAACCTATGTTTTTTTAATAGATCTAAGTTATATACACTATCAAATTATAGATTTGTTTGCACTATATAATTATAATTTAAGAATCACCAAATTCCTCGATTTTTCGTGTGTATTAGCCTATGGATCTGGCGCCCGGAGCACCCAATTTTTTTTCTCAAAAAGTTTTATGAGGACCTCCGTAATGAGTTGGGGAACCTTCACATATATTCACACCATTTTTAACGCCCATTACCGCATTTACAAGCATTTTTTTAAGAATCACCCAAATTCCCAAATTTTTCGTGTGTGTGTCATGGATCTGGCGACCAAAGCATTCAATTTTTTTTCTCAAACATACTTTATCAGGATCTCCGTAACTAGTTGGGGAACCTTCACGTATAATCACACCATTTTTTAACGCCCATTTCCGCATTGTCAAGCCTTATTTTAAGAATCGCCCTAATTTCCCAATTTTTCATGTGTATTAGCCCATAGATCTAGTGCCCGGATCACCCACAATAATTTCTCAAAAAACTTATTGAGGACCTCCGTAATTCGTTGGGGAACCTTCACATATACTCACACCATTTTTGTAACACCTCCCTGTTTGAAAGAAAGAACTAGAATTTGAAAGAAACCGTTTTCGGAAATAATCAAATTTGGAAAGTTTGACAAGTTAAGCTAAGTATGATTTTTGGGTCAACTACTGATGACCATAAATCCTAGAACAGGATGAATTAGGTGGGATACAAGATACCGTGGGAAAGATCTTTGAATTATCTTTCCAACGCCACTAAGTTTGCTCGTTTTCGAGATCGTATGAGGGAGATATGCCCAATTGAAGTCGGGTTGTCAAGATAAGGAAAGTCACAACCGAATTTTAGAAGTGTATTATAGTCTTTTCACTACCCAATTACTTAAATTCATTTTTGGTAATTAAGTTGGGGTCTAAACTGAATTGGTTCAGTTTACGCTTCATAAAATTAAGTTAGGGTTTTGAGAGAAGAGAAAAGAAGAGGAGAAAAGAGGAGAAGAAGCAAGAATTCGTCACGTTCTTGAAGTTAAGCTTGTGGATTTCGCCAAGGGTTGATCCCTACGAGGTATGTGAGACTTTCATAGTGTTGGGTTCGTTCACCCACACACCAATCATGTTTAATTCAGCGAAGTTCGTTTTAGAAAGTTGAAAGTTGATGATTTTGAATTGTGTTCTTGAATATTGGCTTTCATTCTTGAGTTAAGTTGGGATTGTTGAGTTCTTGAGGGAGTTTTGTCGATTTTTGAGTCGTTGTGAATAGATTCTAGTGTACATATACTTGGTATCTGAATATAAAGAGAATTTGAGAAGAAGAATCGAATTTAGGCGAATTGTAGTTAGAAAACGAAGAAGGAAAAAATTGGGCGAACCTGGCAACCCAATCCGCGTCGCGGACCTGCCCCGCTTTCATAGAATTTTTCTCCGAGTCGCGGAGCGGTCATGGACCCTTCTGCTTCAAAATTTATTTCGCGACCAAATATTGAAATGCATCTCTGTATCGTGGACTTGCTTCCAGACAGTGATTTCTTGATCATTTCTCATGTTTAACTATCTAAAAATATTCCTAAACATCATGAGGTCTTTCCTATCACAAATCACAATCCTTGAATCCATAAATTCAAATTCTAGGAAAGTTAGAGCCAAGTCTAGAGAGTTCTTAGAGTCCTTTCAAAAGTCTTTTGCAAATGCCATAAACTTGTTTTAAGACTTGAGTTTTGAGTTAAGTAAGAGTAACAAATGAAGTTCATTTCTTCAAAAAGAGTATATGGGAACTAAGTATTCCCAAAGAGTAAATGTTTTCAAATTTAAACAAGAGAGGAAACACCGATATTCAAGAGAGGCTTTGATCTAGTTTTTGAGTAATTATCTCAAACAACAGAAGGAGTTTTTGTTTTCAAACATATGAGCTGAGTATTGTTGGAGTAGTATTGAGCACCGATGTGGGGACGAGTTCAAAATAACTCAATGTCTCCATAAACCTTGACGCCAACGTAGGTAGAAAGGGTCATACTCTTTAGATGATTCCTTAATGCTTTTTAGCAAAGACTATTGGATCCACTTAGTTGAGGCATTCTATATCCCGACAAGTTATAGGACAGTTTTGGCAGCGTGGTGAGACGTTGTATCATCATATTGCTCATAGTGATGCTTGTCAGTTAGAGAAACTCCCACAAAATTATATTACTTTATTAAATGATTAATTTGAGTTGTTATTCACTGTTTATATGCTTTATATAAAATGTACCTTTACTATTGTTTAATTTTGCATTTGAGTTGAGTATTCATGAGTTGAGTAAAGTTGCGGTAAGTGTTCTTTCAGAATTCAGTTCAAGCTTATGTCATGTTTGGTTGTCCCATCGCATGCTCGTACATTCAATGAACTGATACCATTTGGCCTTCATAATTTTATGATGCAGATATATGTAACCAGGATCAACATCCAGCGCTTCATTGATCCAGTTGAGCATTTCAGAGTCATTTGGTGAGCCTCCATGCTTTTCGGAAGATCCCTTTTTATTTCTTTGTTAGGCAGTTGTTAGGATGATCGGGGGTCTTGTCCCGACATCCCTCTTAGTTATTAGAAGCTTCATAGATAGTTAGACGTTACTAGTTCACTAGGCTTATTCATTTCAGTTGTTTTGATTATAAGACTTGAGTTGCCTTATTGCCAGTGGAATATTTTTTCCTTTATGAATTCAAAGTTTTAGTTATGAATCTATTTCTTCAGTTGTTTTAAATGTTGACTAAAGTTTTCCGCCGAGTAGTAAGCCAGACTAAGGGTTCACTTGGGGCCATCAATTGTTCTCGAGTTCCAGTCCCGCCCAGGGTGTAGGCTCGGGGCGTGACAAACTTTGTGTTAGAGCACAGAGTTCAAGAGTCCTAGGAGGTCTATGAAGACGTGACTGTAGAGTCCTAGTTATCGGTGTGAAGCACACTATAATTTGGAGGTTGCAGCATTTTGGAACTATCTCACTTTTTTCATATTCATTTCGTGTGATAAAGTTAATCTCTATAAAGTTTCCTTCTAACTCATGCTTGCATGTGTCTTTAAGATCATGCCTCCACGAACAGCTTTCTGAGGTCATCCTGCTAGGATGAACGTTGAGGAGCAAGGGGTACCTAATGCACCAGAAGTGCAACCCCAATGGGAGGTCACCAATGCTGAGTTCAAAGAGGCTATTAGAATGTTAAGTCAAGTTGTGCTCCCTGTGGTCAGAACCACCTAGATGCATGTCGCAATGGCTCTACTAGTTGTTTCAAGTGTGGTCAAAAGGGTTACTTCATGAAAGAGTGTCCTAAGAACACACAAGGAAATGGGAATAGGGGCAATAGAGCCTAATATTCTTCAGTTTCTCCACCAGACATGACTGCACCTAGAGGAGCTACTTTAGGGACTGGCGGAGAAGCAAACCTCTTATATGCGATCACTAGTCGTCAAGAGCAAGAGAATTTTCTAGATGTTATCACTGGTATGATCAAAGTCTTTACTTTTGATTTTTATGCTTTGCTAGATCCAGGAGTTGGTCTAACTTTTGTGACTCCATATGTTGCGATGAATTCTGATGTTCTTCCTGAGAAACTTCGTGAGACCTTCAGTGTTTCTACACCTGTTGGTGAGTCGATTCTTGATGAGAGAGTCTATCATGATTGTGTCAATTCCGTCAATCGCAAGAGCACCGTGGCTGATTTACTTGTGTTAAAAATAGTGGATTTTGATGCTATTCTTGGTATAGACTGGCTTCATGCATATTATGCCTCCATTGATTGTAGAACTTGAGTTGTTAAGTTATACTTTCCTACTGAGCCAGTTATAAAGTGGAGTAGTAGTTTAGCAGTGCCTAAGGATCGTTTCATTTTGTACCTTAAGGCTAGAAAGTTAGTTTCCAAGGGGTGTGTCTATCACCTAGTCTGAGTTAATGATTATAGTGTTGAGACACCTCATATCGAGTTAGTTCCATTTGTTAGTAAGTTTCCAGAGGTCTTTCCTGATGATCTACTCGGAGTACTTCCTGAGAGAGAAATAGACTTTGGTATAGATATTATTCCCGAAACCCGTCTGATATCTATTTTGCCATATAAGATGGCACCAACAGAGTTAAAAAAGCTAAAAGATCTCCTTGAGAAGGGCTTTATTCGACCAAGTGTCTCGTCTTGGGGCGCTTCGGTCTTATATATGAGGAAGAAGGATGGTTCTCTTAGAATGTGTATAGATTACCGTGAGTTGAACAAAGTGACTATGAACAATAAGGATCCTCTTTCGAGAATTAATGATCTCTTCGATCAACTTCAGGGTGCCACGTGTTTTTCGAAGATAGATCTCAGAAGGGCGATTCCTAGTTCGTATGAGTGAGATATGCCCATTTGAAGTTGGCCTGTTCAAATAAGGAAAGTCTAATTCGGATTTTAGAAGGGCATTACGGTCTTTTCCATACCCCAGACTTAATTTTTTTTGGTAATTAATTGGGGTCTAAACTGATAGGATTCAGTTTATGCTTTTACAATATTGAGTTAGGGTATTAGAGAAGAGAAAAGAAAAAGAGAAGAAAGGAGAAGAAGCAAGAATCGTCAAATTCTCAAAGCTAAGATCGTGGATTTCATCAAGGGGTGATCCCTACAAGGTATGTGAGTTGACAGAACATTGGGTTCGTTCACCCACGCGTCAAATATGTTTAATTTAGCATGAATTCATCTTAAAAGTTGAAAGTTTGAATGTTCTTGATGTGTGTTCTTGAATTTACTTTCGTTCTTGAATTTGGGATGAGATTGAGAAGTTCTTGAGAGTTTAAGGTCGATTTTAGAGTTGGGTTTGATTATATTCTTGTGTAAATATGTTGGGTATCTAAATCTAAAGAGAACTGGAGAAAAAGAATCGAATTTAGGCAATTTGGGGTTAGAAAACGAAGAAGGAACAAGTCGGCAGAATCTGGGTATAAGGTCTGCGTCACGGACCTGTTACTCAGAACTGACAATTTGTTCTTCGCGTCACGGAGTGGTCACGGACCGTTCTGCCTCAAATTTATTTCATGACCAAATAATTAAATGCATCTCTGCATCACGGACCAACTTTCAGACAGTGATTTCTTGATCTTTTCTCGTGTTTAACTATCTAAAAACACTCTTAAACATCATGAGATCTTTCCTATCACAAATCTCAATCGTAGAATCCATAATTCAATTCAAGGATCAGTTAAAAGTCAAGTCAAGAGAAGCTAAGATCCAAGTCAAGAGAAGTTCATAGAGTCTTCCAAAAGTCTTTTACAAATGATTTAACTTTGTTTTAAGACTTAAGTTTTGAGTTGAGTAAAAAGTAAAATTGAAGTTTATTTCTTCAAAGTATATGGGGACTTTGTATTCCCAAAGAGTTAAAATGTTTTCACATTAAACAAGAAAGGAAACATTGATTTCAAAAGTGGCTTTGAGATTGTTTTCAGAAAAGAGTAAATGCTTTCACAATTAAGCAAGAGAGGAAACCTTGATTTCTAAGATAGCCTTTGAGCTATCTTTTTGAGCAATTATCTCAAATCACAGAAATAAGTATGTTTTGTTTTATAAAAAAAACATAATAGCTAGTATCATATTTTGGGAGTAGTATTGAGCACCGATATGGGGGAGAGTTTAGACAACTCACAGCCCCCATAAACCATGTAGCCACCATTGGTAGAAAAGGGTCATACTTTTTAGATGATTCCTTAGTGCTTTTTAGCATAGACTAGTGGATCCACTTAGTAGTTCAGGTTCTATACCCCCAACAAGGTATAGGACGGCCCTGGCAGTGTGAGGCAAAACGTTATATCATCACGATAGCTTTTAAGTGATGGTTGTCGGTTAGAGAAACTCCCACATCAGTATTTTGTATTTTTATATACATTAGAAATATTTGTATTTCCATACACAAACAGAGTTCATATTGTATCTTTGCATACATATAGAGTTATTATTGTATTTCTAAATACACAGTGTTGAAAACCATGTTTTAAAGCTTTTCTTTATACTGCACTTATTTACACTACTTTATATTGAAATAAGTTGAGTTGAGTTGAGCCAGGTAAGTTCTTCAGTTCCTTTCAAGCTTATGTCTTGTTTTAGAATTCCTCTCGCATACTCGTACATTCAATGTACTGATGTCATTTGGCCTGAATCTTATTATGAAGCAGACACATGTAACCAGGATCAGCATCCAACACATTGTTGATCCAGTTGAGCACTCAGAGTCTTGTGGTGAGCCTTATTTCTTTCCGAAAGATCCCTTTTATTGCTTTCAGATTTACTATTAGTTCATTATGATGTTGTAGATCTTGTCCCGATATCCATCTCAATTGTTTAGAGGCGTCATAGACAGGCATATGTTAGTTCTTTAATCCTTTCATTGTCATTATCTTATGTTGAGACTTGAGGTTGCCTTAATGGCCAATTAAATGTTCCTTTATAACATTCTAGTTTATTACATCGATTTATCTTTGTTGAGTTAAGTCTTCCGATGAGTAAGTAAGCCAGGCCAAGGGTTCGCTTAGGGCTTGCAATGGTTCTCGAGTGCCAGTTCCGCCTAGTGTGTAGGCTCGGGGCGTGACAGTTGTATATTGTGATGCCTCCAGAGTTGGTTTGGGTTGTGTGTTAATGCAGAATGGTAAAGTTATAGCTTATGCCTCCAGACAGCTGAAAGTTCACAAGTTGACGAAAAGAATTATCCAACCCATGATCTATAGTTGGTTGCCGTAGTATTTGCTTTGAAAATATGGCGTCATTATCTTCATGGTGTTCATGTGGATGTGTTTACCGATCATAAGAGTCTTCAGTATGTGTTTAGTCAGAAAGAGCTTAATCTCCGTCAGAGAAGGTGGTTAGCATTACTCAAGGATTATGATATGAGTATTCTATATCACCCATGTAAGGCTAATGTTTTTGTTAATGCTTTGAGTAGGTTGTCTATGGATAGTACTGCCCATGTTGAGGAAGAAAAGAGAGAGTTGGTGAAAGACATGCACAAACTTGCACGATTAGGAGTTTGACTAATGGATTCCATAGAAGGAGGAGTGGTGGTGCTGAATGGGGTTGAATCATCATTAGTATCTTAGGTTAAAGAGAAACAAGACCAAGATCCTATTTTTCTTGAATTGAAGGCAAATGTTCATAAGAAAAAAGTATTGGCTTTTGAACAAGGGGGGGATGATGTTTTGAGGTATCAAGGTAGGTTGCGTGTACCAATGGTGCATTAACTCCAAGAGAGGATCATAGAGGAAGTTATGTATCTCTAAATCTTTGGTCCGACATCTAGAGAATTTCACCCCGCACTTGGTCCGGCTACGTGTGTATAATTTACTAACCCTTACCTATACCTTATATTAGCCATCATAATCGATGTTTGACTTAGTTATTACTTTGCACCAATCGACACTAGACTATTAGATAGTATCACACTAAATCTATGTTGATAATTCTTTTCTTGTTAATTACCTCCTTGGTCCAGCAAGTAGTAACAAGGCGAGTTCTAACGTTGGCCACCGTTAAAAAGACTTCTAAACGAAAGAATTATCAATGCATGCAAAATACTAGTCAAGAATTGCATATTTACTATTCATACTTTGTTAATCGCTCATGGTTTCCAAAACCCTAGTTGTGGATTTAGTTACCCATATTAGCAAGAACACAATTCATAATTTTAGACGAAGAAATCATGAACTTACGTAAGGAGAATAATAAACCCAGAAATTCAACTTGAATTGCAAAACCAAAATCTTCAAAACGAACCTAGGAAATCAATAATTGTTAGGTTTGCAAATTAATCTCCCAGTCACAAAGTAAAACTAGAATAATAATGTCTAACCCCTAAAAATGAGGTTTACATACCCTATTTATAGAAAACAAGTCCTAAATTAAAAAGGAAACAAATTAAGGAAAGTTTGTTCAGGCACGCGTCTTCATTCAACGAGACTGACTCACGGACCGTCAATGTATCTATGGTCCATAAGTCCCTTCCATAAGCCAGGAATTAGAAAATATTTCAGCTTCTACCAATCCGCTTCTCTGAAGCAAACGACGGAACTGTAGTACGGAAAGTAGATCGATCTACGGTCCGTCAATCCCCCTCCGTAGCTCCACACTTAGAATCTTAAAAAATCAGGTACTGGAATCCTCGCAGTATCAATCTACGGATCAACAGTACAGTCCGTAGATCAATCTATGCACCGTCAATGGCCACCATGGTTCCACCCTTGGTCAGATTTCCCTGATTTGCCTTCCATGCCTTGCCTGCTGACCTAAGGCCATCACCTACGGACCGTCAATGGACCTACGATTTGTAGAGCACTTCCGTGAATGCACTTTTTCTGCATTTCTTTCAGCACTCTCTTTACTTCCGCACCTGAACATCTTTCCTGCAAAATATGATAAAAACACATAAAACCAATACAAAAAGGCCCTAGACACATACAACTTGTAAATGAAATGTATTAGAAATACCGTAAACTCACGGTATATTAACACCCTTAACTTAAATTCGTTGTTTGTCCTCAAGCAACGCACTAAGACTCTAAATGACACTTGTATAGATACAAGCATTTCAAGCACAAACAATCACAAGGCTTTCTACCCCTCTCTCTTTGTGGGTACAAAATTTGTTCTCTTAGACTCGATAAGCTAATTCATGCGGATCAAACCATGACAACGATTGACCAACCAACACACAACATACATTGTTTCACTATCACCAAGGTACCAACTCTCCAACAATGTACTAAGTGTCCTTACTTCAAACGAAATCCCTTTTTTTTGGCACAATGACTTATGAATTTGAGTACAAGGAATAATTCAACACTCACACTCAGAAATAACTTCAAGTACAATTAGTGCTCAGTACAATAGGCTTGCCCTTAGTTTCACTGCTTAGACTCTTCAAACTAGACTCTAGGATCACTATAGGACTTTCTTGGCTTGTAACGTAGGCTCAGGGTTAGGTGTGGTACATTTGGGTATTTCTTAGTGACTTTCTGCCCTCTTTGACATTACACTAGGCTTTCAACCTGTTTTTGCCCTATTTTTGCCATCCTACCGTTTTACCTTCTTTCCCTTGATTTTCTTCAACCATGGATGTGAGTTTAGACTTTGTAGCTCTTTTTACTTTTTATTTTATTTTTCTTTTAGCTTTCAACAAGTCACATACTTTCCTCTCTTTTTCAACATCAAAATCTTTTCATGCCCATTTTTATTTCAGTTTCCTCTTTCATATCCACCCTCAACTTATGGATTTTCCATTGGTTGAGGTGCACAATACCCAATGTCGCACCAGGGCCAAGATTGAAGTTACGTTTTACATTAGCCACCCTCAACTTAGGCTTTTGGCCTAAGTCGAGGTGCACATGTCCAAGGAGGGACCGGGGCCAACATAGTCGATTATAGGAAGGTGAGTTCGGGATTTAGAAAGAAACGGTTTAATTTTAGGCTCAAAGTATTTGGATCAAAGGGAGCATTTATTTCATTTGGTTGGATCCTTCTTTCAGGAAATTTGTGCACTTATCAGAACAATGGCCTATGATGACTTCCTAACCTCTAGATTGAATTGTCTTAGTTGGACTAACCGGGCAAGTTTTAGTTTTGCACAAAAACTGTTTGAACACTTAACTATTCTCACACACTCTTGGCACATAGTTTCATTATCAGATTATCAGATTACCCAGTTCAAGTTTCAGCTTAAGTCATGCCATCAAGTTGATTCATTATTATGTCATACTCAGAGCCAACACATTCAACTAATCGTAGCCTACAAATTCTAGCACACATCACAAAATCAGACGAGTATCAGTTTTCAAGCCATCATGCTTCTTTCTTTTTCATGATTCTACACATACGATCCTAACACATGTTGATTCAACAGAAATTAAATAGTCTCTAGGGGAAAAAGAACACAGGCAAGAAAACCCCAAGAGAGGATTTATGAGTTGGGTTACTCAGACTTCACCCTATCACTCATAATCCATTTACCCCACCCCCAACAAAAATAGATGTGATTGTCCCCAATGCATACAAAAGTAGTAAAAGAAAATGGATTGGGGAAAGCAAACGTGACGAATCATCAACAAGCGGGTGGGTCTGGTTTCCTGAGCCCGCTGGAACAATAGTTAGGTCTCCCTCAGTAGTGCCCACATCATCCATCATAGCACCCTCAGTAGTGCTCTCTATCACTCTCACTGCACCATCAGTGGTGCTCACAACGTCCCTTATCGATTAACCTGGAGCTAGGGGCAACATATTTTGACTTGCCCTGTTTTGAGTATGTGACTAGCTTCTTGGGTGCCATCGTACCTGTGGAAGCGATATTAGTGCCAAAACTAACCATAAACACACTAATAAAAATTAGAACTATAAACGAACAGTAACGAAGTCCCATGAAAATTTCAGACAGAGGCTACAGTGGTCATCCATGGAGAAGACCTACGGTCCGTAGACTGATCTACGGTCCGTGGAACCCTTTCGTGGATCAGAGGACCAACACTATTGGTTACAGATGGAAACCACATATGTGCAGAACGATACGTATATTGATCTACGGACCGTAGTCCACATTCGTGGTTTCACACTTGGTGAAATTTACAAATGCATCCAACCACGAATCTAGTCCACGGTCTGTAGATGGATCTACGATCCATAGACGGGGTATCGTGGATGTGGATTGTTCCAGGTTTCAGCCATTTTTTATTTTCAAGTTCACATCTTAGACTATTTTCAACAATATCCTAGTCTAACTATGTATTTCAACATTGAATCATGCTAGTTTGTCTTTCTCAGGATTCCGATTAATCATTTTAACCAAGTATTTAAGACAAACTTTGGAACCCTAAGTCGAAACTTACATTTAAACTTATAATCACATACAATAAGGCAACACAATCACTATCTATCGTTCCAAGGGTATTGTAACTTCCAATTTTATCATGCAATTACATCTACCAATTACCCAAGGACAAGACCCGACTCCCGACTTTCTATATTCAATCTATGAACCAAAATTCAAAGTGAGGGGAAAGTCTATTACCTTACAAACAACGAGGAGTGGGGTGATTGTGTGACGACACTAGGCTTTGCAAGACCAAAGAATTACCTCTTGGTTATTAACCCGAACACCGGACCTTGTGGGAATTTTTGTAGAGGAAAGGGAATTTATGGGTTTGAAGAAAAAGGAAGGTAAGATTAATTTGGG
Source organism: Solanum stenotomum (assembly GCF_019186545.1). Taxonomy (NCBI): domain Eukaryota; kingdom Viridiplantae; phylum Streptophyta; class Magnoliopsida; order Solanales; family Solanaceae; genus Solanum; species Solanum stenotomum. Next base: position 26,250,541 of record NC_064285.1, on the reverse strand, counting down.
GAATGATGGAGTGATTATTGAGTGATTTAAGGAGTTTGGGAGGTTATGAAACGGTTGTGGGATTGACTGGAGGGAAGTCGAATGATTTAAAATTGGGGTTTTTTTTTAAATAGGGGGTTGTGGGTCGGGTCAGGCAACCTTAGAGTTTGGACCCACAAGACCCCGTCTACGGTCCGTGGGTCCATTGACGGTCCGTAGATTGGGACCGTCGATGACATTTTAAGTTGAAAAAATTTCAGAACATACCTGGGATCTACGGACACCATTTACGGTCCGTGAATTCAACCACGAACCGTCAATGGGGCCCGGAGACCTCTGCACCAGACCTTTTTCTGCAGATTTCTCATTTCGTCCCTGCATATGTAGCAACCATTAGGTTATTCTTTTTATATTTTCTGGACACTTTTTAGACACAGACCTTATGCTAATTCTAGCCAACACTAAAAAAACTAAAACTTAAACACCTATCTAAATTAAAACAGAGAATCAACTAAAACACAGAACTGTTAGATGGAAACAAAAACCTATCGTTGGCTAGATTGTACATCTTGGGTTGCCTCCCAAGCGGCGCTTGATTTAACGTCGCGGCATGACGCAGGTCTCTTGATTACTCAGACTTCATCAAGATGGTAGGCCTCAATCAGTTCTTGCATACTCTCAGCATTTCCCAGATAGATCTTGATCATTTGCCCATTTACCATGAACCTTGTTCCTTCCCTATTCTAAGGCTCAAACGCTCCATGGGGGAGCACTTTTGTGAGCAAAAATGGCCCAGTCCATTTGGACTTGAGTTTACCTGGAAACAAGCGCAACCTAGAGTTGAATAGAAGCACAAGATCACCAACCACAAATTCTCGCTTTTCAATTCTTTGATCATGGTACCGCTTCATTTTCTCTTTGTACAAGGCTGAACTTTCATAAGCTTTTAGGCGAAACTTATCAAGCATATTCAAGTCATTCATTCTCTGATTCAATGAGGTGCCCCAATCCAAATTTAGTTCCTTCATTACCCACATTGCCTTATGCTCTAGTTCTACTGGTAAATGACAAGACTTCCCATACACAAGTTGGTAAGGAGACATACCTATGGGAGTCTTGTAGGCAGTGCGATAGTCCCATAGAGCATCATCAAGCTTCCTTGACCAATCCGTTCTATTAGCATTTACAATCTTCACCAAAATCTGTTTAATCTCTCTGTTGGACACTTCAACTTGCCCACTAGTCTGTGGGTGGTAAAGAGTGGCTACATTGTGGCGGACACCATATTTCTCAAGTAGTGCCTTGAACAATTTATTACAAAAGTAGGAACCTCCATCACTGATTATTGCCCTTGGTGTACCAAATCTGGAGAAAATATTCTTTTTCAAAAATGATGTGACACTTTTACCTTCATTGTTGGGGAGCGCAACTGCTTCCACCCACTTTGATACATAATCAACCGCAACAAGAATATATTTCATCCTATGTGAACTCACAAATGGACCCATAAAATCAATGCCCCATACATCAAATAACTCTATTACCAATACGGGATTCATAGGAAGCTCTTGCCTCTTTGAAATCCCTCCTTCTCTTTGGCAACAATCACATGACTTTATGAAATCATGAGCATCTTGGTGGATGGTAGGCCAGTAGTACCCACACTGCAAAATCTTATGTGCAGTCCAATTACCACTATGATGCCCACCCACATGCAATGAATGACATGCTTCAAGTACACTCAAAATCTCAACCTCGGGCACACAACGATGAATAATCTCATCTGTATAATTACGATACAAGTATAGCTCATCCCAAAAGAATTTCTTCACGTCATGCATACACTTCTTCCTTTGGTGAAAAGATAAATTCGGAGGCACCAAATCACTTGCCAAATAATTAGCAGAGTCTGCAAACCAAGGAATCAGATCATGAGAAGCAGCCAAAACCTGCTCATCTGGAAAAGTATCATTAATTTTAGCCCCATCACCAAGCTTTATCATAGCTTCTTCCTCTAATCTGGACAAGTGATCAGGAACTTGATTTTCGGTCCCCTTTCTATCTTTTACCACAAAATCAAACTCTTGCAGCAACAATACCCATCTAATCAACCTTGATTTTGCATCATTTTTCTCCATCAGATACCTCAGTGCAGAATGTTCAGTATGCACTATGACCTTAGTACCAAGAAAATAGGATCAAAATTTTTTGAATGCGAAAACCACCGCAAGAAGCTCTTGTTCAGTCACAATATAATTCTTCTGGGCCACATTTAGAGCTTTGCTAGCATAATAAATAGGATGGAGTATTTTATCTCGCCTCTATTCCAATACCACACCAAGCGCCACTCCACTTGCATCACACATTACCTCAAACGGTTGTCCCCAATTTGGTGAGATATTGATAGGTGCAGTAATCAACTTCTCCTTCAACTCTCCAAATGCTCTCAGAAAAGCATCATCAAAATCAAAATTAGACTCCTTTTCGAGCAGTTTGCACAAAGGATGTGCAATTTTAGAGAAGTCCTTGATGAACCTCCTATAGAAACCTGCATGTCCAAGAAAACTTCTAACACCTTTTACAGAGATAGGTGGTGGAAGCTTTTCTATTACCTCAACTTTTGCTCGATCAACCTCGATACCTTTCTCAGAAATCCGATGGCCTAACACAATTCTTTCTTTCACCATAAAGTGGCACTTCTCCTAATTTAGCACTAGATTGCAATCTTCACATCTTTTCAACACCTCGATCAAATGATCTAGACAACGGTCAAAAGAGTCACCTACCACAGAGAAATCATCCATAAACACTTCAATAGTGTCCTCCACTATATCAGAGAATATTGACATCATACACCGCTGGAATGTCGCTGGAGCATTACACAAACCAAATGGCATCCTTTTGAAGGAGAAATTTCCATAAGGGCAAGTGAAGGTGGTCTTCTCTTGGTCCTCTGGAGCTATAGAAATCTAATTGTAGCCCGAATAACCATCAAGAAAACAATACCAACCCTTACCAGCAAATCTATCCAACATTTGATCCATGAATGGCATAGGAAAATGGTCCTTTTCTGTCCAAGCATTTAACTTTCTATAGTCCATGCAGACTCTCCATCCAGTCACGAGCCGCATCAGAACAAGCTCGTTTCCTTCATTAGGAACCATAGTGATCCCACCTTTCTTGGGCACACATTGAACAGGACACACCCAACTACTATCTGCAATGGGATAAATAACTCTGGCATCCAACCACTTGATAATCTCCTTTTTAACTTCCTCTTGCATAGGTGGATTTAGTCTTCTTTGGTGCTCGATACTAGGCTTGTGATCTGGCATGAGTTGGATTTTGTGAGAACAAATACCGGGAGGGATCCCAATAATATCCGCAATAGTCCACCCAATAGCTCACTTGAACCTCTTAAACACAGTCACTAAGCACTCTACTTGTCTTGCATTTAAATCTGCCGCAATGATGACCGTCAAAGTATTTTCGCTACCCAAAAATACATACATCAAATGCGGTGGTAGAGCCTTAAGCTCCACTTTCGGTGCCTCCACAATAGATGGTCTCGTGGGTGGGGACTCACGTTTCTTCATGTCTAGCTCATACTTCTTTGGTTTTGACCGATATTCACATCTATCTAGTGCATCTACCAACTCATCGTACTCTTCAATACCATCACTCTCGAAGTTCATCATAACTATTGCTAGTGCCTCAACACCTAGTCGCTTTTCAATTTGCACTTTTGTTCCACTCTCAACTCTGTAAGTTATAGCAGATACTGTTTGGAGCTCACCACTCTGGTTCATAGATCTACAAATATTGAAAGTTGTTTCTTCATTGTTCAGTCTAAACTTTATCTGCCCCTTCTCCATATCAACCAATGCACGCCCTGTGGCAAGGAATGGTCTCCCAAGGATGATGGGAACCTCAAAATCAACCTCACAGTCAAGAATCACAAAATCCACCGAAAAAATGAAAGACTCCACTTTCAATAGCACATCATGGAGTACACAAATGGGCCTCTTCACAGTTCAATCAGCCATCAGTAACCACATGGTAGTGGGCTTTGGGTCCCCTAGACCCAACTTCTTGTAAATATACAATGGCATGAGGTTGATGCTAGCACCAAGGTCACACAATGACTTAGCACAGTGTAACAGCCCGATAGTACATGGAATCGTGAAGGCACCAGGATCCTCCTTCTTTTGCACAAGAGACCTTGTAGCAATAGCACTACAATGCTGCAATCTATCATCATCTTTAAAACTTACAGACCTTTTCTTTGTCACCATATCTTTCATAAACTTTGCATACCCAGGCATTTGCTCGAAAGCTTCTATCAATGGAACGTTGATGGAAAGTTGTTTCAACATAGTAATAAACCTGCGATATTTATCATCTTCACTCTTCTTCACTAACCTCTGTGGAAAAGGTGGTGGAGGTCTAGGTATGGGGACCACTTTCTGAAATATCTCTCCTTCTTTCTCTGTTGCATTCTCAGACTCTTCTCTAACCTCTACCACATCATCTTCTTTTCTAATCTCAACTTCCACCACAGACGGCCTAGGTGGATCTATTGTTTGCTTAGCCCCTTGAGTAGTAACTGTCATTCAATGACCATCATTCTTTGGATTTTGGATGGTGTTTCTTGGAAGAGTACCAGGTTGACGTGGGTTCACTGTAGTAGACAATTGGGTCATCTGCCGCTCTAGGTGCTTTATTGACATTGCATGGGCATCAACCTTTTGACCAATACCAGACAAGTCGTTTCTCATCTCCTTCACATTCTCATCAGTTGCATCAAACTTCTCATCATCTTTTGCATCATAGCTTCAATGCGCGCCATATTGCCTCCAACTTCCCTAGTACCAAATTCCTAATTTTGAGGGGGAACATAAGGTCCAACCCGATTATTTTTGTTGCCATAGTTGTTCCTATTGTAGTTGTTGTCGCGATTGAAGTTCCTATCCCGGACATATTGACCCTCTCGGTTGTAATTGCCATACTTCTGACCTTGGTGCCAATTTTCCGCGTTGGATCCTTAGGAGTTTGGTCGAAAACCCCCGTATGATCATTCATCGTATAAGCATCCTCTCCATAGTAACACTGTTCATCTGGTGGTGGCGTTCTAGTCAAGTAATTCAGAGCATTTACCTTCTCTGCACCTCCACTCACATGCTTCAGTACCAACCCCAACTCGGTCCTTATTTGAGCCATCTCATTTGTAGACTGGGTGTTTGTATTCTGAATGGAAAATGTGTTTCTCCCAGTATCTGACCTCCTAGTGCTCTATGCTTTATTGTTGCGAGAGATCTTCTCCAATTTTTCAAAAATCTATGTATATGTGCAGTCTCCATATGAACCTCCTGCAATAGTATCAAGCACTGCTTCATTGTTGTCATCCTGACCTCGATAGAAATATTCCTTCAGTGACTCATCATCAGTACGGTGATTTGGGATACCTCTTACGAACGCAGTGAATCTGTCCCAAGAGCTACTCACAGACTCTCCAGGTAATGCTACAAAATTGTTGACCCTATCTTTGTGATTTAGCTTCTTGGACAATGGATAATACCTTGCTCGGAACACATCCGTCAGTTGGCCCCATGTAAAAATTGAGTTATAAAGAAGATCAGTGAACCATACTGCAGCATCGCCTGTCAGTGATAGAGGGAACACTCTTAATCCGATGACATACATATCCAAGTCTTGTCTACCTAGAAAACTTTTGCAAACCACCCTTAGATTGGCTAAGTGAGCATGTGGGTCCTCCGATGGCAATCCTGATAATAAGCCCCTTGCTGTAAGCATCTGCATCAAGCTACTAGTCACCACAAGTGTGTACCCTGGAGGTAGAGAGGGTGGGACAATAGGTCCATCTGAGTCTACTATATTGACGTTACCCCGATAGTTGTCATGTTGTCGTGGACCTGGTGGATCTTGCACCCTCAATGCATCTCCCAATTGATTGTCAGCTGGAATCTGATTGTCCCTACCAACTACCCTCGGCTGTTGTAACTCAACTGCATCACCTAGATTTCCTTCGATCGGATTAACTGGATCTCCTAGATTGTTCATTCTTCGCAAAGTGCGGTTCAACTCTGGATCGTAAGGAGTAAGTGGTTCACCCTAGATCCGTGTACTTGGCATACACTAGAGTCAGAACCTGAGAGAGACAAAAACAAAGAGAAAAAGTAAAATTAGGAAATATTTGACTAACGTTCAATAATGTAGTTAAAATAAATCTAAAAGCCAAATTCCCCAGGAACGGTGCCAAAATTTGATACGCTCAAATTACACCTCCCTAAAGAAGCATAAGCAATCGTTATCAACTAAAGAACCCAACTTGTAGGTTGGAGTCGATCCCACGAGGAAAAGGGTTTAGACCTTACTTTAACCAACAATTATATTCAATTAGTCAAATTACTTCCAGAAACAATTAATTAAATGAGGGGGAATTTGTGAAACAAATTGTAAAAATTCAATAAGTGATCAATACACAAAAGTCAATCTTTGTTGTTATCAAGATGAGAGAATTAACTAGGGTATACATGTTCCCCACAAGCTCATAACGCAGTAATCCTAGTAATAACAATCCTTTCCTAGTATATCACATGCAAAGTGGTAAGTTATGTATCTCTAAATCCTTGATCTGGCATCTAGAGAATTTCACCCCGCAACTTGGTCCAGCTACGTGTGTATAATTTACTAACCCTTACATATACCTTATATTAGCCATCATAATCAATGTTTGGCTTAGTTATTACTTCGCACCAATCGACACTAGACTATCAGATAGTATAACACTAAATCTATGTTGATAATTCTTTTCTTGTTAATTACCTCCTTGGTCCGGCAAGTAGTAACAAGGCGAGTTCTAACGTTGGCCACCGTTAAAAAGACTTCTAGACGAAAGAATTATCAATGCATACAAAATACTAATCAAGAATTGCTTATTTACTATTCATACTTTGTTAATCGCTCATGGTTCCCACAATCCTAGTTGTTGATTTAGTTACCCATATTAGCAAGAACACAATTCATAGTTTTAGACGAAGAAATCATGAACTTACGTAAGGAGAATAATAAACCCAGAAATTCAACTTGAATTGCAAAACCAAAATCTTCAAAACAAACTTAGGAAATCAATAATTGCTAGGTTTGCAAATTAATCTCCCCAGTCACAAAGTAAAACTAGAACAATAATGTCTAACCCCCAAAAATGAGGTTTACATACACTATTTATAGAAAACAAGCCCTAAATTAAAAAGGAAACAAATTAAGGAAAGCTTGTTCAGGCACGCGTCTTCATTCCACGAGACTGACTCACGGATCGTCAATGGATCTATAGTCGGTGAGTCCCTTCCGTTAGCCAGGACTTAGAAAATATTTCAGCTTCTTCGAAGCAAACGGGGAAATTGTAGTACGGATCGTAGATTGATCTACGGTTCGTCAATCCCCCTCTGTAGCTCCATACTTAAAATCAACAAAAATTAGGTACTGGAACCCTTACAGTATCAATCTACGAATCAACAGTACGGTCCGTAGATCAATATACAGATCGTCAATGGCCACCGTAGTTGCACCCTTGGTAAGATTTCCCTGATTTGCCTTCCATGCCTTGCCTGCTGACCTACGACTATCACCTACGGACCGTCAATGGACCTATGGTCTGTAGATCACTTCCGTGAATGCAGTTTTTCTGCATTTCTTTCAGTTGTCTCTTTACTTCCACGCCTAAACATCTTTCCTGCAAAATATGATAAAAACACATAAAAACCAATACAAAAATGCCCTAGACACACATAACTTGTAAGTGAAATGTATTAGAAATATCGTAAACTCATGGTATATGACGGTCTCACAGGCAACATGATTCTATTTGGGTCATTATTGATTGAATGACAAAATCAACCCACTTTTTGCCGATAAAGTCTACCTATTCAACAGAGGATTATGCCATGTTATATATTCAGGAGGTAGTACGACTTCATGAAGTTCCAGTCTCCATTATTTCAGATAGGGGTGCACAATTTATTGCACAGTTTTAGAAGTCATTTTAGAATGGTTTGGGTTTATAGGTGAACTTGAGTACTGCTTTTTATCCTTAGACAGATGGTCAAGTGGAGCGCACTATTCAGACTTTAGAAGATATGTTGAGGGTTTGTGTGATTGATTTCAAAGGTAATTGGGATGATCACCTACCTCACATTTAGTTTTCTTATAACAATAGTTACCACTCTAGCATCCAAATGGCTCCATATGAGGCTCTTTATGGGAGAGATGCAGATCTCCTATTGGATTGTTTGAGGTTGGTGAAGCTGGGTTGATAGGACCAGACTTAGTTCATCAAGCTATGGAGAAAGTGAAGGTTATTCAAGGGAGGTTGAAAATAACACAAAGTCGTCAGAAATCCTACATTAATGTTAGGAGAAGGGACTTAGAGTTTGAAGTAGATGATTGGGTATACTTAAAGGTTTCACCCATGAAGGGTGTTATGAGATTTGGTAAGAAGGGGAAGCTTAGTCCCAGGTATATTTGTCCTTATAGAATATCCAAAATGATTGATAATGTGTCTTATGAGTTGGAGCTACCGCAATAGTTAGTAGTGGTCTATCCGTTATTTCATATTTCCATGTTGAAGAAGTGTTGGGAAATCCTTCATTTTGCATACCCACTGAAGATATTGGTATTAATGATAGCTTATCTTATGAGGAGATTCATGTTCATATTCTTGATCGCCAAGTTTGCAAGTTGAGAACAAAAGAGGTAGTATCAATCAATGTTCTGTGGAGAAATCAGTTTTTTGAGGAAGCTAATTGGGAAGCTGAGAAGGATATGAAGAAGAGATACCCACATCTCTTCGAATCCGGAGAAGTCCCAGTACTAGTCCTTTTCTTGGCATTTATTTTAACTAGGCATGCTGTATTTAAATTTTGCTTGTTGGGTGTTAAGCTAGATGTTAAATGTTACACCTTAGCCTACTAAGAGTAATCTCACTTGAGGACGAATGTTCCCAAGGGAAAGATATTGTAACACCTCACTGTTTGAAAGAACTAGAATTTGACAGAAACCGTTTTTGGAAATAATCAAATTTGGAAAGTTTAACAAGTTAAGCTAAATATGAGTTTTGGGTCAACTTCAAATGACCATAACTCCTAGCACAAGATGAGTTAGGTGGGATACAAGATACCGTAGGAAAGATCTTTGAATTATCTTTCCAACTCCACCAAGTTTGTTCATTTTCGAGTTTGTATGAGGAAGATATGCCCATTTGAAGCCGGGATATATTTATCAGGAAAGTCACAACTGAACTTTGGAAGGGTATTATGGTATTTTCACTACCCAATTAATTATATTCATTTTTGGTAATTAAGTTGGGGTCTAAACTAAATTGGTTTAGTTTATGCTTCATAAAATTAAGTTATGGTTTTGAGAGAAGAGAAAAGAAGAGGAGAAAAGAGGAGAAGAAGCAAGAATTCATCGCGTTCTTGAAGTTAGGCTTGTGGATTTTGCCAAGGGTTGATCCCTATGAGGTATGTGATATTTACATAGCGTTGGGTTCGTTCACAAGTTGACTCATGCTGGAGAAATCTTTTCTCAACTATTTGACTCCCACATCTGTAGACTCAAATCTCTGTAGAACCTTTGCTAACATGTCTTCCATCTTGGACATGCTGGAACTACTACCTGTTCGATCTTTGTTACCTGGAGGTACATAAACACCACTACGCTAAGTTTTTTAACCGTCTTTGTTTTTCCAATTGTTTTGTTCCCAGTTCCCTGGTCTATCATACTGATCATCTCTATGATAGTTCCTACCTTGAATTCTAGAATTTTAGCCTTGGTTTCCCTAGTTATAATTTAGGAAATCCCCCTGGTTGTTGAAATACTTGGCCTCCACATAAAATCAGCATCTTGCTCTTTATACTTCTTTGTTGCACCTACTAAGTTTACATTTTCTGGAACCGAAATGAGATGTTTCGTGAGGATGTCCATTTATGTTTTGATGTGGGCCATGTCTTGGTCCCATTCTTCCTCTCTCTTTCTTTGTTCAGCTGATAGTTCAAAAGTGAACCCAAGCTCTCCCACCTCTGCATCTGTTATGTGCCAAGCTCTACTGTTCTTTGACACTTCATCCATGACAACCATAATTTGTGGAAATTGTTTGCTCATGAACGATCAACCACATACTGTATCCACAACTTGTTTAGTTACAAAATTCAGCTACATGTAAAATACCTGTGTCAAATTACTGTATGTGAGGCCATGATTTGGGCATTTCTTCAGATTTTGGTTAAATCTCCACCATGTGTCATGCATTGCTTCACTTTGTAGCTGCTTAAGAGAACCAATCTCATCCTTCATCTTGAGCTCTTTTGCTTCGTGGAAGAACCTCTCCATGAAAACTTCCCTCGGCTCTGGCTAAGTTCTCATTGAATTATGTGGCAACTCATTCAGCCAGTTTGTTATTTCCCCACTTAGAGACAAAGGAAAAGACCTCAGCCTCATAGCATTTTGGCTTACTCAAGGAATCTCAGTCGACTTGCAAATTGCCACAAATTCATCAAGTGTTGGTTTGCATCCTCATCTGCAGTTCATCGTAAAATCCCGTTCAAGTTCAGCAGTTGGATCATAGTCCTAGTAATGGTGAAGTTCACTCGTGAAGGTAGTACTTATAGTACTATAGCTCGAGTAGCTCCAAATGTATGTAGCTCTAAGCCATCTTCTTCAAATGCCATATGCGCCGGTTGTCGGACTCGACCACTTGGAGCTGGTGGTTGGTGTTTAGAATGGAATATCTCTTCTACCCCTTCATTCTCTTCAATCACCCTATTCAGATCATTAACATTATGTTGAGAACCTCTAGAATTGGCCTTAGCATCTTGTAACAGTCTCTGCCTCTGGGCTTCAAGTTCATGTGTATCACCATCTTCCTTATGGTTTAACATTGCTCGAGAATGCGAGGAATGAATAGTTCTACCTTACTTCTAGTGTTTGGTAGGCACTAGTGCACTCCTATGTAAATGACACAAACAAGAAACAAGAAGTAAAATTATGAAATACAATTACAACTGAAGTAATAGCTAGTAGAGTATTTTTGAACCAAAATTCCATGGCAACAACGCCAAAATTTGATACGTCCAAACTTACTCCTCAAATGAAATTCAGGGAATTTACAGCTAAAATAAACTTATTGACGCTTTTATTCAGTTGTGGTTATTATTTCCAAAAAGATTAAATTACGAAAAGTAAATATTGGGTTATTTGAGTTTAAGTAACCAATTTTTGTTTAAGATTAACAGTCAAAATGAGCAAACATTAGTTCCAAGATGTTAATAACTGATTTAACGAGACTAGGATTATCTTCCCCATGACATTTATTTCACTCTCCAATTATATACAAATAACTGTTAATTTCTAATATTATATGTTCCTTGCAAGTTAGACACATCTAAACGTGTTTGAGCACTATAAGATGAGTTTCACTCTTCTCCTCTTGGTATTCGCGTGCTTTGAATCTTACCCTTTCATTCTTGTTTAGAAGATTATCTTCTCTCGAGCTCTAATCTTTGAAACAAGTTAATGGAGTTTGATTCTATCTTTTCCTAACTATCACTTTTCTCTCGAACAAGTGATAAATACAGGCAAGTTGTAATGTGAGCACTTTTTAGCACGAAGTAGAAACAACATATGGAATTTTCAATCAAACGTTACTCATATTGGGATCTTTAGTTATGTTTTAGTCACAGCCCCACAACCCTAGTTATGGTGTTTAGCCGCTCATTATTTCAAGAAAACCAATAGTAGAAATTATCAAAAGCATAATCTAATAGACTTATAATAATAGCAAACAACAAGCTTCTTGATTATCAACACTCAATCACGAACACAAAGTTTTGATCCAAAGTAATCGACCAAGAAATAGGTTAAAAACGGAAACTATGATTTTCTCCACGCTCAGAATGTCTCAATGTATCAATGATAATTTTAAAATAAACCTTAAGTAATTAAAATAGTATTTGAAAGAATCCTACTCAAAGTAGGACTAATGTTATTGAACATCTTCACGGGCAGGGTTCTCCTAATGTTGTTATTGGTACGTTGAAAGTCTTTCACTTGATTTTTATGTTTTACTTGATCCCAGTGCTACCTTGTCTTTTGCGATGCCATATGGGACGATGAAGTTTGATGTACTTCCAGATGTGTTGATAGAACTTTTTTCTGTCTGTTCAACTATTGGTGAATCTATTGCGGCTAAGAAAGTCTATATAAGTTATCCGGTCTCCTTATTACAAAGAGTCACTCATATTGGTTTTGTAGAGCCTAATATGTTAGATTTTGATGTTATTCTTGGTATGGATTGACTCCATTCCTATTATGCTTCTATTGATTGTAGAACATGAGTGGTCAAATTTCAATTTCCAAATTAGCTTGTCCTAGAATGGAAAGGGGAAAATTCCATACCTAAGGGTCAGTTTGTTTCTTGTCTTAAATCTAGAAAGATGATTTCTAAGAGTTGCATATACCATATTGTTTGGGTTAGGGATTTAGATTCTGAAACACCTATCTTTGAGTCGGCCCCCGTTGTTAATGATTTTCTGGAAGTGTTTCCCGATGATTTATATAGTGTTCCACCCGGAAAGGAATTAGACTTTGGTATTAACATTTTCCGCAATACACAACCTATCTCTATTCCTCTTAATTGTATGGCTCTTGCAGAACTTAAGGAATTGAAAGAGCATTTGAATGATTTGTTGGACAAGGGTTTCATCCAACCGAGTATCTTTTCATGGGATGCTCCAGTTTTGTTTGTTGATAAGAAGGATGGTTCACTTCGCATTGACTATCAGAAATTGAACAAGGTTACCATTAAGAATTAGTCTCCTCTTACAAGGATAGATGATTTGTTTGATCAACTCCAAGGAGAGAGCTACTTCTTTAAGATTGAGCTCCAGTCGGGCTATCACTTATTACGGGTAAAGGAAGATGGCATTCCAAAGACAGCTTTTCAGACTCATTGTGGTCATTATGAGTTTTTGGTAATTTCATTTTGGTTGACTAATGCTCTGACCACATTTATAGATTTTATGATAAGGTTTAGATTGTATCTTTACATTTTGTGTTTGTGTTTGTCAATGACATCTTTATTTACTCAAGGAGTAAGACTGAGCATGCCAATCATTTGAGGATTGTGTTGCAAGTCCTCAAGGACCAACAATTATTTGCAAAGTTTAGTAAATGCAAGTTTTGGTTGAGATCTGTGGCTTTTTTTGTCACATTGTTTCAGGTAATGGTATTGAGGTAGATCTTAAGAAGATGGATGTGGTTAAGAGTTTTCCTAGACCTCTATCCCCTTCAGATATTTGAAGTTTCTTGGGTTTGGCCCATTATTATAGGAGGTTCGTGGAAGAGTTTCTTCGATTGCCTATCTATTGACGGCAATAACCTAAAAGAAAGTCAAGTTCGTATGGTTTGAAGCGTGTGAGATGAGTTTCCAAGAATTGAAAGATAACCATACCTCAACTTCGATGTTGACTTAGTTGGAATGGTCTGATGGGTATGTTGTTTATTGTAATGCTTCAAGGATTGAACTAGGGTATGGTCTTATGTAGAATGGGAAGGTTATTGCTTATGGTTCAATGTGATTTATGATTAATGAATAGACCTATTCTACACATGATTTGGAACTAGCGGCGATTGTTTTTGCCTTAAAGATATTGAGGCACTACTTATATGGTGTCCATGTTGATGTCTTAAGCGACCACAAGTGTCACGACCCAACCCACCGGTTCGTGCGGGCACCTACATACTACCACCTAAGTAGGAGAACCCTCTTATCCCAATAGTTAAAACACGTGGAAAATTAACGAAAAACGGAGATAATGAAATAGCAGGATTTTATAAATAAGAACTCTTAAAACAATTTTGGTTAAGACTTGTAAAGTAGTAAAATCCGCAAGGATCTAGTCTAAACATGTACGAGAGCTACTAAGAGTGCAACAACACAAATAAGTAAAATACACAGCTCCCACCATGCGGAGGGAAAGATAGAAGGTGCTGGAGAATTTCTTCGTCTTCACCTAATGAAACATCACCGACCCTGCATCTAGACTATGCCAAAAAGGCATATCAAGGGTAGTATCAGTACAAAACCACACCAATCATCGGTCAACCCGACACCCACCGCATAACAGAAGAAATCAACTTGCAGGAATATGCAATAAACCACTCGCTTCTCCACCCTTACCCCCTCTGGAATACCCCAGAATTACATTTGTACCCCTTTACTAATGACCACCTCTTCATTCCACCTACTCACTAGGAGTTCTTGATCTTAGCCTAACCATTTAAATGCATAAGAAAGTACATGTTTACAACTACAAGCATCCCGACTAACCACCCACGACATACCCTTACTTTCTCTTTTATGTTACCCTGCCCTTGCCACATGGCACATTACATCAAGCTTTCTAGCTACCAACCACGAATTCCTTCCTCCATGGTGAAATCCATCTAAGTAATTACATCACATACACGACCTCCACTTTTCAGCCTTACAACATACGAACAACCCTTGTCTCTCAACACTAACACTCTTGAACCCTTGGCCCTTCCCATTTCATTCAACAACGAGATACATAACAGGTTCAATCAACATAGTAGAACAAACATAAATAGGTCATCATATCCTTTACAATTCCGGGGAAATAAAATCAAATATCAATTACAAACAACGTGCAACTTCATCACTATAAGATATACAATTATGTCAAGTCAATGGTTCTCTTAAGGAACCCAAATCCAAGTTGTTAGCATACCAGAACGTGGTACCCGATCCAATGTTTATTTTGGAACGTGGCAATCAATCCCATAACTATGCCTAAACATGGAAACCGATCCAAGTTAGTGTGACGGAACGCAACACCCGATCCATTCAACAAGCCACAATCACAATCACAAAGTATATTCCCATAATCATATAGTCAAGTCATGATTCATGGCATATTTAATTCAATTACTCTCATACACAATTAGGGCAATCCATACGCAGTACTTTCATATATTCATGTAGTATAACAAAGCAAAAATGAACCTACCCCACATAATAGGAAAACACAATCGTCCCAATGAACTATTCATCGACGTAAATCATGTATACATTAATTCGACCATACTTCGCCCTAGTTCATCATCTAAGGCTTTTTCCTAGGATTTAATCAACCTTAATCTGGCGCACGAAAGCCTACACATGAATCCTACCATTGATTATCATTATACCATGTAGTGAACACATATTTATAACTACTCAATTCATAAAACCTAGCCTACCTGGGCACCAAGCAGCTGCACAGAGTTTAGGTCTTCGATTCTTGTTTTCGGGACTTGTGATGGTGGTTTTGGCCGGAAATCCGCAATCCATCGACATCATTAAGCTAGAAATAACTCTCTCCATTTTTTCCAAGCATGAAGCAGCTTTTTTTGGTGGTTTCTAACGTGTTTTACGACTAACTTAGTTATTTTAGGAAGGAGGAAATAAGATTTCGCGTTATTTACATTTTGTCTCGCCTATCCCACTATGGCGCCAACTTACCCCGCCATGGCACCGCCACCCTAGCGGGGTATATTTCCTGCCCTGGCGGGACAGTGGCCCAGTAATTTCCAAATTTTTGCTTTTCCTAAACAATGACGGTTCGGGTCGATAAAATAGATACCAATTTACTCAACGTTCGTCCTCGAATCACTAGCAAATATGTCATTACGCACTCTATCCCGAAGTATTTTTAACTAACAACTCGGTTTATTACGAAGTCATAGATGGGGATGATTTTTATTTTCAAGTCTGATTCGCGAGAGGTTCTATACTTTAAGGGATCGATTAGGGATATGACGCAATGCTCGACGAAATTTTCTTCCCCATTTACACAGCCTAATCCTGCTAGGGCGACAGCCCTCCCGCTGAGGCGGGGTCGTGGTTGAATAATGCTATCAAAGACACTTAATCGAGTTCTAAGAGTCAACGATGGTTAGTCAGTATATAACCTAACTAAATGAGTTGGGGTCGAATCCCACAGGGAGTGGTATGTGTTTAAAATTCAAGAGTAAAGTATGAATATTGTTCAAGTCAATCATATGAATATACATTATCGAAGGAAAGCACAATTCAAATTGGGGGTGACACGAATATCAAATAACAGGGGGGTTTTGGTTTTAACTATCAGCTACAACAACAACAAATAACACGAATTAACAAATAATGAGACGGGTTCTTTGGGTGTGATTGGATTATCGTCTAAGGTAGACAAATGGGTAATTGCAACAGTAAGTAAATAGCTATAAATCAGTGAATAAGCTAGACTTTAGTGGGTATAAACTTTATCTAGAAAAATTTACCCCGAATCAAGTTGGTTTCCCTCGAACACCAACAAGCATGCAAATAAGAACAACGTACGCTTTAGTCCATTCACTCTCTCGAGTTGAATGTGTGGAAAAGGGTTTAGGATTCACTCTCTCAAGCTGAACCCATGTCAACCCAATACCCACAGACCATCAATTCAGTAATCTTGGTTATAAAACCTCTCTCTCGAGCAAACCAAAAACACGAAGGTAGAGTTGCATTTGCAACTACAACCCTTTAAATTAAACCACAATTTCTGAATGAAATCAGTTCTAAATAGCATTTAAACTAACAATTAGCAATACCCATAAGCTAAATCAACTCATAATCACATAATCACACACCAAGAATTGGGGTTTTATCTAGACATCATAAAAAGATAGAAATCATTACCAAATTGTGATTCCATCAACAGGGTAAGATTAATTTCATCTTTACAAAGGTCCAAATTGAAGAATCTCAAAGATCCACTTCAATTATCTCAAAATTGAAAACTTCAATTCTTCAAAGTTAAGGAAAAATTTAGTCTCAATACTCAGAGTTCAAAACTAAAATTCTAAAAATTGATTCTAAGATTATGATAAAAGGTCCTAAGATTAATGTTTGAAAATGTATTTATAGTCGCCAAAAATATGTTGAGAAGGGCCATTCGGCGCAGCAAGTGAGGCTCGCCGATCAGCTCGGCGATCCACCCTTTGGTCAGTTCCATCGCCTTTTTGCTTTGGCTTTCAGCATCCTCAAGTTCTGTAACTTTAGGCTATCCAACACTGCATTGCAAAACCATTCGGCTATCCGCTGACCGCTCCTTTCTCTCGCCAACTTGATTTTCTCCTTCAGGGTTTGGCATACTGGAACTTTAGGTGGGGTAATAGCCATTCAGCGACTCGCCAAAGGGACTTAGCGATCACCAGGCATTCATTTGTTCGCCCTCCCTTTTAGCTTGCTTCATTTTTTTTTGCAAGTTAGTGTCCATGCTTTGTTCCTCGATCCAAACACCTGGAAATCAAGGGTTTTACATCAAGTATTGGGACAAAACAAGCATTTGAGGACACAAAATCTATCCAAATAAAGCTCTAAATGAGCCCAAATCATGGACTCATCAACACACCCAACTTAAACTTTTATTTGTCCTCAAGTAAAACTCAAGCTCAACAATTCAAAAAGGATGTCTCAAATAGTGCTACACAAAACTCAATCATGAATGCACACACAAAGACTCAACTTACTGATGCAAGGATCAGTTGTACACTAAAAGATTCTAGTTGTGACTCACCATTATCAAAAATTCTCAAGTTCACCATACTTACTTCAAATGCAAGTTCAAGCTCAACAAAGGTACTCAAATGCCCTCACACAAAGGGTGATTCCATATTCACACACAATGGTTCAACAATTTATAGCTCCGGAATCACAATCAACACTCACACTCACAAAGATGAACGGATGCATGACTTCACCCATAGGTTTGCCCTTATTTTCCAACCAACACTTGTTTCAGGTCACTCAAGATCAAAAAGGTCTTTTCAAGGCTTGTAATGGGGCTGAGTGTAAAGGTATGGTAATTTAGGCTCAGTGGCTGCTATCCTCATGAAATGTGGCATGAACAACACTTCCTTCCCTTTCCTTCGTCATTCTCATTTATGCTCATAAGTCACCCCATTATTCCTTTTCCATGAAACTTGGACACCCCATTTCTTTTTGCAACTTTATTTCAAAACTTTTTCATTCTTTTTCTTTTTCATTCTTCTTTTCTTATTATCTTTTTTTTGTATGGAGGGGTTCCATCTTTTTCATAACCATGGATCAAAGGGGACTTCTTTGCATTTTTTGATTTACCTTCTCTTTTCACCACATCCCTAACTTAGGCTTTTGGCCTAAGTTGTCTATTCAAACCAAACATATCTCATGAGGATTAAGGGTGAAGGGATAAAGAAAGGTCACAATTGCATCAAGTTTCTTCCAAGAAATAAGGTAAGGTTCGAAGGGTGCTTAAACAAAGATCACACTCACAAGGTAGGCCACAAAAGAGGTATAATGTCAAATTGTTTCACTCTTTAAAATTATCGCCTAAGATCATTTCAAGAGCTCCCATCACTTGGTCAACCGGACCAACGGGGAAAATTCTAGGTCTCATCAGACATGGTTCACGGTTATCTCATCACACAAGGCATTGACACCAAATATCAAAAAAGACTCCACACTTTCGCTATTGTGCAATGATCATCACTAGAGACTCATTCAATAACCGGCTAATCACAACAAGATGCAAAAAGTTCACATATTATCTATGCAACTTCATTTGGCCTAATCGTAGTCGCACATTCATGTTTGTTCGATTGAGAGCACTATTCAAGTCATTGGTATTGAACAAGACCGATATTCAAATTTGCACAAGATCAACCATAATTAAATACACAAGAGGTGGCTCAAAATTTTCGGAAGGGTCCAAAAACATTTACATTCAAAATAAGGAGCCACAAGCTCAAACATCCAGAAAAATAGTGTCAAAACACAAAATATATACAGAAAATGTCAACAAAACAAGAGGTAGGTATGGCAATAGCTCACCCCACCACAAAGAAAAGCAATTTTTCCTCAAATGCAAGAAATTATCCAAAAATTAATATAAAAAGACAGAGAGTGATGTAAAGAGAAATCATATCTAAACAGTCGCTCCATCTATCGTGGCATCAGTGCCCGGTGTAACACTCTGATCTTAGGCATCAGTTCCCGGAGTCACCTCAGAAGGACCGGCTCCACTGGACCCATCATGGCGCACAGTCTTGAACATAGCATCCTCAAGGTCAGCTAGATTATCATAAACCTCAGCATCTCGTACATCTATCTGCTCCTCATCGGTCACTTCCTCCGACTCGTCAACTACCATATCACCCCAATGTATATCTCCGGTGGTGACTGGAGGAATCTCAAAAGTCGTCAGGGCATCAACATCAACAGTTGCCTCCACTAGGGAAATGAAGTTAGTGGACTTCAAGTACGCCACGTCCTTTCTCAGATCCACAACCATGACTTTCAAAGTCGTAACCTTAAAAGTCACCCCCTGTTTGCTCTCACAAGCCTCAACTCTCGTAGTGAGAGTGTAAATGAAAGTCCGGATGGGGGGTCAGTGCAGCAAGGATGGCACTCTCAATCATCCATGAGACTGCAGCCTCAAGTCTGGTTGCCCTTACATCAATCGAATGAGCCAGGTGCCCGATTTGTAGGATCATAGCCTGAGTAATCCTGTTGGGCTGGGCTGCAGTAGAGGTACCAGGGGCCTGGGAGGATTAAGTAGGAGTACATGAACCTGAAGGCTTGGAGGTCAGAGCAGGCAAAGATGCATCTGCACGTATAGAGTCAATGTCCACCTATGGAGATGTATCTACCAGGGCTACTCTCCTCCTGTCAGCCTCCTCCCATGTGTACTCAACTTCAATACATCAGATGTCCGTAGAGGATGAAGGGGTAACCTCAAAGTATCTAGTAGCATCCTGAGAAACTCCAGCACACCAACACAGCTCAGTGATCAGAACTGGGAATGGTAGGGAGGTTTGGTTCTGCTTGGCCCTCATGGCCATCTCTTGCTCTATAAGGAGCCCTATGTTAATGCACCTCATGGATAGAATCGACCCAAGGCAGGCTTCCTTAGGGTGCCGGAGGATGGACTCGTTCTGACAAGGCAGGATAGTGTTGCTGATGAATCCGAACCAGAATCGAGAAACAATATTTAGGTCTCTCTTCTCAATGAGGGCTCCTACCTTGATCCACCTCAGGGTGGTATCAGAAATCAAAGGTGCCAACCAGCCCTTCAAATCATCTAGGGACTGAGTAATAGGAAAGCCCTCATATGCAAAAGTAGTACCCAGAGCCCTGTTGAGTACAGTGTTAATGTACTCACTGTTGCACCCCACTTCCTTTCCTCGAACCATGACCGACTTCACCGGTTTGAAGGCATTATCCTTCTTCTTACCCTTGGGCACCAGCACTCCGTATGTGATATAAAACTCACGGACCCATGCAGGAATGTAGGGGCCTCAGGGCCTGGTGAACTGCTCGAACCTATGGAAATGAAGGATGTCCCTCACTGTAGAGTATTTTCCCTCAAGGCCCTCTATAGATAGAAATTTCTCCTCTAAAATCGTCTGCAACCCATCGGTTTTTAGTCTGTTTAGTAGCCAAGAAGGAGGAACCTCTGGTGGCACTGGAGCCACAGGAGGTGCCGGAGCTGGCAATGTATCTCCTGAAGCTGAGGCTACTGGACTCTAGCTGAGTTAGAATAAGATCTAGCACGGATCTCTGCTTTCCAAGACTGTAGTGGTTGATCGTCATCTGGCTCAAAAAATGCAGCTTGGGAGCCCTCAGTATTGGAGTTGTGCTACGGAGCCTCAGTAGCAGGCCTCTTACCTTTGCCCTTGCCTCCCTTTGAAGGCTCTGCTTTTCCCATCTTAGGAGGGTTTTGTCTTCCTTCATTCATAACTATGCCCCGTGTTCTTTTACGGGGCGGTATGTCTAGGTTGGTTTTAGCCATTCCTGCAAACACATCAAATATTGTCAAAAAGATCTCAAAACAATTTGTAGACAATAGTTGCAGATAGACTCACCGAACCGGTCGGCGAGTCATCGAATCTCTTTGGCGAACCAGATAGGGCTCACCAAAAGGATTGGCTCTAAATTTCCTCAAAAAATGGCATGTCGGCGATGGGAAGGCCTTTCAGCAAATCGCCAACAGCATTCGACGAGCAAGGGCTAGCCCGCTGAAAGTTACAGTGTATTTTAGGGGTTAGAGCGCAGAAAGGGAGATCAAGGAGAGGACTTTCGACGAGTCACCGAGTGCACTCGGCGAACTCAGGCTTGTCGCTAAAAGTTACGAAACCAAACTCCAAATTTAGCATGAAATTAAAGGCTATTAGGGGGATTCGGTGAACTGTCGAGTTGTTCGGCAAGCTTGACCTAGCTCGCCAAATGGCCCAACGTGCCTACTTTCAACCCCAACTTCAAAATTCATCCCCTCAACCCCTAAAAACAAAATCAAAGCATGCACCCATTTAATTAAACCTAGACCCATACTACCCATGCCCCTGGGATACTCAGACTTCTCCCGGTTTGGCCAAATTTGGCCATTTGACAACTTTTGCCCTTAGGAATGATGTCAAATGCTCCATCATCGAGAAAAATACGTGCGGGTTACTTAGACTTCATACAACTAGACCCAACATCAACAAAGCAACACCCAACAATTTTGATCAATTTTAAGGCACAACATACTCGAGAATTTAACAATATAGGCATTATAGGCATGATATTCAAATTAAAATAGGCACACAAGCATACAACTACGATCAAAGAGGCCCAACACACACTAAGATAAAAAATATTCATTTGCAAATAAGTAAAAATCACTAAATAAAGATTCAGGGTTTGAAAAACTAGCTTTTGAAGCCAAACAATCAAGTTGAAAAGATAGACGGCAAAGAATCTAACTCTGAACACACAAATGATGAATAATACGAGATAAAAATGCAAGAAAATAGGAAAAACTAATTCGGGTGTGAGTTTGGAAAGTTGAAAACTGAGGGAATGTAAAAGAATTTGAACTTTTGAACTATTGGCCTTTAAAAACCGTCCAGTTCTCACCCATTCGGCGACATAAGTTTTGCTCGCCGACCCATTCGACGACACGTCGAATGGACACTTACCTCGCTAGGTTTTACAGGACCTCCAGTTAATGTGGGGGTCCAAACGGCGGACAAAATCGTGATCACCGACCTTGTCGGTGATTAGCCAATCAACTCCTCGGCTCACTGAGTTTTATAGACTCAAACCCTAGAATTCCTTAAGTCCAACGGCAGTCCAAGTCGGGCACGCCGACTTGACTTTTAGCTCGCCAACCTGCTCTTTTCAATCACATCTTATATTTCAACCTGCAAAAATCAACACAAGATTATTTCTAAAACAAAACAAAAGCAATAAAACTTGGGTTGCCTCCCAAGAAACGCCTTAGTTAACATCGTGGAATGACGCAAGTCCTCACTCAAACTTCATTCTTGGGGTTGACCTTAGTGTCACTAAGCAACCCCTTTTGTTGCCTCGATTAGAAATAAGGTAATACATGACCCATGAGGGTCTCAATTAACTGGATAGATCTGGAGTGAGAGGCAGTCATCTGATTTAACATTTTGACATTCTCCCTTATCTCTTCCAGCACACTATCATGCTCATTGACCTTTTGGAGAATGATTAAGAGAGTTTCCTCGACACGTCTACCCTTATTGTCCTTAGGATTTCTCTGCTCATAATGGGGTATATATCTATCTTTCCTTTTGCACTGGACTTCAACCTCTAATATCTTTTTGGCCAAATCATCCAGCTCAGTTAATAGTGTGGCCAAATAGTGGTCTTTCTCCATTTCTTGGTTAGTCTCAGTCATGCGATCGAGTAGTTGGGTTACTATTTCATAGGGTTGTTGTATCAAACAACCCGAAAAGAGTTGATCAGTTGTGCTTCTATTTTCAGGACCAAGACCTCTATAGAAGCATTCCAGAAGTATCTTTTCTGGAATTCCAGGAGTTGGGCATAGCTGCAAGAGAGCCTTAAATCATTGCCACAACTCATAAATGGTCTCGCCCTCCAATTGATTGAAGATTAGGATGTCATCCCTAAGAATCATCAATCTCAACGGAGGGTGATCCATTTGGTCATCGTTGCTACCAGTTATGCTCAATTTCTCTTATCAACAAGCAACACAAAAACCACAACTAAAGGTAAGTAGATTCAACTATGATTAAAAAGAACAAAATTCAACTTAACTAAATAATCTTAACCAACACCACTCCCCGGCATCGGCGCCATTTTGATTGAATAATGCTATCAAAGGCACTTAATCCAGTTCTAAGATTCAACGATCATTTGTCAGTATATAACCCAACTAAATGAGTTGTGGGGGAATCTCACAGGGAGTGGTACGTGTTTAAGATTCAAGAGTAAAGTACGAATATGTTCAAGTCAATCAAAGGAATAGACATTATCGAAGGAAAGCAAAATTCAAATTAGGGGTGACAGGAATGTTAAATAACAGGGGTTTTTTGGTTTTAACTATCAGCTACAACAACAACAAATAACAGGAATGAACAAATAATGAGACGGGTTCTTAGATTGTGATTGGATTTTAGGCTAAGGTAGACAAATGGGTAATTGAAACTATTAGTAAATAACTATAAATCAGTGAATAAGCAAGATTTAGTGGGGATAAACTTTCTCTCGAAC
The DNA here is from genome assembly GCF_019186545.1 of Solanum stenotomum. NCBI lineage: Eukaryota > Viridiplantae > Streptophyta > Magnoliopsida > Solanales > Solanaceae > Solanum > Solanum stenotomum. The sequence goes on along the minus strand of NC_064285.1, from coordinate 26,226,897 downwards.
AATTTACCCCGAATCAAGTTGGTTTCTCTTGAACACCAATAAGCATGCAAATAAGAACAACCTACGTTTTCATCCATTCTTTCTCTCGAGATGAATGTGTGGAAAAGGATTTAGGATTCACTCTCTGGAGCTGAACCCATGACAACCCAATACCCACAGGCCATCAATTCAGTAATCTTGGTTTTAAAACATCTCTCTCGAGCAAGCCAAAAACACGAAGGTAGAGTTGCATTTGCAACTACAACCCTTTAAATAAACCACAATTACTGAATGAAATCACTTCTAAACAACATTTAAACTAACAATTAGCAATACCCATAAGCTAAATCAACCCATAATCACATAATCAGACCCCAAGAATTCAGGTTTTAGCTAGACATCATAAAAAGATAGAAATCGTTACCAAATTGTGTTTCCATCAACTAGGTAAGATTAATTTCATCTTTACAAAGGTCCAAATTGAAGAATATCAAAGACCCACTTCCAATTTGTCAAAAACGAAAAACTTCAATTCTTCAAAGCTAAGGAAAAGTTTAGTCTCAAAACTCAAAGTTCAAAACATAAATTCTAAAAATTGATTCTAAGATTATGATGAAATGTCCTAAGATTAATGTTTGAAAATGTATTTATAGATGCCAAAAATATGTTACGAAGGGCCATTCAGTGCAGTAAGTCGGGCTCACTGATCAACTCGGTAATTCACCCTTTTGTCAGTTCCATCGCCGTTTTGCTTTGGCCTTTAGCATCCTCAAGTTCTGTAACTTTTGGAGATCCAACACTGCATCGTGGAACCATTCGGCGATCCGCCGACTGTTCTTTTCTCTCGCCAACTTGATTTTCTCCTTCAGGGCTTGGCGCACTAGAAATTTAAGCTGGGTAATGGCCATTTGGCGACTCACCAAAGGGACTCGGCGATCACCAGACCTTCATTTCTTCGCTATTTCAGCTCGCTTCGTTCCTTATTGCAAGTTAGTGTCCTTGCTTTGTTCCTCAATCCAAACACTTGGAAATCAAGGGTTTTACATCAGTTATTGGCACAAAACAAGCATTTGAGGATACTAAATTTATCCAAATAGACACCTAAATGAGTCCAAATTATGGACTCATCAGGCCACTTTGAAGAGGATACTCCCACTAAAGAGGGATATCACAAAGTAGTAAAGGGGAAAATGTTGGATGGTTGCCTCATTTTCACCTTTTCCTCACTGACTTCTCTCAAAATCCTCTCAAACACCTGGCTCCGAACATCGAACTCAAGGTAAATTTCTTGCTCCTTATGCTCCTTAATTCGTTACTTACTTATCTATGATTGCATGTTGTCGAACAATTGATTAGGAATGGTTTTGGGGGTCGTTATTTGAAAATGAACATAGGTTGCTAGTTTGATAGAGAAACATAGCATGGCCACCTCCCTTACCTTCCCAATATCTCCACAATGTTCTAGGCGTAAGGATTTTGTAGAAATTCGGTCGAACATATACCAAAAAGGTTGGGAGAAGTTGAAAAGTCTCTTTGCTTAGAACTCGAATTTGAGGGGTATTTAGGGGTTATTTTGTTGAAATAATTGTATATTTAGGTTCTAGGGTAGTTAATCTACTACGATCTGCTGAAATTCTGTCAAAACCAGGGATTTTAGGATGAAGAGACGCCATGATCGCGCCTGGTGTTCGTCCCAGAAAGGCTGCTTTGGCGGCCTTCATCCCGTTATGCCAGCCTCCCTCATCCCGCTCTGGCAGGATTTGGGCCGCTGTGGCGGGATTTAGAGAACCAGTAGCTTAAATCTCCAACTTAGGATTTTTCTCTCTTTTCATTTTCCCACCTTAAACTATTTATTCCTATCATGTTCTAAAGGAAGGTATGTGGATATCAAAATTGAAGGAGTTATTCATGATGCAAACACCAATTACGACAGCGTAATTAAGATTGCAGAAAAAAAGATTTCAATTGAATATGTTTTTGCAGTGTAAAATTATAATTTCTATATGTATTTTGGTATAATTGTTTGATATGTTGATGTTGCTTTGTAAAACAATAGCATAGATACAATACTTTGTAATTTATTTTTCTTACGAATGAAATTTTTACCAACACCAATAAATTTTTCATATACGTTGGTCTAGTTATTCATTAATTTTATTGGTAGATTGTTAATGGTATTATGGTATAAGACCGTATATATTTGAAACATATAACAACTGATTTTTGGGGGGAAATTAAATGTTAAAATTGTTTCATATAAATTAGAATATTTAAAAGTATATATTATAATAATTTTTGGTATAGTGTTGATTTTATAGTTGGTTCAAATATTTGTATATTAAATGGCTGAATCCATTTATATATAATAGTAGAAGTAAAAGTGACACATATCAGCACCATTTATATATATATATATATATATATATCATTTTTCATTTTCTATAAAAAAAAAATTGTAGGCCTACAATTTACAAAAAAAAAAAAAGAATTATAGATGAATGAAGATCTTTTACCGGAAAAAAATTGGTGAGTATGTTTTACCAAAAAAAGAATAAGAATGAAGATCATATGTTTATGTACGGTTAGTATAAATGTTTGTATATTAAAACAAAACTACTTAATAATTACTATGAGGCATTTAATGGTATAAAATTGTAACGACTTGATTCCGTCGTTAGAGAAAACCCAATAGAGAAAGAATTGGGGTCTGAAAACTTTTGGTAGTAACTTGAAATTTCCCAACCTAGCCCAGATTTGGACAGAATCAGAGTCATTAAGTTGTAGAAAAATCTGGTAACAATCAGGTGACTTATTTATGATTTTGATTACATGAGTGGTTAGATAAGTCGTTAAGGAATCTGTACGACTTTACGAAATTGAATTTAGGTGAGTAGAACTCCCGGAATCGACCTTAGCGTAAAGGGTATTTTTCGAGCGTCGTTGGTTAGAGGTGTGTTGTGAAATGGGGATTTTGGAATTCTTTCAATAGCTCTCTATTTCGTTGCAGCCGCTTTGGCGCTGGAATTCGTCGCTCTGGCGGGGCCGTTGTAGCGGGGTGGTGGCCGTTGAGGCGGGCTCGACACGACTTAAGGTCGTTAATAAACCCCAAAATGACCTTATTTGGCACTTTTCAATTTTTAGAGCTAAGGAACGAACCCCAAGTGACGCCTACTCATTTTTCACCATTCTTGAGGCTAAAGGTAAGTTTTTCACTCCCCGAATCCATTTTTTGATCCACAGAACGTGATAGAATGGGTGAATATTGATGGGGGAGGCTTTTGTTATAGATTATATGGTGGAAACAACTCTAATTTGTATAATTGGGATCATAGGTTTGATCTAGAGTTCATAGAATTGTTAGTAATTCGGGTAATTAGTGATTGTTTATTGATTGCCATATTATATTGTATGTTTTTAGACCACAAACAAGCGGGAAGAATCCAAAAAGGGAAGATTCAAGTGCCTTAGGGGATTCAAGCTTGGATTCGAGGTAGGTGATGGTCATGATTCTATGATTGTGTGATGTATGTTTGTTCTTGCCTCATTATGATACATGTATGTATATGAATGTTGCATTATTGATCACACTTGTTGTAAATGAGATAGATGAATGATGATTACCATGAAATCATGACTTAACTGTATGATCTTAATGATATACTTGTGATTGTGGTGTGTTGAATGGATCAGTTGCCACGTTCCGGCATAACTAACTTGGATCGGTTGCCACATTCCGGCATAACTATGGGATCGGTTGCCACGTTCTGGAATAATTATAAGATCGGATACCATGTTTCGGTATACTAACTGTTTGGGTTTGGGTTCCATGAGAGGACTATTGAATTGGATTCTGTGAGAGGACCATTGAATTGTGTTGTGTATCTACTTGTGATGAGTTCATTCATATCTAATGACGATTGATATTGGAAGATGGTATGTTGCTCTAAATTGATATAACTTTGATATGTGAGAATCATGAAGGTTTTCATTGTTCGTATATGTTGATGATATTGTATATGTTCGATATGTGGATGTGATTATATTGTTGTATTGACTAATGTATGTTACACTTATTGGGATAACCACGTGATCCTACCAGTACAATGTGGTTGTGTACTGATACTGCACTTGCTTGTTCTTTGTTGAGTACAGGTCATCTTCAGGCGGCTATTGATAGACCTCAGCTAGGTGACTATTGAGCGTGATCAGATTCAAGGGTGAGTCAGTTCTTTTAGGCTGCCATGAATCTTTCTTGTTTAAGTCCACTCTTTTCGGACTCAGGTGTTGTTTAGTTTTGGGGTTGTACCCCTTGTTCTTAGACTTGTCGTTAGTAGAGTTTTGGTACAATGACTTTCAGGTTCTAAGGGTTGAATTTCCACATTAGTTTGGTTAAGTTATTTGGTTAAAACTTGGGGAGTTTAAGGGAACTCCGTATTTCTTTTAGTCATTTAAACATGTTTTCTTATCTTTAAATGCCTTAGTTTTCATAATATTTATTTGGTTGGGTTGTAGTAATGGTTCTCCCACCAAAGGGTTTGTGTGGATGCCAAAAATGACGGACTGGGTCGTGACAAAAATATCTATTATATTCTCACTAAAACAACCAACAAAAACATTCATTACTAGTCTACACCATAATATATACATCGTCACAACTCAAGACACCATATTACTATAGACAAGAAATCACAAAAATCACCAACATAATAATTTAATATCACATTTAATATCATAAAAACAACACCTCCACAATTCATTCAGACTATATTAATCAACTAATAGACAAATAATTAATATGTTCTCTTGAAGAAGTTGTAAATAAAAAATGAGATAGGGCTCTTTCAGGAATCATTATCATAGAAATTTTTTCTTATAATCAAACACTAAATTTATCTCGAATTATAGATGAATTAGAAAAAAGCCCGAGTAAAGATAGAAAAAACTATGTTTCTTATCAGCAAAGAATGAATGTTTTACCTAGGAACTAACTAATGATAAATATAAGAGAAAATAAAGGTTTTTACCTAGATGGTAATAACAATAATAGAGGTGAGAGATAACCTACAAAAAATAATCTAATTTAATTTAGGGAAAATTACGCGTTTAAGCAAACTTATACTACTTAATTACTAATCATAGCTATAGTTTGCTATAATTACCACTCACGACTAACATTATACATTAATTACGCGGGCTGACTTCGAGTTTGTATAATTAGTCACGTTTGTTTATGTATAAGTTGCCAGAATATACAAATACATATGTATAATATACAATTATCTAACCTATATACATATACAATTCACCTCTCTCCCACTCTCTGCCCTCTCTCGCTCACCTCTCTCCTCCCTCTCCCAATCTCGCTCACCTCTCTCCTCCCTCTCCCAATCTCGCTCACCTCTTTCCCCCCTCTCCCAATCTCGCTTGCCATATATACAAATACATATGTATAATATACAATTATCTAACCTATATACATATACAATTCACCTTTCTCCCACTCTTTGCCCTCCCCCCCCTCTATCTCGCATCTCTCTCTCTCCCAGTCTCGCTCGCCTCTCTCCTCCATATAACATGTAGCTACGAATTGTAATTATCAAACTATAGTTATGGAGAGTAATTGGGTTATTTTTGAGTGGTTATATGTGAAAGTTCCCTTTTAATTTAATAGAAAACTAAGAGTGAGATAATAATTTTTTTTAAAAAAAAAGGAAACGTATAACATAATATTTGTGTTGAAATTTAAAAAGTAAATACAATAGTTATCAATCCCAAAATATTAGCACACTAGCCCCAAAAAAGGAGGTTCACGATATAATATAAGGAAGAAAAATAAAATAATAGTTGAAAAACATATAATGTGTGTATTAGAAACGGTAATTGGAGAGATAAAAGTAAGAAAAATTAATACCATAATTATCATCCCAATAATTAGGCACATAATCCCAACAAGAGGAGAGAAGAAAATAAAAAATTAATTATTCTGCTATGTTTGTAATTTAAAAACTATGTTTGTAATTAAATAGAAGTATGTGCATATATTGTTAATTAAAGTCTTAAGTAGTATATTATTGTAATTTTCATTTCATTATTTCCAATTGGATAATGAAAAGAACAAAGAAATTATGAATTTACTCCAACATGAAATTACTACAAAAATATTCTAGAGACATTATGGTGGTTGTGGTTGATTCATGACTAATATCTTGAGTTACTATTTAATATTAAACTTATTAAATAGTTAAACACTTTAATTTGATGTAAGGGTAAAACAATAATCTATCTTTTGTCTATCATTCTTTCAACTTTTAAGTGATATTACTTTTATGAAGGAATACAAACTTCTTAAAAATCGCAAAAACAGTATAATAAAATCTTTAATTGTTGAAGGAATAAATTCAAGTTCCTAAAAATAATGAAGGTAAACACTAAATATATATTTAGCAAACAAAGAAACCATATCCAATAGTTATCATGAAAAATAGAAGCAACAAAGTTGATTTCAGCTATTAATAGTCGTATAAACCGTAACTTGGTTTTTCTATTTATTTGTAAACTAGAAAACTTTTATGTGCTTCACACGGTATAATAATAATTTAGAATGAACTTTTTATCAATTAAGTAGAAATAAAGAATCAAATTTTATTTTGATTAGAGTTGAGACTTTTCCTCTTAAACAATTATTTATTTCCCTTTTAATTCTAACATTTATGTGTTATAGTTATGGGTATGCATAATTTATTTCCCTTTTATTCTAACATTTTCTCCTCTTTTTTTCCCAAACAAAAGGCATCATCTACATTTGTTAGCACATGATTATCCAACTTCTAACTACCATTAATATAAAAAGAAGTTACTAATTTACTTGAATGTTATCTTTATTAAGAAAAATCAAACGATTAAAATTACTTAGTGAATTGTTTAACCCTCCCACTACCCATAACAATTATTTCAAATGCATTAACATACATAACGTATAAACTATAAAGCATGTTATTAATTTTATGAATCAACACAAATGATTTATTTGTAATGGTAAACTTCTTATTTTCTTTTTAATTTCTTGTTATGAAACTAACTCTTGCCTATATCTTTTAACCATAAACTTTAAAATAGTTGTCAAAGTTACATAGTATCGTCTTGAACAAATTTAATCAAGAAAATATTATACATCATAAAATAAATTGAAATAAAATAGGGGCATGATTTGTTTTTATGAATTTAATAATTTAGTGCATATAATCACCTTAGAAGAAATCCACCGTATGTATCATTATCAAACTTCTCGACATGGATGGCATAGCATAAATAATTACAATTTAGCAACTGTTGAGCAAGAAAAAGTAATGAAGCAAAAATATAAAATTTTCAATCAATAAGATGAGAAATCTTAGCCTATAATAAGAAATTTTACAGAGAATTGAACACATAGAATATAAGTAAGTGTAATCAAGATAAATATTCATCAATATATGATCTCATTAGATAGATTATTATTATTCAGCAAAAAAAAAATACATTGAAAATTATGTTGGACCATTTCCTAAACACAACTAAAACTAAAATGGTTGTTTCATGTATGCATAAATTGGTAGTGAATTATATATATATATATATATATATTTGGTTGTGATAATTTTTGTTTATATATATGCAAAATAATAATTTATAAATCAAGTAATTTACAAAATGAAAATATTGTTTCATAGCTCTAACACTCTTGACTTTACAAATCACCAAATTTATGTACACAACTAAAACTATTTTTTGTTTATACTATTAAGGGAACAAAGACAATCGTTCAATTATACATGATTTTCATATGACAATAATATTTGGCAACTCTACCATAGTATTGGTATAAGAAATATACTTGTTGCCAAACATTCATTTAAAAAAAGAAATAAGAGATAAATGGTTTTAGGAACTTTCCACATTTAGTATAATATGATTAAGATAGATTGACTCCAATTGATTGACTCCAATTGTTCAAGAAATATATATAGAAAAAAACACACAATTTACATGGTAAGAAGTTTGTTACTACATAGGCTTCTATGAGAACGATCAAAACATCAACTATACATGATTAGAATTTATTTCGTAAAGTTGTTAACTAAGATTCTTCCCATGAAAAAAACCATGTGTAACGACCTGATTCTGCCGTTAGGGAAAAACCAATGGGAAAAAAATGGGACCAGAAAAACTTTTGAGTAGTAACTTGAAATTTCCTAGCCTAGTTCAGATTTAGACAAAATCAGACTCAGCCGAGTCTAGGGAATTCTGGTAATGAATGATAAGTGTAATAATGAAATTGATTGTGTGAGTGGATAGCTAAAACGTTAAGGAATCCGTACGACTTTACAAAATTAAATTCGGGTGAGTAGAACTCCCGAAATTGATCTTAGTGTGAAGGGGTATGTTCTGAGTGTCATGGGATGAAGGTGTGTTGTGAAATGGAGGTTTGGAACTCTTAATTCGACTCATTGTTTCCGTGCAAGACGCTAGGGTGGGATTATTCCCACCAGGGCGAGGCCGTTGTAGCAGGGTGAGGACCGCTATGGCTGGACAGACGCGACTTAAGTCAAAAATAAACCCCGACTTAAGTCGAAAATAAACCTCGACTCAAGTCTGAAATAAACCCCAAAAATGTTTTATTCTTTGAGAGCTAAGGAACGACCTCAGGTGTTTTCTTGAAAGTTTTTCACCATTCTTGAGGCAAAAGGTAATGTTTTCACTCCCCGAATCCACTTTGTGATTCGTAAAATTTAGTTTCTTGGGTAATTATCGATGGAGGAGGGTTTTGATCTGTTATTTATGGTGGAAGAAACCCTAACCTGGTTATGGGGATCAAGGGTTTGTCCTAGGGTTGATGTTATTGATTATAATCCAGGTAATTAGGCCTTTGATTATTGATCCTTGCGTATATAAATTATTTCTAGACCACGAACAAGCAGGAAGAATCCAAAAAGGGAAGATTCAAGTGCCTTAGGGGATTCAAGCTTGGATTCGAGGTAGGTGATGGTTGTGATTTCATGTTTGTGTGATATATGTTTTTAAATGCTTCATTATAATGCATGTATGTATGCGAATGTTGCATTATTGATCACACTAATCGTGAATGAGGATAATTGAATAATTGTATGTCATAAATCACCTTTTGTTGTATCATTGTGAGAATATACATTTTTTATTATGATTGTGGTTTATTGAATGAATCGGGTGTTACATTCCGACACACCAACTTGGATCGTTTGCCACGTTCTGGCATAAATATGGGATCGGTTGCCACATTTTGGCATAAACATTGGATCGAGTACCACGAACCGATACACTAACAGTTTGGGTTTGGGTTCCATGAGAGGACCATTGAATTGGGTTCCGTGAGAGGACCATTGAATTGTCTTGTGTATCTACTTGTGATGATTACGTTCATATCTAATGGTGATTGAGGTTGAAAGACTGTTTGTTGCTCTAAAATGATAACCAATGGGTATTATTGAGAATGTGGAATGCTACATTGATCCTGAAAAGATGACTAATATTATATATATTTGGTATATGCCTGTTTTATAATGTTGTGGTTACTTGCATGTGTTTCACTTATTGGGATAGCCGCGTGATCCTACCAGTACACTGTGGTTATGTACTGATACTGCACTTGCTTGTTCTTTGTTGAGTACAAGGCATTTTCAGGCGGCTATTGATAGACCTTAGCTAGGTGACTATTGAGCGTGATCGGATTTAAGGGTGAGCCAGTTCTTTCAGGCTGTCATGGATCTTTCTTGTTTAAGTTCACTCTTTTTGGACTCAGACTATTTGCTTAAGGTGTTTGTTTAGCTTTGGGGGTTGTACCCCTTGTTCTTAGACTTTTCGTTAGTAGAGTTTTGGTACAATGACTTTCAGGTTCTAAAGGTTAAGACTTCCGTATTAGTTTGGTTAAGTTATTTGTTCAAACGTCCTTTGGAGTTTATGGGAACTCCATATTTTTATTGTCATTTAAACCTGCTTCCATATCTTTAAATGCCTTAGTTTTTGGTTGAGTTTGTTAGTTTTTGGTTGAGTTTGTTAGTTTTGGTTTTAGTAATGGTTCTCCCACTAGAGAGTTAGTGTGGGTATCAATCACGACGGTCTGGTTAGTGATACCATGTTAGAAAGACATGTAGCAGAACTTTATTTGTGTTGATGGCTTGGCACAATCTAGAAAAGGTTTTATTCAATTGCCTGCAAAACCATCACATTTTCTTTATCCCTGAAATTTAAAAGTTACCTTATAAGTTGTTACAACAAAATTTTAGTAGTTTATTTTCACATGGGAGATCAAATCCTTAGACATCAATTGAAGAATTGAGCATGATTTATTTGATAAATAAACAATTAAGACGCTAGACCGAAAACAATATACTTGAAGGAACATACAATAAGAACTTTATGTAAAAAAGGAAGAAGAAGATGAGAGTCTTATGCTGTCAAAACCAACTTCGGCTACACAATATTGTCAATAAAAGAATACGTGAAAGAGAAAACATACACATGTGGGATGAAGAAATATGAATTGTTGGGGATTGTAATATAGAACCGTTTTTTGTTTAGAACTTTTCATTTGAAATGCTTGGACTTCCACCTAGAAAATTACTGTAACTTATTTCATTCATTTGAATGACTTTTTATCTTCCATTATATCTTTATTACATAATATAAAACTCAATTAAATACTTTAAAATTGATTATTTAATTAGTTATTAGAATATATTTTACATTTTGTACATAAAGAAAAGTAGAAATAATATTTAAGTGAAGAACAAAATTGTCACGACCCAGACCGTCGTGATTGGCACCCACACTAACACTCCGGTGGGAGAACCACTACTACAACCCAAACCAAGCAAATAATCTAAAACTATGGCATTTAAGTTACGGAAGCAAGTTGAATACTAAGAAAATAGAAATAGAGTTCACATAAACTCTAACAAAAGTCTGAAGAAGAAGGGATACAACCCCAACTAATGAACTAATCAATAAGCTAAAACAAATGTCTAAGTCCGGAAATGGTGGACATAGACGAAAGAGAATTCCATGGCAGCCCGAAAGAATTGGCTCACACTTGAATTTGAACGACGATCGCTGGTCTTCTAAGCGAGGTTTGTCAATAGTCGCTTGAAGATGTCGGTACTCAACAAAAATAAGAGCAAATGCAGAATCAGTACACAACCACAGTGTACTAGTAGGATCACGCGGCTATCCCACTAGTGCAACATAAACAAGTCAAACAACATTATAATCACAAGCATATATATCAACATATACAATATTATCAACATTTACGAACAACGAATAACTTCACATTTCATGTCAAATCATTGGTCCTCTCATGGAACCCAAACCAAAACAGTTAGCATGCCGAAACATGGAAACCGATCCCAATGTTATGCCGAAATGTGACAATCGATCCCATATTTATGTCGTAACGTGGCAATCCGATCCAAGTTAGTTATGCCGGAATGTGGAAATCGATCTCATTCACACACCACAATCACAATCACAAGTATATCATCAAGATCATACATTTAAGTCATGATTTCATGGCAATCATCATTCAATATCTCGGTTACAACAAGTGTCATCAACATTGCAACATTCATATACATACAAGTATCATAATGAAGCAATAACAAGCATACATCACACAATCATAAAATCACAACCATCACCTACCTCGAAACAAGCTTGAAACCTTAAGAAACTTGATCCTTTCCTTTCCGGATTTGTTTCGCTTGTTCTTGGTCTACAAACAATCAATATAATACGGGAATCAATAAACAATCACTAATTACCCAAATTACTAACAATTCTATTAATCCTAGATCAAACCCATGATCCCAATAATCCAAATTAGGGTTGTTTCCACCATAGAATCTATAACAAAACTTTCCCCCATCAATATTCACCCATTCTATTACGTTCTACGGATCAAGAAACGGATTCGGGGAGTGAAAAGCTCACATTTAGCCTCAAGAATAGTGAAAAATGAGTAAGAGTCGCCTGGGGATCGTTCCTTAGCTCTAAAAGTCAAAAAGTGCCAAATAAGGTCGTTTAGGGTTTTATTTATGACTTTAAGTCACGTCGGTCCCGCTGCAGCAGCACTCACCCCGGTGTAGCGGCCCCGCCAAAGCGACTAGAATCCCCGCCCCAGTGGCTTCCGCGTAATAGTAAGCTATTCATCTTTCATCTACGATTTTGAGTCTCGTCGTACCTGCCACAGCGACCCTAATTCCGCCGTAGTGGCTCTGTCAGAGTGGCGAAACCCAACGCCAAAGTGGTCAAAACGAAACAGAGAGTTATTTTAAAGAATTCCAAAATCCCATTTCACAACACACCTCTAATCCACGATGATCAGAAAATACCCTTTACGCTAAGATCGATTCCGGGAGTTTTACTCGCCCAAATTCAATTACGTAAAGTCATACGGATCCCTTAATGAGTTATCTAACCACTCATGTAATCAAAACCATAAGAGATCCACCCGATTGCTACCAGATTTCTCTACACCTCAAAGACTCCGATTTCGTCCAAATCTAGACAAGGTTGGAAATATCCAAATACTACGGAAAAGTTTTCCGTCCCCAAATTTCCCCCCATTGGCTTTTCTATAACGACGGGAACAGGTCGTTACAATAGATACCAATTTACCCATCAGTCGTCCCCGAGTGATAAAATTTAGGGGAAGTAGGCTAAGGAAAAAATAAAGTAGTACCTGAATCAATGAACAATAGAGGATACTTCTCTCGCATGTCCCTCTCATTCTCCCAAGTAGCTTCTTCAACTGGACGATGCTTCCATTAAACCTTCACGGACTTAATCTCCTTGTTCCTCAACTTACGCACATCACGATCAAGAATTGTAATCGGTTCCTCCTCATATTAGAGGTCCTTGTCTAACACAATTGAGTCCCACTTAATGATATAATCCTCGTCACCATGATACTTCTTCAACATAGATACATGAAATACCGGATGAACACTTGACAAATTATGAGGTAAAGCCAATCTATATGCCACCGGTCCCACACATTCAAGAATTTCAAATGGACCAATGTATCTAGGACTTAGCTTACCCATCTACCAAATCTCATCACCCCTTTCATGGGTGACATCTTAAGAAGAACATTTTCACCGGATTGAAACGCCATGTGTTTTACTCGACAATATAAATAGATGAAAAAAAATTGAGTTTTTGGAAAAACTGACTAAACTTATGGTTTAAGAGAAATTGAATTTCCAAAAGAAACAGAGTCGCCGCTTAATTTTTTAGTAAAAAGTCAAGAAAAAACTCAAGGTTTTCAAAATATTTAAACAAATAAAATCAATTGAAAATAAAAGGGGTCGAGTTTAAATGTACATTCCGAGAAGGTGTTAGGCCCTCGAAATGTCCGCTAACATGCGGTTGACCGGTGATTTGACTAAAATGACTTTTCAAGTAAACTTTCCAAGTTTTAACCAAGTGAAGGAAATTCATTTAATATTTATTTACTTATTACTATTATTTTTCTAATTAATTATTTTAAGGGGAAATAAATTAAAGGGGAATCATTCTAAGGGGAAGTAACTTAAGGGTTGACAATACTAATGTCAAAATAGAGCTGAGTAATAAATAAAATATATATATAAGAAAAATAAATATTTTAACTTTTGAATATAAAGAGAAACGACTACCTTCGGGAAATTAATTAAATTAAACCAAAAATCAAATAAATTGTCAGTTAATACAATAATAGATAAGAAGTGAGGAAAGAAATATCAAATTTGGGCCTTTGGCCCAAATTCCCAAATCTTGAACCTGTCCTAAGTCTAAAGTTGCCAAAATAATGGGTTCTGGCCCATTTTTTCTGCCATATGGACTTGTTGTATATTATTTAAGGCTTTAGGCCCATTTCGCCTTTGAGATTCTGTACAACCTGAGAGTATACCCGTATACACGGATCATATTTCATGTCCATTTTCCTGTATATCCACTTTGATTTGTATTTTTTCATCAAACATGTATTCTTGCATTTTTTTAGACCTGTTCATTAGTTTAAAAGAGGTTGGCCGACTCGAAAATAAAGGTTTGGGCCTTTATGGCTCTCTCGAAATGCAAGGAAAAATATGGGAGTTCATGGTGAACTCGAGCAGATTTCACATGCAACAACAGATGAAGAGAGTTAGAAAAGAAATACAAATCTCGACACACACATGGTCCAATAATTAATTCATAAGGAGGACAAACACACAGTACAACTTGAAGACAAGGAACGTAGCTATAAGCCAAGGAACTTCTTAACATAGGATTATAATCATGTACTCAAAGAAAGAACTGACCAAAAGCAACTAATTGAAATTGGGATGTGCATGCTCAATTAACAAAGATTCTTAACTAATAAACAAATAAAAGGGATTATATCAACTAAATGGAGGGTAAAGAAAAATGTCAACAGTGAACTTAAATGAATTAATTTCCAAATAGAAAATCACGGTAGTACAAGAGGCTATGACGGAGAACTACCATTTAAACATATCTAAACATAATTCTCAATCTTCGCGATTTAACTTTGAGAAAATCAACAAACTACAGGGAAAACTCCTGAGATAATTATAGGAAAAGCGAATAAGATAACCATTTTTGAATGAAGCAAGGATAAACAGGTTGACAAGCGATAAAGGAACTAAAAACACTAATCCCAAACTTTGTGCTTAACACATGAAAATCAAAGAGAAAGAAGTGACACAAAAGGAAAAGGACAAAACTCATTTCATCCGTAAATTCGGACCGATACTAATATGTTTACTCTTATCAAAATTTATTAGGGATGGAAAATGAAGGTCACACTTATTCCAAATAGATATGAGAATAACAAATCCTTTACTTAACACATTAATTAAAAGAAACAATCATATGACCAAGCAAGTAACTATTATAACCTACACAACTTATACATACAATAATCACCTTCACATAGCAAATAAGAACACTATTATGAGGAAGAAAACAAGTTATGCTAACACATATTCAAGGAGACGATAAAAAAAACTAAACATGCAAAGAAAACTATGAATACACTTAGATTAATAACAACATATAAGAATATGGGGGTTCTCTCCTTCTTTGAACTGAAACAAAATAGGGCATTCTTCATTCGCGACTCCAGAGATTTTCAACAGAACAAAGGGGGAGAGATAACATGCCACTAATCAATCAATGCAGCATACTAGAGGCAAACAAGCACAAAGACTATTCAAAATGACCGAAGTGAGAATCCAACCAAGCTTATACGTCTAAGATCAAATTATAAAAGTCCACAGAATCTTAGAAAGGGTCGGAGTTTACCTCTTTCGCAGCAGCGGACTAGACAAAAAACGAGCAGGGACGAGCTCTTTCACCATATGACGACTCGATGAACTTACGTGAACGGAGAAAAAGGATAAAGACCCGATCAAATCTTGAAACTCTCGCCCTCTCTGCCTCTAAGACCTATTCTCAAATATTTGTGTGTAAATATTTATAGTTAATAATTCACTGTGTTTTCTCTCGAATGGCAACTGATTCTACCAATATTTTTCCAACAATTTTCTCTAAATCCATAATTTCCAACCCAACTTCACAGTGAAGAGGATGAGGTACTTATAGGGGGGGGGGGGAATTAGTGTTCATTTTGGGGGGAAAGAGGTGAGAAATTGGATAATTATAAGGCCCAATTCGAATTCAAACTTTAAAAAATTTCACAATTTTGAGACGACACCTTTTTCTCTGAAAATTCACCCCATTCCGGAAGTGGAAAGGGGGACGGATGGGTGGTATCGAATCACTCATCCTTGGGAGTGACGTAGATCGATCCCACAGCCCCAAGAACTGAGACGCGGCTTGCTTTGCTACTGCGACAGGGACGGGCGGAAGAAGAAACAAGAGGAGCATAGTACTACCTGTACGTGTACCGATTCACGCATATTTACGCCACTTGCCACTGGCGTTTGGAATCGTTGTGTATTTGTTGATGTCTTTGAGTTCACGCCATGAACTTGTTGATGGAAATGTCATTGTTGACGCGTGAAGGAGAAGGAGACGCGTGCAGGGGACAAAGAACGAAGAGTATGGGGGGTCGTTTGTATCGTACTGTTGTACATATTGCTGATGTTGTTATCGGGTGGGTCATTTGGAATTGGGTTGCTATTGATGGTGGGCTACTGATTGCATTGTTATTAGGCTGGGGATATTGAATTGTGTGTTGCTGATCGCTGCTAAGGAAAAATGGCCAAAAATTGGCACAGATTGATCTGGAAAGGGGTTTAAGGTGAGGAGAGAAAATTGGTTAGATTCGTAATGGCCACATGAATTGCAATTATGGTCAAAGGAAATTAAAAAGTTAGTCGAATTGAGTTAATTTTGTGAATTCAGCTAGAATTTAAATAGGATGAATTAATATAATTAATTTATGACCTTCTTAATCTTAACGAAATAAAATAGTTAAATCAAATATAAACTAAATAATTTACAATATAAACTATTATATAACTAAACTAATTAACCAAATATTTAATTAAAACAAAATCTTTTTGAGACGATTTTCGAATAATCATAAAATATACCGATTATATATAATTATGTAAAACATATATATTATCTAAAAATTATAAAAAGTGACAAAACTATTTAAAATAACTTGCAAACTATATTATTATTATTTTGTTTTGGAAAATTTTATAAAACTAATTATTTTAAATCGTTTGGAATTTAAGAAGCTCGATGATTAATTTATATCGTGGAGGTCCAATATTGGGTGTCAACAACTGTCCCTCGATTGACTTGGATTGATGAAAGAAATCTGAGGCGAATGTAATTGACAAATCCAATTTTGACCGACCACCTCTTCATCCTTTAGAAAAAGGCCTTTGGTACGGACTTTAGGAATTATGGTCGAACCCCGAAGATGGGTTTCCTACATATCTCAGGCTATATGAGAATTTCAGCCACTTGTAGTTCGATACGCTTGATTTAATGCACGACTCTGAAAGAACTCAAAAGTTATCCCGACATCGAATTATGAGGAGACCGGAATGCTCGGAACTAAGATTTGTGAGAGATTGTTGGAATACAACCGAGTTTTCAACGTTGAGTCCGCCTACATATCTCTCAACTCAAGGAATTAGGCTGCTTGTAGTTCGACTCAATCGGTTAAAGAGAAAATCTATTATGCAAGACAACCTTTGGTTCTGGAGGAGTGACAAATAAGTCGAGTATGAAAAAAAAACTTGCAACCTCTTAGCCATGAATGTGGAGCTCTTCACATCCATAAGTAAGAACTTACAAAAACATAATTTCCAAAGCTCTTGAATACATTGTCATTCAGATTGGAAAGTTGCCTCCGGTGAAAATCAAAATTTTCCGGATGCGAAACTGAAACTGATAAACCTAAAGAAAAACCAACATGCCTCCTGATAGGGGTGTGGTTTGATTGTGGTGGAAGTCGCTCCTCAGCTCGCGTCCTAAGAGTTTGGCACTCCTCTTTGGACTATGTCCCAGTTCGCTGCTAAGAAAAAGTTTCACGTTGTGTTGCATCCTTGTTGATGTCGTCCGCACCTGTGGTTTGATTTGAGAATTCATCTTTTTGGATGCTCTCAACAAAGACTGAAATAAACTTGTTAGTAGAAGTTGTAACTGGAAAAAGTGGTAGCATCTCTTATGATGCTTTACAGTTACTCTTGCTGTGAAAGATGTCACATAAGTATGTTTAGTATATGTTTGCACACTCAAAGTAAATAATTAGTAGACATAGTGCCGCTTTAGCTAGCGGTTTGAGTCAAAAAATAAAGAAAGATCATTCATATAACAAATGAGTATATCTTAATGGATCGGATAAGCATAAACATCTTTTTCAACTAGATGAGAAAATAAAGAAGTATTGAGAGTAAAAGATAACAGATACCGCTTTCTAACACAGTATGTCCATTACAACTCATTATTTACTGAGGATTTGGAGATGTCATTGCTTGTTTTATGAATGGCAAACTCTGACGATCTATGCAATGAGTTAAATGGCTTGATAATGATCCAACTGTAATGAGGTGGATAGATCGATGATTATCCAATTGTAACAAGGTGGATGACTCAATGATTTTCTAACTATAACGAGGTGGATAGCTCGATGAATATCCAACTGTAACGAGGTGGATGGCTCGATAATTTTCCAACTCTAACAAGGTGATGGCTCGATTATTATCCAACTGTAACGAGGTGGATGGATTGATGAATTTCCAACTATAACAAGGCGAATGGATCGATGATTATCCAACTGTAACGAGGTGGATGACTCGATAAATATCCAACTGTAACGAGGTGGATGGATTGATGAATTTCCAACTGTAACAAGGCGGATGGATCGATGATTATCCAACTGTAACGAGGTGAATGACTCGATAAATAGCCAACTGTAACGAGGTGGATGCTCGATAATAGTCCAACTGTAACGAGATGGATGGCTCAATAATTATCCAACTGTAACGAGGTGGATCGTTCGATAAATATCGCTTCTCAGCTCGCGCTAAGAAAAAGTTTCACGTTGTGCTGCATCTTTTTTGATGTCGTATGCACCTGTGGTTTAATTTGAGAATTCATCCTCTTGGATGCTATCGACAAAGAATGAAATAAACCTCTTAGCAGAAATCGTAATTCAAATAGAGAAGTAATATGTTTTACCGTATTTGATGCATGTTCTTTCCTATAAATGTTCTGACGTTAGCCTCCATCGATTTTGACGCAGTAGATGATGACTTGATATGATGTGGATGACGATGCTTCATTGATAAGATGATGATGATCCATTGGTAGGATAATGCTGTTACATGATAGGTGATGATGTTGATGCTCCATTGATAGGATAATGATTGGTGATCTATCGGCGGGAAGATGTTGATGCTCGATTGATAGGATGATAATTCTTTATTGATGATCCATTGGTAGGATGATGTTGATCCATTGATAGGATGATGTTGATGCTCCATTGATAGGATGATGATGCTTCGTTGATAATCCATTGACAGGATGATGTTGATGCTTCATTGATAGGATGATGATTCTTCATTTGATAAAATGACGATGATGTCCTTCTGGGTGGTGGTACTATCTCACTTGATAATACTGTAGAAATGTCCCTTTGGTGGTCGTAATATCTCATTTGATAATACTATAGAAATGTCCCTCTGAGAGGGTTTCACATTACCGCGTCTAATATTGATTCGATTTGTGAATTTTCTTTAAATGTTCTTGATGCTGAAAAATCTAATTTGATGTCATTGTAGATGCTTGTACATGTTAAGAGTGAAGCTTTCACTTGTTCATATTAGAACATTTGTACTCATTGTGACTCATCCTTTGCTGGGAATTTGAACGAGGTGTTGTTGCTCATATTCTAAACTGTTTCTTTTTTTTCTAAAAAACTTCAATGACTTTCCTGCATCCACAGAAAAGTTGTCAATTTTGGGGAGTTCCTCACCTTTTTGACTTCTCCATATTCATTGAATGGAGGAATAGGATGATCTTGAGGCAAACTTATAAACCTGCATTCACAGAAAAATTGTTAGTTTTTTAAAACAAACTGATCAGTGTTGAGTTCTCCTATCACTTGCTCCTTGTCTTGCTATCTTTGGTTGATCACTCTGATCTCTTGCTTCTCGATAGACATAAGATGAAATTATACAAAATGTTTAACATATCAAAGCCTAAAAAAAGATTTTCAAAATCAACTTGGGAAAGGTCACTGTCAAATGTCATGTTATGCATAGCTTAAATGAACGTCCTTGGTTTGAAACTTCGGTGTATCCGATAGCTTGTTCTGGAGAATTCAAAAATCCTTAAATCTTGGGAAATTTCTAACACAATCCTACCGACATCTGCTATAATTGAAAGAATTTACAGTTGACTCTGAAATCCAAAGGTGTCGGAGATTGCTGCTGTTGACCATGCACTTTGACGATTACGAAGATTATTTGAAGTTAGGTTTAAACTTCTAATATGCTTGAAATAATCGAAATTTACTACAAACTTCTAGTGATGCTTGAAGGAATTTTTGAGGTAGTCCTCAAAATTATTATTTTTTGTCCCAGTTAGATGTATCTCGGACTATTGATATATGATTTGTAGAATTTTTGAGACCCTCTCAAAAAATTTGTCCCAGTTGCTATTCCTAATGTATCTTCAGTCTTGACTTGTTATAGAGATCCTCTTCTTGAGAATATTTGAGTCCCTCTAAAAAATTATGTCCCAATTTCTATTGTAAAGAAAAATAGAAATCTTACGGGAGATATGACCGGGTCGTTGTGGTGCTTACGTATCCCGTTGAGGCAAGAATCAGGTCAAACGTAGTTCCCCCTCTCGAGGATCAACATAAATAGGAAAATTTAACTAAGGAAACGATTGAGGATGACATAGGCCACCTACGTATTTCATTCTTGAGAATTCAGGTCGAACATAGTTCAGATACAAAGAAACATTAAAAGGGATAAAGGGGTGACTGAGGCCGACATAGGCCGCCTCTGTATCTCATTATTGAGAATTCAGGTCAAACGTAGTTCATTACAAGAGATAATTTCTAACTATAGAACATAAGACGATTACAAACAAACAATGCGATTACAAGGAAAGAAATGAAAGAAACTCTAAATCTTCAAATATAACTCTTGATAACATCTGAGTCGATTGACAACTTGAGATGAATGTCTATGTTCAACCACGACATGTGATCAAACAAATGCATCAATGTATCTTCTAAGTAAATTGTTGAGTTCTTTTTTCTGAGCTTTTTTCAGATGGACCTGGATTCTGACTTATTTGACAAAATCATCCTTTTCTAGATTTACAGTTTCCGTCTCATCCATATTCAACTTATTCTGATTCTCGAACTGTTTCAAATCTTTGACGAGGTATTCGAATATCATGATCTCCTTATCATGCTCTTCAAACTCATCTTCATCTACTTCATTTTGTTCATTCAGCTTGTGACGTGACATGATATTGACAGGTTTTTTAAAAAAAATTATTGAAACCAAAAGCAAAGACTGTTAGATAAAAAAATTAAAGCAAGCAAAATAAATTTTCGCAATAGAAGAGGCTTTAATTGAAAATAAGGAAATATGAACTTTGGCTATGAACATGAGCCATTTTGCCTTTTTCAAAACTTTACGAGGGAAATTAAAACATAATTAGGTAAAATAATACAAAAGGTGGGTTTCAGGCCTCATTTGGACTACCCCCGATTTAGAAATAACATAAGATTCATCTTTGTCTATCAAGATGAACAAGGAATCAAGAGCGGAGTGGAAGTCCAATTAAGAACTTGCTCCATTGGCTCGGTATCTCGTATGCTTGGTGTCTCGATCATCTTCTTGGGCGCAACATCACCTTCTTCAAAAAGATCCCCAGTTCCTTCTCCAAATCGTCATCATTGCCATATTCCTCTACCAGAAAGGACTGGCATAAATGAGGCACATACTTTGGTGGAACATGATTAATCCCCTTCTTGTTCAGACCCTCTCTTGACACTAAAGCAAAAGCTTGATGGGGTGTCATGCTCAGTGAAACTACAACTTTCCCAAGGTTGTCAGCACCGGTCGGAACCATCACCTTTACCATGCGCCACTCATCCTCCGTCTCTATCATATTGATAGTGGCACCTCCATAGTTTGGCAAAGGGTTACCGTTGATGTTGGGTACAACGGTCCTGACCACTTTCGGATCAATCAAGTTTTGGATCATGTGCTTCAAATTAATATAGCCTTCAGTATCATGCCCAACACTATTGGAATGATACGCACACCTTCGATCGGCTTGGTAAAATCTTGAGCTAGTATCGACTGGCTTTAGCTTGATCGGATGAATAATACCTGCCGCACTCAGTTGCTCAAACAACTTCGTCCGACTTTCAATTAAAGGAGGAAAATTTTGAGCAGGTTTCTCCTCAAGATGTGGACAAGAGGGATCATAACTGCCTTGCTGAGGGGAAGGCATTTGGCGATAATTCAGATTATTCTGGCGGGGAGGTGCTTGAAACTTTGGGTCAATCATGTTAATAACAAATCCTCCACGATTCAACAGTGAATTACCATTGGAAGTGACAGCCTGTAGAGTGACAATTCTTTGATCAATCAAGTCCTGAATTTTATACTTCAGGTTGATACAATCCTCGGTGGTATGTCCAGCACCTCCTGAATGGTAAGCACAATAATGATCGGGCCTGTAAAGTCTGGAATTGACATTGACAATTTTTGGATCACTTGTTCGTATCAGACCAGCCGCTTTCAATCTCTCAAAGAATTGGGTTCGACTTTCAACCAAAGGAGTAAAGACTCGAGAAGGTTTCTTCAAAATCTCTTGACAAGAAAGATTGTAATTATTTCTTGAAGATGGAGGTACTTGGAGGTAATTGGGAGGATTTTGGCAAGTAGGTGCTGGTGTTTGGAAATTTTGGTATTATAGAGCTTGGTAGCTATGAGGGGCATTTGGGTAATTTGGCAATGCAGCTTGGTAACTTGATTGAGCATTTGGGTAATTTGGCAATGAAGCTTGGTAATTTAGATGATTCAGTGGTGGAGTTTGGTAATGTGGTTTGATGGGGTAAAGATTTTGTGGAGCCAAAGGGTAGGTTTTGGATGGTAAAGGCTTTCTACCATTGAGAATGGCATGCCTCTTTCATTTTTGGCTTGATTCAAATGAGATAGAGGAGACATCTTCCCTCTTCCTCCTCAATGGTCCCGAGGATTCATTTTGGGGAGTCATTCGGATGATTTTTCCGGTCTTGAGATCGTCTTCTATAGTTTCACCAACTTTGACTATCTCACTGAACTTTCCTCCTAAAATGAGAAACATCCTATTGTAGTACTCCGGCTCTTGATTGCGCACAAAGACTTCAATAATTTCTTTCTCGGTCATGGGAGGTCTAACCTTTATAGCCTCTCTTCTCCAATGATAGTCATATTCTCGGTAGCTTTCGGTAGAATTCTTTTTGATTCTCTCTAAAGAGTATTGATCAGGGGTGAATTCTACATTGTAACCAAACCTTTCAATGAAGTCTTTAGCCAAAGCGTTCCAACTTGGCCACTGCTTGATTTCTTTAGAAATAAACCATTTCAAAGCTTCTTCTTTTAGACTTCGACTGAAGAGTCACATTAACAAAGCCTCTTGTTTCCCAACTCCGATAAGTTGATAACAATAAGCCCTCAAATGAGTAAAAGGACTTTCAACTCCACTAAAAGTCTCAAATTTTGGTACTTTAAAACCTTTTGGAAGCTCCAAATATTGATGAGGACACAAATCATCATAATTCAACCCCATAATGTCTGGGGTATATTGAATGTCCTTCATTGCATTCATAACTTCCTCTCTGATGATTTCCTCAACCTTTCCTTTCATGACCTTCCACTCCTTCTCCTTATTCTCACAATCATCAAGTTCAAAATGTGTAGTAGAGAAAGGGTATGATTCAGGTGATATTGGAAAATGAAATGCGGTTTTTAGAGGTATGGGTTGAGTGGTAGATGGGGTTTGGACAATTTGAGTAGGGATTTGATGGATCAGAGGAAAATTCTGGAAAACGTTGGTATTTGGATTTTGAGGAGGAGATAACTTTTGGTGTGAGGAGCTAGCATGATGTGGGTTAGGGGTGGTTAAGTCAATGATGGGAGGCTTTGGATCCGAAGTAGGAAAATGGAGTGGAGGCCTTTCGTTGTCTGCAGTAGGAGTGTTGGCAATGATAGCCAAATTCGTCAAATCTCGGGTCTTATCCATTTCAACCCTCATTTTAGCAATCTGTTGGAATAATTGTGCAATCAACTTGTTTTGCTCATGATAGGGTCATTCACAATAATTTCGGTCAAATCAGTATTCTAAACATTTTCAACCACTTTTTCCTTGCCTTTTGACAAACATTGGTCGGAGAAAGAATCTTTGGGGTCTTTAGACCTTGTGAAGTATGTATGTTCAGCCATTTTCTCAACACAGATCAGTTTTGAGTACCTAACAAAGAAAAATAACCCAAAAACAAATGTGTTAGTCTGTGTCGATGATAAATAGTACAAACTATCACACACATTACTGTAAACACATAAGGATTGCTTCATTTGAAGATAAACTAGCCCACATATATAGAGAAATGACTAAATAGACAGGAATTTGTCTATTTGATTTTGACCTTAGTGAATCAGAAATGTCGACTTGAGTCGAGACAAAGTCGATTGTATTGTCGTACTTCTCATTTCCGATTGAAATATAACTCCAATTTCTTTGTAAGAGTTGGAAAAGATAGAACTTATCAAAAATGGGGACCGAACCTTGAAAGGTTGCCTACGTATCTCACGAAGGAGAATTCAGGTTCTACGTAATTCGACCAAATTGAATCTCTTTCGATTTGGGGCGGTAATTTTTTTTTATTTTATTTTTGATATGAGAGAGTAAGATTTGAAAAATGAAATTCGATATTATTTTTTTTGGGAAACTAAAGACTCAAAGAGCATTTGGACGCACCTTTGATAGTGACTTGATATTTATGCTTAGAGGTTCTAAAAACGATTCGGTGAGGGGTGAGCTAGAATATCTCCAAATAAAGGAACATATTCCACACAAGCAGTTATAACACGTAAACAAATATTGCGCGTTCTAAACATGTATGTGACCCTTTTGTGCCAAGGGTAGGCCTACCGATTTGAAGGATGTATAACATCATTTGGAACACTCCATTGCCCCAAAACCCAAATTTATACAAGCCTTATGAATAAAATTGAATGGGGATACATAACAGGGGAAATGGGATACAAAATAATCAGTCCCGCGCAAAGGTACAATCCTAAACTTCGCTCCTAAGGAAAGATCCTTCGTTCTTGATTTTTGTCATCTCCAGATGTCCACACTTTTGTTTGCAATGATAACTTGATCCTTCTTCGATTATAATAAAGTTATAATCTAACTCCCTAACCCAAGAGACAATATTTTGCCAAATGACGTATACATCCTTCAAATTTAAACACATAAGCATAATTGTCTTTTTATTGGCAAATGGGCCAAATAGTCACAAGGTGGGCTTCTAATGGGCCCAACACGGCTTGGGTGTTGGGTCGACTTAGTTCAAAATGCGCTAAAAGTCGAAATTTGGTTTCGCTCTACGCTAGTTGACTAAGAGTGGCTTTTGAAAGACCAGAAACCCAAGTGGACAACTTAGGTTGGAATTCACGACAACCATTGGACACATGACGAACCAATAAATTATAGATCATTCCAGGAAAGGGTTGAGTCTAAAAAATTCCGACTGCGGTTCCGCAAAACCGTCCTTTAATATACTATACATACAATAAAAAATGTCATGAAATGCAATGACAGTTATAGCAGTTTAAACACATCAAGCACAAATAAACAGTTCAGCAATTAATAACAATTAATCAAATAAGTCAAATCTAATGGTTAGAACTTAATTAATTCCCTAGCGGAGTAACCATTTCTGTTTTATTCTAAAATATAAATAAAAGAAAAATGACAGAGTTTTTGGGAAAATCGACTAAAGTTATGGTTTAAGAGAAATCGAATTTCCAAAAGAAACAGAGTCGTCATTTAATTTTTTAGTAAAAAATCAAGAAAAAAGTTAAGGTTTTTAAAAGATTTAAACAGATAAATTCAATTAAAAATAAAAGGGTTTAAGTTCAAATGTACATTCCGAAAAGGTGTTAGGCCCCCGAAATGTCCGCTAACTTGCGGTTGACCGGTGATTTGACTAAAATGACTTTTCAAGTAAACTTTCCAAGTTTTAACTAAGTGAAGGAAATTCATTTATTATTTCTTACTTATTACTATTATTTTTCTCATTAATTATTTTAAGGGGAAATAAATTAAAGGGGAATCATTCAAAGGGGAAGTAACTTAAGTGTTGACAATGCTAATGTCAAAATAGAGTTGAGTAATAAATAAAATATATATATAAGAAAAATAAATATTTTAACTTTTGCATTTAAAGAGAAACGACTACCTTCGGGAAATTAATTAAATTAAACCAAAGATCGAATAAATTGTCAGTTGATACAATAATAGATAAGAAGTGAGGAAAGAAATATCAAATTTGGGCCTTTGGCCCGAATTCCCGAATCTTGAACCTATCCTAAGTCTAAAGTTGCCAAAATAATGGGTTCTGGCCCATTTTTTCTGCCATATGGACTTGATGTATATTATTTAAGGCTTTAGGCCCATTTCGCCTTTGAGATTATGTATACTCTGAGCACATACTCGTATACACATATCGTATTTCATGTCCATTTTCCTGTTTATCCACTTTGATTTGTATTTTTTCATCGAACGTGTATTCTTACATTTTTTTAGACCTGTTCATCAGTTTAAAAGGGGTTGGCCGACTCGAAAATAAGGGTTTGGGCCTTTATGGATGTCTCGAAATGCAAGGAAAAATATGGGAGTTCATGGTGAACTCGGGCAGATTTCACATGCAACAACAGAAGAAGAAAGTTAGAAAAGATATACAAATCTCGACACATACATGGTCCAATAATTAATTCATAAGGAGGACAAACACACAGTACAACTTGAAGACAAGGAACGTGGCTATAAGCCAAGGCACTTCTTAACATAGGATGATAATCATGTATTCAAAGAAAGAACTGATCAAAAGCAACTAATTGAAATTAGGATGTGCATGCTCAATTAACAAAGATTCTTAACTAATAAACAAATAAAAAGGATTATATCAACTAAATGGGGGGTAAAGAAAAATGTCAACAGTGAACTTAAATGAATTAATTGCCAAATAGAAAATCACTGTAGTACAAGAGGCTATGACGGAGAACTACCATTTAAACATATCTAAACATAATTCTCAACCTTCGCAATTTAACTTCAAGAAAATCAACAAACTACAGGGAAAACTCCTGAGTTAAGAAACAATTTTGGCTCATAATTAAAGGAAAAGCGAATCAGATAACCATTTTTGAATGAAGCAAGGATAAACAGGTTGACAAGCGATAAAGGAACTCAAAACACTAACCCCAAACTTCGTGCTTAACACATGAAAATCAAAGAGAAAGAAGTGACACAAAAGGAAAAGGACAGAACTCATTTCATCCGTAAATTCGGACCGACACTAATATGTTTACTCTTATCAAAATTTATTAGGGATGGGAAATGAAGGTCACACGTATTCCAAATAGATATGATAATGACAAATCCTTTACTTAACACATTAATTAAAAGAAACAATCATATGACCAAGCCAGTACCTATTATAACCAACACGACTTATACATACAATAATCACCTTCACATAGCAAATAAGAACACTATTATGAGGAAGAAAGCAAGTTATGCTAACACATATTCAAGAAGATGATAAAAAAAACTAAACATGCAAAGAAAACTATGAATACGCTTAGATTAATAACAACATATAAGAATATGTGGGTTTTTTCCTTCTTCGAACTGAAACAAAACAGGGCAGTCATCATTCGCGACTCCACAGATTTCCAATAGAACAAAAGGAGAGAGATAACATGCCACTAATCAATCAATGCAGCATACTAGAGGCAAACAAACACAAAGGCTATTCAAAACGAACGAAGCGAGAATCCAACCAAGCTTATACGTCTAAGATCAAATTATAAAAGACCATAGAAACTTAGAAGGGGTCAGAGTTTACCTCTTTCGCAATAGCGGACAGGACAACAAACGAGCAGGGATGAGCTCTTTCACCACATGACGACTCGATGAACATACGTGAACGAAGAAAAAGGATAAAGACCCGAGCAGAGCTTGAAACTATCAGCCTCTCTGCCTCTAAGAGTTATTCTCAAATATTTGTGTGTAAATGATTATAGTTAATAATTCTCTATGTTTTCTCTGTAATGGCAACTGATTCTACCAATATTTTTCCAACAATTTTTTCTAAATCCAAAATTTCCAACCCATCTTCACAGTGAAAAGGATGAGGTACTTATAGGGGGGGATTAGGGTTCGTTTCGGGAGGGAAAGAGGTGAGAAATTGGATTAGAATAAGGCCCAATTCGAATTCAAACTTTAAAAAATTTCACCATTTTGGGACGACACTTTTTTCTCTGGAAATTCTCCCTATTCCGAAAGAGGAAAAGAGGACGGACGGGTGGGATCGAATCACTGGTCCTTGGGTGCGACGTGGATCGATCCCACAACCCCAAGGACTGAGACGTGACTTGCTTTGCTACTGTGATAGGGACGGGCGGAAGAAGACAACAAAAGAAGCAGAGTACTGCTTGTACGCGTACCGATTTACGCGTATTGACGCCGCTTGCCACTGCCATTTGGAATCGATATGTATTTGTTGATGTCTTCGAGTTCACGTCCTGAACTTGTTGATGGAAATGTCGTTGTTGACGCGTGAAGGAGAAGGAGACGCGTGCAGGGGATAAAGAACGAAGAGTATGGGGGGTCATTTGTATCGTACTGCTATACGTATTGTTGATGATGTTATCGGGTGGGTCATTTGGAATTGGGTTGCTATTGACGGTGGGTTACTGATTGCATTGTTATTGGGCTAGGGATATTGAATTGTGTGTTGCTAATCGCTGCTAAGGAAAAGTGGCCCAAAGTTGGCACAGATTGATCTGGAAAGGGGTTTAAGGTGAGGAGAGAAAATTGGTTAGATTCGTAATGGCCACATGAATTGCAATTATGGTCAAAGGAAATTAAGAAGTTAGTCGAATTGAGTTAATTTAGTGAATTCGGCTAGAATTTAAATAGGATGAATTAATATAATTAATTTACAGGCTTCTTAATCTTAACGAAATAAAATAGTTAACTCAAATAAAAACTAAATAATTTAAAATATATACTATTTTATAACTAAACTAATTAACCAAATATTTAATTAAAACAAAATCTTTTTGAGACGATTTTTGAATAATCATAAAATATACCAAATATGTATATAATTATGTAAAACATATATATTATCTAAAAATTATAAAAAGTGACAAAACTATTTAAAATAACTTGGAAATTATATTATTATTATTATTATTTTGGAAATTTTATAAAACTAATTATTTTAAATCGTTTGGAATTTAAGAAGCTCGATGATTAATCTATATCGTGGAGGTCCAAAATTGGGTGTCAACACCATGTCTCTTACCTTATGATCTGCATACTTCTTTTATCTATTCTGGGTTGCTAGAAGCTTAGCTTGAATACTCCTCACCTTATCTTGAGCATCCTTCACTAAATCAACCCCCAACGGTTTCACATCTCCAGCCTCAAACCATCATATGGGTGATCTACATCCCCTCTCATGGAGTGCCTCAAATGGTGTCATATCTATGTTGTAGTGATAACTATTATTATAGGAGAATTCACACAAAGGTAAGAACATATCCTAATGCCCTCCAAAATCAATCACACATGCCCTAAACATGTCTTCTAATACTTGAATAGTCCTCTCCGACTGCCCGTCTGTCTGTGGACGGAAGGCTGTACTAAAAGTGAGTTGTGTGCCCAATTCATCATGCAATATCCTCCAAAACTTGGATGTGAATTGGGTACCACGGTCTGAGATGATGGAGAGGGGCAACCCATGCAACCTCACTATCGCTTTCACATACACTTTAGCTAATTGTTCAACATTATAATCTATTCTTACCGGAATAAAGTGGGCTGACTTAGTCAATCTATGAACCACTACCCAAATAGAATCAAACTTCCCCAAAGTCTAGGGAAGACCAACCACAAAATCTATGGCTATTCTTTCCCACTTCCATTCCGGAATTGGCATTTTTTGAAGTAGACCTGCCAACCTTTGATGTTCATACTTCACTTGTTGAAAATTTTGAAACTTCGCCACAAACTCCGCTATGTCCTTCTTCATGCCCGGCCACCACTAAATTCGCTTCAAATCTCTATACATCTTGGTCACACCCGGATGAATAGAATATCGTGAACCACGAGACTCCGCCAACAATTTCTCAATCAAGTCATCTACTGTAGGAACACATATTCTTCCTTTAAAATTGAGTACACCATCCGCATCAAGAGTGGTCTCTTGCGCCTTACCTATCACAATCTTTTTTATGAGCTACTCCAAATTCTCATCCTCAGATTGTTTGTCCTTGATCTCTTCAATGAAAGTGGCCCTTACCTCAATACTTCCTAACACCCCACCTCTTTCTGAGATTCCAAATTGCATGAACTTAGACTCTAAGGTTTGAATTTCTTTAGCCAAAGGTCATGTGATGACCCGGAAGGTCATTTTTGGAAATTTTGAATATTCATTTAACTACAGTGAACTAATTGATGGTTAATTATTAAATAAATAATTTTAGTTAATGCTTAATGGGTTAAGTTTATAATTAGTTTAATACAACTTGACCCATACAGGAAAATAATTAGTAGGGTTGACACTTTTAGATTATAATTTAAGAGGGAAAAGAAAAGGTTAGAAGAGAATGATGAAATTTTAGTGGCGGCTTCGGCGAGGGTATTGCGTGTGTACTTCAGGTAAGTCATCAAAATTGCCAACATCTTGTTGTATTGTATATATTGATATGAACTATATTAATGTTATTATTATAGTATTGGTCATAGAAGAAAAATCAATAACCTGGTAGTGTAATTAGACTCGAGGGAATAATAGTAATGGATAAAATATGTAATTAGAGCAATGATTATGGCCCATCATTGATCCATTATAATGGAAAATCATTTGAGGTTAATATACTTATAGAAGAGGTAGGTGATTATCGGTATATATGTTTGCAGTTAGGCTTAAAGATCTATACATTAGGTTTTCTCAAAGCTAAGTTACTAACACGGTAACTACTTGATACATGTTTCTATTTAATCTATTATTATTATTATAATAACAATATTGGCTTAGATAGAGAAACAAGAGAAATTGAATTTAATAACCTATGCTAACGTTTGCTGGGTGGAAAATTGTTAATGGCTAATGTAATCATTGGATAATGATTATGGGTAATCATTAGGTAATATTTGGATTTATATGATGGGTGGTTAATGATTTTCATGCCTAGGGTAAGTCTCAATATATATATATTGAGACTTACTTTAGGCATGAAAATTTGAGAAGTATGAAAGTCGGAATGTTAATTGGCATTAAGATTAGGAACTTGACTATATATTTGAGTGAGTTTTTGGGTTCAGACTAGACCTATAGTGACATGAGTGTTGTTAGTTTCGGAATCTTATTGTGACTATGTACTTGAATAGATTGCATAGATTTGGAAGCTCAACGAAAAGGCAAGGCTCAAGTCTCGGAGTGATTGTTCGGTTATTTGAGGCAAGTTGATTTCTAAACCCTTGCTAAGCGTATGGAATTCGTGTATTTCCTTGTGGTATATGTTTGGGAGTAATGGGAATTGGTGATGGGTTGACTTGTCCATGTTGAAAAATTCTAATGATGGAAAAAGGGTAATAAAAAGGCTTGTTGTTTAATTGTTGATGTTGTGTCACGATTGTATTGTTGTGAATTGTACATTGATGTTAAATTGGTCATCTTCTCATTATTTGTGTGAACATGTCATTTGTATTGTTCTGAGACATGGTTGTGATAAGAGGATGTACCATTATCGGGGGTCGTATCGCGCGCCGTAATTGATACTATATTTCGAGAGACGTATCGCGCACCGCGATGGTTACTATTATCGAGGGTCGTATCGCGCACTGCGATGGATGCATGGACAGATATGTCCCTCATGGGTCCCGGACTGAGAGACAGCGAGTGTGTATCATTTGGTCAGACATGCATCACTATACTTGACATTGCATTTCATTGCATTGCACATTTTTATTATTGATGAACTTGATCTTGTGTGTTGCTGATCTTGTGAGTGCCTTTCTGTGAAACTTGTTACTGATGAATATTGAGTTGTTATTGAGAATATATAATATGTTAGAGTGTTGTTGTTGAGTTGTATGCTTTGTAAACTGTGAATTGTTAGGTTGGGTTGGTTTTATGCAGGTTGTAGTTATGGAGGTTAGGATGGGGTGTAAGGAGTACCCATATTTTGTTCCCTTGGCTTGTGTTTAGAGGTTTGCTTGTTGAGTACCGTGTGATTTGGTACTCACCCCTTGCTTCTACAATCTTTTGTAGGTTACAAGCCCGAATCTTCGTGATACCTTCCATTATCTTCGTTTCTGAGGCTTTCTGTGGAGATCTGAGAGGTAGCTGTTTGTCATCCCAGCGAACCTTCTTACTCTTGTTTATGATTTTGTTTTTACTTGAAAGACAACAACATTTGAGACTTGCGTATTTTATTTCAATTGTAGTATTTACATTAGAGGCTTGTGCATGTGACAACCAGGTTTTGGGGATTTAATTAAGTTGACTTGTTTTCGTAATAGTAATTGTTATTGAAATTTGCTTTATTTCTGCACTTTTTCGAAATGATTGGGTTTTAGGCTGACTTGTCTTGGTGGGATACGACGAGTGCCATCACATCTATTTTTGGGTCGTGACTGGTCGCTTGGCTACACTTAAGTAAGCTAAACTACTCATACTCACCGTTTTTCGACTCAAAGCGTTTGCCACTACATTAGCCTTACCCGGATGGTATTGAATGGTCACATCATTATCTTTAACTAACTCCATCCACCTCCGTTGTCTCAAATTCAGATCCTTTTGAGTGAACATATTTTGCAAACTACGATGATCAGTAAATATATCACACTTGACCCCATAGAGGTAATGCCAACTCTAAATCATGCGTTGGGTAATTCCTCTCATGCACCTTCAATTGACGCAAGGCATAAGCTATATCATTTTTATCCTGCAGTAACACAGAACCCAAACCAGAATGTGAAGCATCACAATAAACAATAAAATCCTTACCTTCAACTAGTAATGCTAGAATGGGTGCAGTGGTCAAAGAGCCTTGAGCTTTTGAAAGCTCTCTTCACACTTTTCAATCCATTCAAATGGTATATCCTTTTTGGTCAAATTAGTCAAGTGAGTAGCAATGGAAGCAAAATTCTTAACAAATCGACAATAATAGCTAGCAAGTCCCACAATAGAGCTATGCCTAACTCAATTCTTAACTGCTTCAATCTTTTGAGGATCTACCATTACCCCTTCCTTTGAAACTACATGCCCCAAAAATGCTATTGATTTTAACCAAAATTCACACTTAGAAAATTTAGTATATAGCTTTTTCTTCCCAAGAACACCCAAGACAATACGAAGATGGTTGGCATGCTCTTCTTCACTTTTCGAATAAACGAAAATATCATCAATAAAAAATATAACGAACTAATCAAGAAATGGTTTGAATACCCCATTCATCAAACTCATGAAAGTTGCAGGCGCATTGGTCAAACCAAAAACTCATAGTGCCCATAACTAGTTCTAAATGTCGTCTTGGGTACATCTTTAAGCCTAATTTTCAATTGATGGTAACCGGATCTCAAATCGATCTTAGAGAAAACTGATGCACCTTGCAATTGGTCAAAAAGATCATCTATTCGAGGCAAAGGATACTTGTTTCGAATAGTGACCCTATTCAATTGCCAGTAATCTATACACATTCTCATACTACAATCCTTTTTATTTACAAACAAAATTGGGGCACCCCATGGGGAAGCACTAGGATGAATAAATCCTTTATCAAGAAGTTCTTGGATTTGAGCCTTAAGCTCGCTTAATTCTGATGGAGCCATGCGATATGGAGGGATAGAAATGGGGGCGTACCAGGCTCTAAATCAATGCAAATATCTATATCTCTATCCGGAGGCATACCAGGCAAATCATTTGGAAATACTTCACTAAATTCAGACACTACACGAATAGACCCAATGGATGGAGCCTCAATCTCAACATCCCTAACATGAGCCAAATAAGTCAAACAACCCTTCTCTACTAATTTACTAGTCTGAATGGAGGATATAATCTTAGCTTGCTTAGGCTTGTACACCCATTCCCACTCTAATTTTTCCCTTCCCGAAATTTCTAGAGTTACAGACTTAGTATTACAGTATTATAATTAAGCACAGCATAATAGGGAGACAACCAAGTCATGCCTAAGATTATGTCAAAGTCAATCAAATCCAAAATCACCAAATCAGCCCAAGTCTGGAAACCCATAAACAAAATAGGATAAGCATGATAGACATGGGTGACTATGACTGACTCTTCAACTGGGGTAGAAACACGAATAGGGGCATCAAGTATATCACAAATCATATCAAACTCGGAGGCAAAATGCACATATACATAAGAATAAGTAGAACCCGGATCAAATAACATATTAGCCATCCGGTCACAGACAAGAATAGCACCTGTGATCACCGCATCAGACTCTTCCGCCTCATTATTGCCCGGAAAAGCATAACATTGAGCCATATCATCTTGATGAGCTACTTCCCTGCCTCTTTGATAACCTCCTCGCCTACCATGTGGACATCCTCTACCATTATTACCATTCCTCGCGGGTACCACTGCTCTAGACTATTGATGCATGGAATCTAACACATGTGGGTGGGGACAATCTCTCCTCATATGCCCATGTTCTCCACAATTGTAGCAAGTACGATCAAAAGATGGTATGCCTCCCGTCGAAGGCACGACAATCTGACTATCCTTAAAATTATGAGATGGAGTTCCCAAGTAGTTACGTGTAGAAGCATGTAGGGTTTCTTACTGAATTAGGAAAATATAGTCCTAGGGTTCTTAGAATAAAATCTTGATTTGGGGTCAAATAACGATCCATTTTAGCTAGAGTTTTGCATGCCAAATTGTTTTACCATGGGTAAACATAATCTAAAAGAAAATTACAGATTTGAATTTGGTGGCTCGGGATGACTTTTTTATTTGATTTTTGAGCCAAAACTAAATATAGTAATATGGGTGTCATTAGATTCGTATTCTTATGAGGATTACATATTTGATAGATTGGAAAGGCTTGAAATCTTTACAAAAAGGAAAGGCAAAATCTTGAAGAATTTGTGACACGTGTTCGACTTTTGAGGTATGTTAAGACTTTCTAGACTTCGTTGAGGGACGTTTTCTAATTAAAGGTTAAAAATAGAATAGACAATGGGTAAGGGCGAAGGATGGGGGTCTCGTACCAATGGTGTGACGATCATTGGTACGAGTACCAGTGTTATTAAAGGGAAAATCTATTACTATAATATGATAGATTGTAATTCGAGAATGCCAAAGCATATGGGCATTAGTTGATGTATTTAGTGACTTGACTTCTTTTGTATGGTTGTGTTTCTTTATTGAACCTGTATGATTGTGATAATTGGAGTGATTATATGTCATAGCGACACTTGATTTATTGAGAAGTTGCATCATCTTTTTTTTAATTGATATCATATTGTGCACATGCATTGACATGAGATTGAGTGTGAGTAAAGGTCTGACACATGGAGATCGACCGTGTTGAGATCGAGTTATGATTATAATTTGGGCAGGTGTAGATCATCCGTGCAAGGGAGAAGTTATGATTATAATTTGGGCATGTGGAGATTGTACGTGCGAGAATTATTTGATTTTATTATAGTGCATTGAGATCGTCCGTACAGACACGTGGAGATCGTCTGTGTCGATATATGGACCTTGTGAGTCCCCCATGGGTCATGAACTATCGATGTATTTTTGAGAAGTATCATGTTTATATGGTTGAGAGAGTACTGGACATTTGAGGTATATCATTTCATGGTGTCACATTGCATTGCATCTCATTACATCCCTTAATATTGTTGATTATGTGTTTATTGGTGGTTGGACATTACGTGATATTCGATTATCCCTATTGATGAAAATTTGGCTGATAAGTACAGTGTGGACTTGTAAAATCAAAGATTTGTTTTCTTAAATAATCTTGTCACTACTTCTTCATTGTCGGTCTATGAGATATACTGGTTACACGTGATTTCGTACTCATAATACACTTGATGCACTCTTTTGTGGTGCATATTGTATTTCGAATTTGAGCGCATTTCTTGGAGCTTAAGTCTGAGTTTGGATTATCTTGGAGTTGTGGTGAGCTGATTAGATATTCTGCGGCTCATACCTTCATCTATATCTATATATTAGGTTGTGGTTGTATTCTGATAGGATATTTCTTATGTTTAGACTTGTTAAATAAT
Source organism: Solanum stenotomum (assembly GCF_019186545.1). Lineage (NCBI taxonomy): Eukaryota > Viridiplantae > Streptophyta > Magnoliopsida > Solanales > Solanaceae > Solanum > Solanum stenotomum. The sequence goes on along the minus strand of NC_064285.1, from coordinate 26,190,777 downwards.
AAGAGACTTGTATTTACTTTAGAAGCTCATGTACTTATGACACTAAATCTTTGGGTGGTATTTTAGATTTCCATATTTTATACTTGTAAATGACTTAGTGGTTGGATATTATGTTGTCTCTTATCTTTCTACTTTAAACATTGAATTGAATTGATAAAAGTATCAGGTTGGCTTACCTATTAGTTAGGAACATAGGTGCCATTATGACTTGTGATTTTGGATCGTGACAAATTGGTATCAGAGCCCTTGGTTCATCGGTCACATGAACACAAAAGTTGAGTCTAGTAAAGTCTTATGGATCGGTGTGGAGACGTCCGCTACTTATCTTCGAAGGCTATGGGACTTTAGGAAACTTCCATTCTTTCATTTTTTATCGTGCGTATGTGGTTCATTTAAAGATCTAAACTTCATTGTTTCATTCTCTCGTCAATAGTGTCGAGACGTTATCAAATTTGTATGTCAACGAGATTAATAATGTTATGTTGTATAGTGTGAGATGTTGCAATATGGCTGATGTATGATGAGTTTACGCTGCTATTGATATATTTCACTTAGAGTTTTTATGAGTCTTGGGCTATTTTATTATTAGAATTGATGGTTTTGATGTAATCTTTGCAGGAAATTGGTTCGAAAGTGATTGAGAGAGATAAGAGATGAAAAGTGCAGAAGGAGCCATTGACGGAGCCAACCACGGACCGTAGGTCCACTGACGGGCCGTAGGTGGACGATTGTAGGTCCTGGTCAGAAAGCTGATTTTCAGTACTCAAACCACGAAGTGACAGGAAGGACCGTAGTCCAATCCACGGACCGTAGGTGGAACCGTCGTCTGAAGGCCCTAAACTATTGCCCAAGTTTTGATTCACCGAGGGAGACCACTGACCGTATGTTGACCCACTGTCTGTAGGTCAAAGTGTCGTTAGAAACCGCGTCTGAGCAGTTATTTCTTTATTTTGTTTCCTACTTAGTTTGGGATTTATTTTCTATAAATATTAGTTGTAATTTCTATTTTTAAGAGTTAGACATTATTGTAGACTTTTAGTTTTTGATCTTTTGAGAATTATTTTGCAAAAACTTAGCAATTTAATTTTTGGAAGTTGGTTTATGCAAATTTCACTTTGAATTTCAATTCAAGATTTCAGTTTACATCTATTCTCATTATAAGTTCATGAATTCTTTTAACCCAATTATGAATTGTGAACTCTCAAGCATGAGTAGCTAAATCTACAACTAAGGTTGTGGGAACCATGAGCAATTAACAATGTATGAATAATAACTAAGTAAATTTTTAATAGTGTTTATGCATGTATTGTTAATCCTTTCGTTTAGAAGTCTTTTTAACAGTGGCCAACGTTAGAACTTGTTTTGTTGCTACTTGTCTTATCAAGCGGGTAACGAATGAGAAAAGGATTAAACAGCAAATATTTAGTTAAGGATTTTCTGCTATCTAATAGTTTGACTTTAATCAATCGAAGTGAGGGTGAAAACCCAACTAAATTGACCTGATGACTAATATGGGGTGAAGGTAAGGGTTAGTAAAGCACACATTCGTAGATTTACCAAGTAGCGAATGAAAGTCCGTGCTAAGATTACCAATCACGTAGAGATACATAACTTAACAGCCTTGCATGTTAAACACTAGGAAAGGATTACTATTAATAGGATTACTGCGTTAAGAGCATGTGGGGAACACATATACCCTAGTTTCCATCTTATATTGATAACTCAAATTGTGAATCTTGTTTACTTGTTACTTAATCATTCTAATTAGCAATATGTTACTTATTTACAACAAACCCCCTATTACTTTTCTTGGAAATAGTTTATCTAAATGAGATAATTGTGAGTTAAGTTTAAGTCTAAACCATATTCCTCGTGGGATCGACCCCAACCTACAAGTTGGGTTCTTTACTTGATAATGATCGCTTATACTTCTTTAGGGAGGTTTAATTTGAGTGTATCAATGGCTAGAAAGATGACTAGGTAATAAGCATTGTTATTTTGAATAACTCAATTGAGAAGGTTAGAAATAGTAAGAATGATTTGCTCGAGATGTGATATTGAAAAAAATATGTCAACTTTATTGGTATTTAATACAACAAGATCATGAAATAGATATATTATTGATAGATCAATAATTTAACATTGCAAGAGTATATGTCTCGATGTTTGAATTACTAGCATGAGAAGTATGGGCACTAGAGATTAGGTGTTATTGTAACACCCCAAAAATTTGAGCTAAGACTTGAATCATTCTTCGTTGTGAGTAAGATTTTACCGGAATTTTAAATTTTCTTAAGTGTTAAGGTCACTAGATGTAGCACCTTGAGTTCCAAAAAGAACTAAAGAGAAATTCATTCAAGTCATCCGTAAGTTCTTTTAAGTTTTGGGTCAACTTCAAACGACCATAACCTTTAGCACATAAAGAGTTAGGTGGCCCATGAGATATCAAATCGAAGATCTTTGAGTCCTCTTTCCAACGCCGCCGAGTTTGCTCAAATACGAGTTTGGATGAGGGAGATATGACCATTTGAGTACAGTCTCTCTAGATAGGCTTTTTCACCTAAACTAAGGAGGGGTATTTTAGTCTTTTCCTTACCCCCACTTAGTCTTAGCATGAATTACACCCAATTATGGGTCTAAATTTATTAGAATCAGTTTCATTCATCCCCAAAACGTTTAGGATTTTAGAGAGAAGATTCAAGAGAAGAAAAAGTTCAAGGTTTCAAGCGTTCATCCAAGATTTCGCCAAGAACATAGTTCTTGGAGGTATGTAAGTTCTCATAGTGTTGGGTTCGTTCACCCACACGCCAATCATGTGATTTTTATCTGTAATTTTATTCTTGAAGTTGAATGATTTGAGTTCTTGAAGAGTTCTTGTTTTTAGCTTAATTCCTTGTTAATGGAGTCTTGTTGAGTTCTTGAGGTGAGGATCTTGCGACTGAATGATTGTTTTGGTAGGTTTTGATTGAGGATTTGATCTAAGTTTGTTTAGTATATGAACCTAAGAGAATTTGTAGGAACTCATTCGAATCTAGATGAGGTAGGGCTGGAAAATTGAAGAAATTTAATTGAATTAGTATAAAAAAACACATGTTAGGTTGTCCATATGTTGCAACATATGACTTATCTGTGGTAATTTCAACATAAAATTGACCATATGTTCCAACAGAATATACATATGTTGCCACATATGTCAATTTGATGGATGTATTAAATGATAAATTAAGTAATTTAGTTTTAAAATGTTAATTGGACCATATTTTATTACATTAGACCATAATTTAGCAATAAAAAATGTTATAACACTATGTATAGCGATTTTCTATTATGTTATATCACAATCATATGGAATTACTTAGTCATTGGATATGAACTAGTGATATAATACTATATGTATTGAATAATTGATAAATTTGATGAAGGTGTTAGACTACAATTTTGTAATTAGACATGCTATAGCACTATATATTAGTGGTACATGTTGTATTAGATCAAAATTTAATTGAATTAATATCAAAAAGCACATGTAAGGTTATTCATATGTTGCAACATATGACCTATCTGTGATAATTTCAACATAAAATTGACCATATGTTCGAACAGAATATACATATATTGCTACAAATGTCAATTTGATGGATGTATTAAATGATAAATTAAGTAATTTAGTAATTGAAAATGTAAAATTGATTTATTACATTTCACTATAATTTAGCAATAAAAAATGTTATAACACTATGTATAACGATTCTCTATTGTGTTATTTCACAATCATGTAGAATTACTTAGTCATTGGATGATGAACTAGTGGTATAATACTATTTGTATTAAATAATTGATAAATTTGATGAAGGTTGCTACATTAGACCATAATTTTATAATAAGACATGTTATAACACTATATGTTAGTGTTACATGCTTTATTAGGTCAAAATTTAATTGAATTAATATCAAAAACCACATATATGGTTATCCATATGTTGCAACATATGACCTATCTATGGTAATTTCAACACAAAATTGACCATATGTTCCAATAGAATATACATATGTTGCCACATATGTCAATCTGATGGATGTATTAAATGATAAATTAAGTAATTTAGTGATTAAAAATGTTAAATTGGACCATATTTTATTACATTAGACCATAATTTAGCAGTTAAAAAGATGCCACAACACTATGTATAACGATTCTCTATTGTGTTCACAATCGTGTTGAATTACTTAGTCACTGGATGATGAACTAGTGGTATAATACTATATGTATTGAATAATTGATAAATTTGATGAAGGTTGTTGCATTAGGCCATAATCTTGTAATTAGATATGTTATAACACTATATATTAGTGTTACATGTTGTATTAAGTCACAATTTAATTGTATTAATATAAAAAACCACATGTAAGGTTATCCATATGTTGCAACATATGACCTGGTAATTTCAACACAAAATTGACCATATGTTCCAACAGAATATACATATGGTTCCACAAATGCCAATTTGATAAACGTACTAAATGATAAATTAAGTAATTGAGTGGTTAAAAAAGTTAAATGGGACCATATGTTGCAACATGTAAGTTGTCATGCCCCGAGCCTACACCCTGGACGTGGCCGGCACTTGAAGACCATTGCTGGCCCCCAAGCAAACCCTTGGCCTGGCTTTCTTAACTCAGCGGAATAACTCAATGCAATGCAAGGTTATAAAACAACCTAACTGATAAAAATCTGGCCAAAAAGGCAACTCGAGTCTCAAAATAGAATATTTACATATATACATAGATGAGAGACTCAAAACTGCCCGACTGACTGTCTATGAAGCCTCTAAAATACTGAGATGGATGTTAGGACAGACCCCACAACATCCTAATAAAACAAAACTAAGAGAACAAAATAATCGAGTCCTCCGGAATGCAAAGAGGCTCACCACTGACTCTGAAGTACTCAACTGGATCAACGGCGAACCGGATGCTGGCCCTGGGTACCTGTGTCTGCATCATAATAAGATGCCGACCAACTGGCATCAGTACATTGAATGTACGAGTATGCGAGCTGGAAAGTTGAACCACAACTTAAGCTTGGAAGGAGTACAAAGGAACTCTTACCTTGGCTCTGTTCAACTCATGAATAACTGAACTCAATATATAAAGCAATAAGACACATGTAATATATAAAGCTTGTAAAATAGTGTAAACAACTTAGTTCGTTAAGGATAAAACGATAACAAACTCAACTTTACTTATATAAAAGTTATATAACTTTTGTGGGAGATTCTTTAACCGACAACCACCACTATGAGCCCTAGTGATGATACAACATTTTACCTCATGTTGCTCAAGGACCATCCTATACCTTGTCGTGATATAGGAAGCTAACTTTACTAAGTAGATCCACTAGCTTAACTTATGTGATCATCTAAAAGGTATGACCCGTTAAATCCCATGTTGGCGCATGGTTCTTATGGAGAGTTGAGTTAATATAAAATCGTGTCCCCAATTCAGTGCTCAAGACTACTCTCAAAAATATACTTTAGCTCATAAGTGTTTTAAACACATCTTTCTTTAGTTGAGATAATTACTCAAAACTTAGCCTAAAGGCTCACTTGGAAACGATGTTCCTTTTTCTTGAAAACTAGTCCAAAGGCTCTTTTGGAATCATAGTTCCTTTCTTACTCAAATGTAAAAACATTTAGAAACTTCTTTGGGAATAAATAGTTCCCTAATAACTTTTGAGAAATGAACTCAACTCTACACTCTTTACTCAACTTGAAACTCTTGACTCTTTACTCTTTACTCAACTTGAAACTTGAGCCTTAAAATGAAGTTAAAACATTCAATAAAGACTCTTGAACAACTTTAAAGACTTGCTTTGACTCACTTCTTTAACTTCTAGACTCAACTCTTAACTTCACTTGACTTGGAAACTGACTCTCCTTGAATTGGAAATATGGATTCAAGGTCTTTGATCACATGTTATGGACGAGTTCTTGACGTTTAGACGTACCTTGGAGCGTTGAAAACAACTATGAAACATAGGTACAACACCAAGGAACATGCATGAGAAAGTGTGAAAAGAATGGGGAAACTTGGCGTCCTTGGCGCTCTGCAAGACGCGGAGCGCCAGCCCTCGAAGCTTAGAAGGGGCCTGCTGGTGCTCTGCTTGGCGCGCCGCTCCAAGGGCTGGGCTTCAGAGCCCCTTTTGGGGCGCGTTGGCTGGCGCGACGCCCCAGCCCTTTTCCCCGAAAACTCTGACTTTTCTCCTTCCTTTTTCCAACTCTAAACCTTCTAAACCTCAATGGTTCCAGCCCCAAACACTTAGAATCATTAAAACCCTCAACATACAATAGATTCAACTCAAAACGCCACCGGAAACATCCACCAAACCAACAAGAACTTCAACACAACACAACTACAACTTCAACAAATACCACCAACAACTTCAACAAACATAATCGATCTTTTCTCGAAATTAAACGAGTTTGGTGTGTGGGGGAAAGAACCAACCCCACACTATGAGCTCACATACCTAATAGGGATCACCCCCGATGATATCCATAACGATCTTTGACGAAACCTTGCTTGATCTTCTCTTTCTCATCTTCTTCTCCTTTTCACTCAAAAGCCCTAACTCTCACTCTCACTCTTTTAAAATGGGACAAACTGATCAGAATCAGTCTAACACACTAATATATATCCAAAATAAAAGGCTAGGGAAAAGACCAAAATACCCTTACAAAATTTCGGACGGATTTCCCTGCCAACTGCTCAACTTCCAAAGGGCATAACTCCCTCATACGAACTCGAAATCGAGCAAACTTGGTGGCGTTGGAAAGATCATTCCACAAGCTCGCAAACATAACTGGAACTACTCCTAACTCATCCTGAACTAGGAGTTATGACTGCTCAAAGTTGGCAAAAATACTCATTTTTCCCACACTCAACCAAATTTCCAGATTTTTGAAGTCCTTCCAAAAATGACTATTTCCAATTCTAAGCCTCTTCATTGTTATTTCAAATTGTCGGATGTTACAATTCATATGTTTCAAAATTGAGCATATGGGTCAACACATTGAGCAATATGTTGACACTTCTGTCACTTTTTTTAGCATATGGACAATATTCTATTATAAGTAGTAACACATAATTGAAATATGTTTTAACATATACACAATTATGTTTTAAAGATGTATCAATTCAAAATAAATCACACATTTTATATAAAGACATAAGTTGATTCAAATTAAGATAAGATAGATTCATGAATAAAAAAGAACATTCATTAAAATTCAACAATAATTAGGGAGCATTTCGATTTGGGCATGTAGTTCTTTTGTGGCCAAAGTTTTACATATGGAACACTTACTTTTCACAAAATCATCACACAAAATATTTCTTTCGACAGTCATCACTATCGACTGTTTAGCGATACCATCCTTCCAACACCAAATATATTGATTTTTCTTCTCGATCCATTCACCAAAACAATCAACCCCTATGAATAATTCCTCCATTTATCGTGCCTGAAGAGAATTAATTAAAAAATCAATTAGTACTAATGATAAGAATACAACTTTGGCATTTGTTGCAACATATGAGTCTTATGTTGCAACATATGACTATTAAGTTGCGACGTATAAGTCATATGTTGTGAGAGTGTCACGATCTAGATCACCGTGATTGGCACCCACACTAAATTTTTGGTGGGAGAATCATTACTACAATCCGACTAAGCAATTTTCAAGAGACTAAAATATTTAAAGATACGAAAGTAGGTTTAAATGACTAAATAAATACAGAGTCCCATACACTTCGAAGGTCTAACGACAACTATTGTGGAATTTCAACCCCTAGAACTAAAAGTCATTGTACCAAAATTTTGTTAACCAATAAGTCTAAGAAAAGGGGGTGCAACACCGAAACTAAACATAAACAAAAAGTATGAATGAAGAAATAGCTTGAGTCCGAAAAAATTGGACTAAAACTAGGAGGGATCAATGGCAATCTGAAAGAACTGACGCACCCTTGAATCGTGTCTCGGTCAGTGATCTCCTAACTGAGGTCTGTCAGTAACCGTCTGAAGATGACATGTACTCAACAAAGAAAGAGTAAGTGCAATATCAATACACAACCACGGTGTACTGGTAGGATCACGCGGTTACTCCAGTAGGCACAATATACACAAGCAATTACCACACAGTAAACACAATATACATAATGCACAATTCAGTTATCATTTTAGGAATGACATACAATTTCCCGATATATATCAATGACAATTAGATATGAACGTAATAATCACAAGTGGTCCTCTCATGGAACCTACACCCAAACTGTTAGTGTGTTGAAATGTGACACCCAATCTAATATACATTTGTTGGAATGTGACACCCGATCCAATATATGTGTTGAAAAGTGACACCCGATCCAATCAGCACAACCACAGTCACAATCACACCCATAATGAACAGTGCTCATAGCCATACAATCAAGTAATAGGTTCATATTTCATGCCACGAACCATTAAAGTTCCATTTGCGTTTGAAAATCACTAAAGTGCAAGTCTTATGTTGGATAAAATAAAAGATAAGTATTTTCTGGAATGAGATTATTTAGTTCAACAATAGTGGATGGGGTATAATTATTCTTATTATATTGGGGTGGTGCATAGCAAGAGTATGACCTCTAGTTTATAGTATAATGGATCATGGATTGTTATGAACATATGTGAAAGTAGAGAGGTAATATGACCCTTTTCCAATTATGAATTTGTATCCATCTATTGTCTCTTTAGGGAAACATAAATGAAACCTCTGAAATTAGATATTTTCTTATAACCAACCATACAAGTAGAAGAAGAAAAAGTATAGTCACCACTGTAAGTTTTTATCTTTTAGATCTTTACAGACACCAAACCCCAATGATTAAAACATTGAAGATGATAGCCTATGAAAAGATAGGTGTTCCAACTACTTTCATTCTTCATCGCCATCTTCGTCCTCCTCATCGTCTTCAGAGCCTTCACTCTCCTTACCCTGCATTAGACATTTAGCATTCAAGTCAATCAACCAATTTAACAATCTCACCAGAAAAGATTGGTGAAGACTTAAAGAACCACTGTATATAACAGACATTTGACAATAGTTAAGTATTTTGTGCACATATCTAAAGGATATTATTCCTCTGCCAAAAAAATGATCATTCTCAACCACAGAATAACTCCACTTTATACACAGCATCAAAGAACACCATATGTTGATCAACATTCAACTAAATTCTACTTTAGGTGTTATGAATACTGTGACATTGTAGTTATAGAATAAGAACGTATTATCTCTATTTAAACAACAAGAAGCTTGTGAGAATAATCCAAGCAAAGCTTTCTCTCAAGGTTCTTTGCTTTCACATAAGGTATCACAGTTAATCATTAGATTCCTTAGTAGTGTTGCATCAACCAACACAGCCAACTAGGATTGGAACTCTATGGTGACCAAATCCATGAAAGGCAATGAGCGGAGAACCCTCCACGCACCACCACATGCCAATCAAAGCTCAAAACCCAACAAGATCTTAGCATGTGTTATCGTGTGCAGTCCGCCAACGACATTCCGAAAATATTCTTTTACCGGTGGACTCTTCTTCACTTCAAGTTGACCTTTTTAAGGTCTTATGTGTTAGCACTTAATGAAAGGCTTAATCTTTATCATTTAGATCTAAGTCATAATGAGTGTTTGCTTTTAAAAGTTTAAACCTTAATCATTTTGATCATAATGAGTGTTTGCCTTTTAAAGTTTAAACCTTAATCATTCCGATCTTAGTCATCAAGTGCATTTGTTTTTGAAATTCTACAACTACTTAATATGTCTAAATAAATCTGATTGATTAAACTTTATGATAGTCTTAATATCACTAAGATATCTATTCAAGGATTTCTACAAAGATTGTAGTTCACCGCTACTCCATACACTATCACTGCTAACTGCCCCTGCCGCAGCCGCCCACCATTATCAACTACCACACCATGCACAACCACCATGGCCATCTGCTACCACCAGTTACCATTACAACCACTTATCACTACCATCAATCACCACAATAAGCCACCACTACATATCACCATCTATCGTCGTCATTCACCACCATTAGCTATCACGATTGTCCACAATGACTATTAGTTGCCACAACCAAGTACCACAATCAAAAACCATTGTTAATCACTACTACCAACCACCATCATTACTGGCTACTATTACCCAAGACAATCTCTAGTCAACACCACAACAACTAGCGCTAACCATCACCGCTACCAACAGGCATATTAACTGAAATTCGTTTTTTGTATTTATTAATTTTAAATAAAGATAAGTTTTATATGTTAAAATGTTGAGAAAACAAAGTCTTAATTATTTATTATTCATATCTTAATACATCTTAATACTCAAATATTGATTAAGATTCATACACCTAAATCTAAATGCACATTTTAATACTCAGATTCAAATGAGTTATTAATCTTAGGGCCCGTTTGGCCATGCGATATTAAATCATAATATGAAACCATGAAATGAAGTTGGAAGTTTTGTTTGGACATGCAATTTGGACTTTTTATATTGTATGTTTTCTCATAAACATAAAACCTCCATAAGTTGTAAAACTATTAAAATTGTCTCAATTCTTTATACAATCTTACCAAATAACCAAAAGCTTATAAAATCACATAATACACTATCACAAAACTATCTAAAGAAAATACAACACTTATTGATCAAACCTTAATTCAATAAAAAAATAAATTGAACATAAGTTGTAGTGTTCAAGTTGTTAGAAGCTAAAGAAAATTGTTTTTTCAATTAATGTTAGCGTAGTTAGTCTTGTCCACTCAATATAATGATGGAAAATTATTTTTTATTAAACATTGATTTGAATGAAGTAGTAATAAATTTGATAAAAAATAATGCATTTGGTGAATGCAAATGGTAAATTAAAAATTGATTTGAAATAAAAATAATATATTAGCGAGAATAATCATTATATGAGATATAAATGGTTTAAAAAGTAATGATATAATAATAAATTTTATTTACATATGAAACAAATGGCTAGTAAATATATATAAATTAAATGTGGGTTTATTTTACAAAAATAAACTTGTGGGTCAAATTTTTTATTTGAAAAATCTCAAATCATGATTTTTAGAGAATTTGAGATTTCATCTCATAATTTCATATAATGAGATGAAATCGCATGGACAAACGCCTACATCAAAAAAAAATGAATGGTCCGAACTCTAACCAAAATCATAGGGATCCACTTTAAGTTTCCAGCAAAGTATCTCAATATTAATGTTTTCAATGCACATTACCACATTTCTATTTTTTCCCATTATTTTTAACTTGGAGTCCTCTTATGTATTTCTCTCTTCTTCTATTTTGATATGTTTTACTTGAGTTGAGGATCTATCGAAAACAAACTCTCTGCCCTTCACAAGGGAGGGGTAGAGAGGTTGCTTACTCACAACCCTCCTAGACCCTAGTTGTGGCATTTCACTTGGTATGTTGTTGTTTTACCACATTTTCAATATTTTGTAAATCAATTCAAGCATAAGACATTCAATGTCATTTTAATATTCTAGTGAATTTTTCCGACAATAAAAATATTCCCGTAACTTCCATCTCAGAAAAGAAATATTCCCATAAATTTTCATACATACAAAGTATTTTGGAGATCTCATAGCAATTCATTGTTATTTCATCGGCTTATAAGATATTGTAGTTTGAACCTCTTAATCTAACTATTTAAAATAAGGGTTCACCCACAAGCTAAGTTGCTTGGACTCTTCACTTTTGGTGCCGCACTCATGTCGACACAACATGGGTGTGGTGTGGGTGTGGGTGTGAGATTTGTGTCCGATATGGTCAACCGATTTTGGGTACTTTGACCAAAATTCATGGGGAAAATCTGAACAATTTTAATTATTTCTGTTTCTGTAATCAATACAAAAGCTAAGGTGAAATTGAAGAAAATAGAATACCTTTTATATAGAAATTTACATGTCACTCCTTTTCCTTTAATTTTAATTATTTTAGGTGAATCCCCTCACCCGTATCCATACATGGATCCATATTCCTGATTTTTAAAATCTGATCACGAAGGATCCAACCTCTGGATCTGCACCCGTATCGGACACCCAAACCCGAGTCCGAGCAACTTAGCCTATCAGTGATGTTGAAAAAGCCCATAGGATAAATACAGTACAATAACAACAACAACAACATACTCAGTGAAATTCCACTAAGTGTCAAGTGATGATGGAAATCCCATTAGGATAAATACTGAAATTTTGATAATTATTGTAACGATAATAGTTTCCAATATAAGTGCACCTAGTGTGTACAACTAAAAGACACGAAAGATAAAACTCTAACTACACTTTTTTCTCTCACAATAGCATCTAGGGTTGCTACAACACATCGTGACAACCATTACTGGTCAGTGTCAAGGTTCATTCAAGTCTTTCGCTTCCGCAGTTCCGCTATACAAAAAACATGTGAGTTCTTGTTTTACAATTACATGCTATCTAATTAGTTTGAATTAATGTGTAATCATCCTTTGGTATCAAAGTAATCCCTGGAATAGTGACCCTTTTTACATAATTGTAACAAATCACTTAAGCAACTTTGACACATCTAGATTGTTTATTCTTGCCTTGTTCAGTCTTTACTCTCTTGGCAGGTTGAGGGCCTTGTTGCCAAGTGCAACTCAGATATTGGTTTTGCAGCCTCAAGGCATTTGTCCTCCAACTCAAGATGCCTCCGGACATCTTCTAAAGTTGTTATTCATCCATTGTGGATCAAATGCATTTTCATATGGTCTCATGAACTAGAAAAGAACATATGATTGTTTGGATCTATTGTTCATCAGTCAGCATGACCAGCATCTTTCCACTCCATGATCATATTTGTTATTGCTTCAAATGTATTTTCATTGAATGTTCTAGACATTTCTTATGTGAATCTAATTTAATTGTTAAGGACTAGAATAAGTACCAAACCTATTCTTCAACGCACTCCAAAGATACATAACTCTTTGGTGATCCTTAAACTCCATTAGGATGTCATCATCCAAGGTGCTTGGCAATGTAGTGCGAGCAGTGGTATTAATTTTCTTCCAAGCATCATAAGTGGCACGGTCACACTAATGTTGAACCATGACCATCCTTAGGCTCATTCATGACATCGGCAATGGCTTCCAAAGCCTCTTGCTCTTTAACACATACTGGACTACAAGTTCCAAATTTCATAAATGTCGCCATTGAGTTTCAACCCTTTGTTGAGCCTAGCAACAATATTTTTTGAAGCAGTATTTATTCTTTAATAAAATAAAAAACAATTTATTTACAAAAATACTCCCCACAAACATGGTGGAAAGTCTTGAGGTAAGCATGGTAAATGATTCTTCTAAGTTATGCTCACAAACCAAGATGAAAACTGCTCACAAATAATCTAAAACATGTACCTTAAAGCCATAAAAAAAGGAACCATCATAAAAAAGATGTAGGCAGTTGCATATCTAAGATTTTGAAGTCTCCACAAAGTAACCACACAATTCTTAGAATTTAAGCTTTTCTATTGAAGACGAAATAAAAAGAAGAAGATTCTTGAAAAGCGCAAAAAAATCTCTAATGAATTGGCGCAGTATGTCGGGAGAAAGAAAAGGATAAAGGAAGTTATACCTAACAAATACGTTTTTCCCAAAAGCACGCTTAAGCCACCCAATTATCATATATTTTATTTAAAATATTTGCAATAATATTTGTAGATTAGTCTTTGGTTATCAAATTTGGTCCATTGTTTGTAGGAGGGGTATAAATGATAGATCTTTTGGTTTTGCTTACTGTATACTCCTCTGATGTAATTACTACTGAAATACGCCATTGGTGTATTGTTGTCTATAAAATGTTTAACTTTCTCAAAAAAAAAAAAATTGGTCCATTGTTTCAACTTAGCTTGAAATTTGGAAAACTAGGTTGAGGAATATTTCACACAAAATAATGATTCACTCACAAAATTTTGACCTTATTTTCAAGCGAAGTTCATGTCCAAACACAACTTTCACTTCCATTTTTTTTTTTGAGCTTTAACTACTCATTTTTTCAACTTCAACGAAAGATAGACCCAACTCCTACATTTAGTAAGACTAAGCCCTCAAACTATTACCATCTTTACAGAAAGCTTACTCAACAATTAATTCACCCATGGTAGCAACCTTAACCAAACACTTGAATTCTAGTGATAAGGTAGTTACAACCTCAAGTTCCACTCGACTCCACAGTTTCTCCCACCCTCAATGACCCTTACGATCTTTTGACTTTCGGAAGACTACCTTAAGAAGCTGATCCATCACTTAGGAAGATTATTCGACATTATTGACAACAAAGGCCAGACAACTTATTTGAAGATATAATGCTAGAGGTTTATAAGGAAAGAATATTCTGAAAAAATAATGTAAGCCCAGAGAGAAACACACATTACAGTCACAGTAAACTAAGTATTCATGCACTTATCCATGATATATATATATGACACTTAAGAACCAGCTGATGTATCTTTACCTCGTACCCATCGAAATCTTCTTCATCAGGCTCCTGTGGTATAGTAATGCTTAGTTCTTAGATGGTGTTAGGCAACAAACATGTTTTACGACTAAATTTTGATTAAAGAAAACAAGGAAGCTTGAATGGGACTAACATTGTTAAAATAAGTGAGCGGGTTCGGCCACAAGTCATCCTTAATTATCTCAGCAACCTGCAAAAGCACCAACGATAAAGTGTCAAAATGAAAATCTTCAACAAAAAAATAGACCTCAGTACACCAAAGTTTGCACCACCACCCCAAAGAAAACAGAAAATTGGGATTAGAAATCATCATGAAGTAATCTGCAGAAGATATAAACATATACCTCATCCTGAATCTCTAAAGCCTCATCCTCATCCTCATCTTTTTGATTGACTTCACTGAACCATGTAAAGAAGCTGCATGGGAGACCCCAAGAAGGAAAGCAACTGAGCAAGGATGACCAGAACTATCACATCCCAATGTTTATCAAGAAAAGACTACAGAACATAAGGCAAGTTACAGAACCACCGCTACAATATTAGCTGCATTAATTAGTGATTATATTCATGTTTTCTAGAAGAGTCTAAGCTTCTTTTCTGATTATGATGACAAAGCTCAGCATCACCGCTGACCAAAAACCAGCAGAAGTGACGCAAAAACATTCCAACAACCAATATCGTCTAGAATAATTATATTCGAAGGTTTGCACTGCAATGGACCAATGATACACCGTATATGTCATAATGTGCATCAACAAACACTTAAAAATTATCATCAACAAAGTTTAAAACAAGTAAGCATACTATCAAACATTATCCAAACCACGTTTCCAACCATATATCAGAGCATTCCATTTTAAGTTTAGCATATAAATAGCAAAAGTTGATTAAAAGTAGATAATATAGAAATGCTAGAAATAAGTAAACTCACCTTTCCTCAGCATGAGATCGCTTGTTTCCTTTCTTCTCATGAGCAACTCCATTAGGAATGCCCTTCAAAAAGTCAACCAATATCATCAATATGATGAAATAGGGAATATACAGAATGTGTGACATCTGTCAAGCTGCAAAACGGAAACTCACCATGCCTTCTTTCCATTTTATTGTTGTAGCAGATATCTTTGTCAGTCCATCTTCAAGGAAGGTATAGGTCTTTGAGAGCTTTGTATTTTCAAAATAAGGATTTGCACTGAAGTTCTGTAAAAAGGAGGAAGTCATCAATTTGAATTTCCAAAAATAACAATTTACATATATGGATGTACATTAATTCCATGTGGGGAAAAACTTACAAAGGTGATAGAATAGCCCGACTTCACATCTTTAGATTCTTCCACTTCAATGGAACTTAGAAACTTGAAGATCTAGCACGGGATGAGGCAGATACATTTTCAGATGCAGAACTCAAGAAGCATTTAGAGGATAAGTTACAACTTATTATAGATTTATTAGAGAGCATTGTTGATAATACAGCAATGACTCGTCAAAAATAACAACTAAATTCAGCATTGATAGAGCTTGGCCAAAAATAGCAGTAGGTTGGTTATAATCTAGAATAATAGTTTATAACCAACAAATTAGAACCAAACCTTTTGGTCTTCTTCAGTTAGAAGTTCACCTAGGACAGGATGGCTCAAAAACTGCAAGTAATGAAACAAATCAATCAAATGAGAAGCAATTCAGAATTTCAGTAACATAGAGATACGGAAGTCTCAGGATAGGATCACTAACAGCAGTCAACCAGAAATCTGGAATAGCTTTAATGATGTTGTTTCGCTTATCATAGACAGGCTTGCGGACCTCATTGTACTTCTGTTCCACTTCCAATACTTTATCACTTGCCTCTTCATTAATCTGATAGAAAAATTAAAATGCTCATTAGTTAACATGTAACACCAACTATTAAGCAACAAAAGAAATCTAGCAATCAACTCTAAGTTAAATATTTTTTATTCTTGTTTCAACTCTCACCTAAACTAGAACATACCCTGCCGACCATCTTTTTTGTCAGCGCACTAGCAAAAGCTTGAATTTCAATACGCTCATGTGTTTAGAGATGCTTTGGTTTGAGAAGGTTAAGATTTTCACCAACAGAGAACAAAAAATTCCATCTCAGTTCCTTTACATTGCTTTACATTACTATAGGACAATAAGTAAGTCGAACATTCCGTCCCCAGTGTTGACATCTTTTAGTCTACAGAAAAAAGCTAAAAAGTACATTTATGTTTCACACTTTCACAGTATGAGTATTTCGTGTTTGCACTCAAAATCTCTACTATTTCTTTATTCCATATAGAGATGCTTCTTTACACATACAGAATTTTATTTTTTTTTATAACTGTTGTGTCCAGGACAACTTGTGCACACCTCACCCCACCAGCAAAAATTACCACGTAACTTTGTCCACAAAGGCTACGACAAGACAGATGGAAAGAAATCACTTAGTGTTTTTGTCACTACTAGGATTTGAACTTGAGACATCATGGTTCTCAACTCACATCAATGACCATCAGGGCACACCCTTGAGTGTGCACCTATAGAATATAAATGTAGGTTTCCCCTTCTTCATTGAAATGGAATATATATCCTTCAACTAATTATCAGACAAGTTTACCAAGGTATAGGAAAATAATATATAAAGAGGGCATGCATTAACGAGAGTATTTCCATCTATTCCAGCTGTTGTTATCAGTTTTCACAATTGCACATCCCAAGTGTTGTTAATATTATGCACATACAGAGAGCAGACATATGATGGAAAAGCTCCCTTATGGTTCTAAACAACAGATTCTTTAAATTTGAAGATGACCATAATATCTAAGTTCAGTAAAAAAAATAAATTGCAGAAGCTTTATAGGTGATATATAACAATAAAAAGACTTGAGCATTCTATTGGAAGAGAAACATAACAAAATGCCAAACAGCTCATATTCTTACAACTCTTGTGGACTCAAATTATATGCTATAGGTTCTACCACATACATGAAAGGAAACGGAAGCTTAGGAGCCAAAATTGGCCATTACACACATCTTTTCATGGTCATATTTCTTATAAAACTAATATCTAACAGTGCTACCAATATAGAAATCGTCCCAGTTCTCTGTATTCTTTCCACTTTTTTGGTTTAAACTGGTTGTGATTTTATAAATATACTCCAATGATGTTATGCAAATTGACTTTGAAGGAGGATAACGGGTTACTAGATTATTCCTCCGATGAGTTCTCCCAAAACTTGTAATGTCAAACAACAAATGATTGATTAGAATAACGAAACTTAACTCAGAAGTAAAAGAAAACAGAAATGTGAATTGGCGCACAGGGATGCGAATGAGATGATATAGAAGCCAAATTTTGGCCTTTGTTTCACCAGAGAAATAAAGACAGTGGATCACCTAGCATGTGAAAGGCTAGGAGTATGAACTAAACATAGGACATCTCATAAGTAGACGGTGAACAAAAAGAGACAACATGCCTGAAATCACAAAAATACAGTCTTTTTTGTATGACAATTAAATGATGGTGATCTTTACATGTTGAACTCGGTTATTTGGACCCTTGAGTAGCTTATGTAGTTGTCTAGTATGTGTTGTTTCCACCGAAGAAAGATATATATAAGCAAGGTTGCACTCACTGTTCATTCATGCTTAACATTTATCTTCAGTTCAGTTTAACAAAAGATGACACTTCCAAAGTCATAGTTTACAGTCACATTTATGAAGGTTTGAAGGAATATGAGGAAGCAAATCTTCCAATTGTCCAGACAAGGGAGGATATCTAACAGAATCTGCATAACACACTATTTTAGAAACAATAAAAAAACAGCATCACTCACTCCAATTATATATTTTTTCAAATATATGTTTATACTGAGTATTGTCACAAAGAAATCCAGTGACTCAAAACTAGTACTATAAAGTAGTCAAAAGAAAAGTATGAATAAATGGGATTACCTTCTCAAGCGCGTCTTGAATTTCTTGCAACTTTTCAATGGAAAAAACAAGGTCACCATCAATGTTGTTATCTTCATCCACTTTTTGCTTCTTCCCTTTGTCTACACCCATCTTATTCACTACACAACTTTCAACTTTCAACTTTCAACTTTCAACTGCTCTTTCTTGCCTCTTAAACCCTAGAACCCTAAACCCATGAATGAATTTATATGTTGTCAAACTAAAAACAGTGCACGTGTGAAGAACAGAACATGAGAATGGAGAGTTTTTGACAAAATGACTAAAATGGTCCTCAATATAGGGGTAGTTAGTGCTTTATTTTGGTTCTTACGGCCCGTGACGCAATATGAAATCATGACCAGAAATTAGGGGTGTTCTTGGTTCGGTTTGTATTGGTTATTGATTAAAATTAAAATCAAATCAATCCTTTCAGTTTTTTTAATTTTTCAAAACCAAATCAAACCAAATGAAAAAAATAACTGTCGGTTTGGTTCAATTTTTCTAGTTTTTTTCGATTTGAAAGTAATAAATTTTTGAGGACATACGTATCTTAATAGACACAAACACCTAGTACATTAACAGTCCACAGAAAAACTATTGTTGGTTCAATTAAGCAATACTAGAGTTATCATTACACGAACAAAGTAATTTAATTAACAAAAAAGTGTGACTATCTTATGAAAGGTATGACAGGTAAAGACTAAAATAATGAATTTTGATGGACTTTGATTTAGGATCGTAATAGTTGAGCTAAAATTGAAGTGTTGGACTTGAGAAAATGGTAAAGTTAAAGACTTAAGTTACTTAAAATTTAACAAATTTTTTGTATTTTATTTATGAATAATATATCGATAATTATAAAATTTATGTATCTAATTTTTCGGTTCGATTCGGTTATTTTTGCAGTTATTTTTTGGTAAAATCAAAACCAAACCAAATACGACTTTCAAAATTAAAAACCAAACCTAACCAAATATCAATTTTTTTAATCGATTTGGTTCGGATTACGATTCGGTTGAATTTTTTAACCACAACCATGAACAGCCCTACCTGAAATCGTGATATGATCATAATATGAAATTATAAGATGAAGTTTTGTTTTGTTTTGACATGCGATTTGGACTTTTTACATTGTATGTTTTCTCATAAACATAAAATCTCATAAATTGTAAAACTATTAAAATTGTCCAATTATTTATACAATCTTATCAAATAAGTGGGGGGGGGGGGGGGGGGNACACATAATACACTATCACAAATTTTTTCTAAAAAATACAATATTTATTGTTCAAACATTAACTCAATAAAAAAAAATTGATTGAATATGAGATGTAGTGTTCAAGTTGTTAGTAGCTAAGAAAATTGGTTTTTCAATCAATGGAACAGTGGTTAGTCTTGTCCACTTAATATAATAATGAAAAAAATTCATTAAACATTGATTTGAATGAAATAGTAATAAATTTGATAAATATAATAATAATAATGAATTTAGCGAATATAAATGGTAAATTAAGACTAGATTTGAAGTAAAAAATAAATTTTCTATTAGCGAGAATAATCGTTATAAGAGATACAAATGGTTTAAAAAGTAATGATATGAATTTCAAATTTTATTTACATATGAAATAAATCGCTAGTATATATATATATATATATATATATATATATTAAATGTGGACTTTTTTACAAACATAATTTGAAATTCCCAAATCATGATTTTTGGAGAATTTGGGATTTCATCTCATGAGATGAAATCATCGTGAAATCGCATGTCCAAACGTTGATTGCATCTCATGATTTCATATCGAGATATGAAATCGCATGTCCAAACGCCTAGTTAATGTATTTCACTCAATTGAAATGGTCCTTAATGAATAATAAAGGTGTTCATTTTGGTCATTAATATATTTCATTTGATTGAAATGATCCTTAATGTATAACAAAGTGTTAATTGCGGGCCATGTGGCTAACGAATTCACCATTTCTGTCTTCTTTGTTAGCTCTAAAGAAAAATTTCATGAAATCTAGCATCATTTTCTCTACTTTCTCTAATAAAAAATTATTATTTTCTCTTGCTTAAAACAAAAATGGTATTACGTCAGTAAAATAATATTTTAGAAAAGAGAAAATAGTAAATTTAGTTGGAGAAGCTAAGAGAAAATGGTGTTAGATTTCATGGAGTTCTTTCCTTGGAGCTAACAAAAAAGATAATAATGGTAAATTTTATTAGCCACGTAGGTCTATAGTACAATTTAACATTTTTTTAATAATAAATTTGTTGGGTTTAGGTAAAGGACCAAAATGAACATCTTTTGTCATACATTAAGGATTATTCCAATCCAGTGAAATAAATTAAGGATCAAAATAAACATTTTTGTTATACATTAAAGACTATTTCAATAAAGTGAAATACATTAAGGGCCAAAATAAAGCATTACACATACATTAAGGACCATTTTGATCATTTTCTTAAGAGTTTCTTTTTTTACCAAAAGCATCCTTAAACTATATTTCAAACTTAGATTACCTCCTTAAAATATTATTTTAGCAAAAAACATCCTTCGGGTATTTCAAAGTTAACAGTTTTCATAGTTCTACTTGAATTTATCAAAAAACTAACAGATCCCACAAAAATCAAGACACCCCTTCATATTTATTATTCTGAGATACACCAAAAATATTATCGTGAACTTTTTCGGCAATTGAGTTTAGCATTATGCAAAATCTTTTAATTAGACATTTTTCCATTTATTTTTATGTGATTTAATATTTAAAATTTATCAGATGAAATATGTTTTTTTCTCGATTGAATCTTCTAGAAGTAGTGTTTGTTGGAGAGTTCCACTTCAAATAATGGAGAATGAAACTCGAATACAAGAAATAATTAGAATTTTGATCACTTCAATATCAGATTGCCCCAAAAAATTATTGATCTAAATACAATTTAGCTTTGAAAAAGGTGAAGTTAATTAAGCTCTAGCTTCTTTCCATTGGTAAATGAGAAAAATAGCAAACCATGTATCTCCACACTCTCATAACATTTTTTGTTTCAATAAGCGATGGTATCCAAGATTTTTGATATTCTTTTTTTCAAGAGCTTTTTATAGTAGATAATGAAATTATGTAGGAAAGCTTTTGTTGATAGGCACATGAACTGCTCATGTTTTTGTAGGATCCCTTAATTTTTTGACAATATCTAATAGAAGGATTAAAATTCTTAACTTTCAAATACTTGAAGGATATTTTCTGCCAATTTTTTTTAAGAACGTAGCTAAAGTTTGGGGTATAGGTAAAGTATGTTTTTGCCCAAAAACTCATAGAATGAGTTAGGGTTTCTCATCACTTAGGACATCTTCGACCCATAACATCAAAATTTACAACATAACCAACTCCAATTCACTATACCAAAAATTTGCACTAAAGAGAAGATTCTCTATATATTCTTCTCTCTTCAGTATCATATTTTTTTTATTTCATTTATATTTTCAAAAGTTTTATATAATACAAACAATAGTAAAATAATAAATAAATAAATAAAAAGAGATTTTATGTGGATGAATTGTGTCATACCATTTACACTAAAATATGTAAGAATTAGTGTTGAGTTGGAACATTAAAACACCAATTTCTACAACAAAATAGAATTTGGTGTAAAAATTGATGTTGGGTTTGAGATGGTAGTAGTTAATACGTACGCACACACTAAAAATTAAGGGCATATATTGTTTTAAAAATTATATTTTTTCGATAATTTTGAACAACAATCAGTCTCCTCTCATATGCCGATTGATTTTTTCACATACTCATTCTACCCTTGTACTATCAAATTTTATTCCTTTTTTACTTCTTTAAGTTTATCTTTTTTTAATTAAAAAGAAAACTATATAACAAATTTATTCATAGAAAAATAAATATTACCTTGAAGATGAAAAACGCGAGAAGTACTTATTTTGATAAGATATTAATAATAATTATGATATTATATGATAAGATAATTTTGATATTATTTTATTAATAATAATAAAATAAAAAATTTGTACTTATCCATCTATCTATATCTATTTTATACAATATTAAAAGCATGAAGGTCTTTAGAAAAGTTGATTGAACTTTTTGTCCTTCATTAAAAGACTCTACAATAGACAAAATTGTCATTTACTATTTTTCTCAAATAATTATCTTTTAATTATTATCCTAATATTTCAAACTTTGATATCAAATTTAAGTTATAATTAAATTTTACTTATTCATAAGATGTAAAAACTCTTCATATTTAGTAATTTAGAATTGCCTATTTTTGGCAAAGTAAAGGAGGAGTTAGAAATCCTAATCACATTGTTGTAACACCTCGAATTTGAGAAAGGGCTAAAAAGGAGTAATGGGAAAGAACTCACAGGCCAACACCTGAACCATGGACCCTCCACGGAGCTCTAAACAGGCCGTGAAGGGGACCACGGTCCGTGTGGTTGCCAGTCCTCCAGGGCGGGCTAAGAAAATACCCCTCCCACGAGGGCCTTAACGGCCCGTGTGGAGGTGGATGGGTCGTTATGACGCCCGAGTGGGGGAGGCAGAACCAACCCTAGAGTTGGCCTCCTCCACCTAGACGGGTTGTGAAGAGGAAAACGACTCATCAAGGTGGTCGTGAAGGGGCAAGGTAAAAGGGGACTTCTCCCCAGGCCACTGGTCAAGGACCATGGCTACCACAATGGCCTGTGAGGTCCTTAACAGCTCGCGAAGGCCACTATCTGGTGGTTGCGTCAGCTATTAGTTAGGGGCTTTTGGGTCTTTCCCTAATTGTTTTATCCTAACACTATGTCATTTTGCCCTTACCTAAAAGTCACATATAAGTATTTTTACCCCCAAATTTCCCCAATGAAATCATTCTCTCAAATTCCTAAAAGAAGAACTAGTCTTCCTCTCAAATAAAATTCTCTCTAGAAACCTGGAAGAAGAAGGAATCAACTTAGGGTTTCAAGTCAAACCTCTAATTCCACCATTGAAGGCTAGCTTTTGGCATTAATGTGTGATAGTTTTCATCCATGGAGCCCTTTCCTCAATAGAGTTCTCAAATTCTCCAATTTACAAAGTTAGAATTCACTAATTGAGTTAGGATTTTCTTCCATGTCATGATGGGTCTATTTAAATATTGATCTATTTGATTGTTTTGTGATCTATCAAGCATGAATTGAGATAATTACATGATTTTATGATGAATCCCTATAAACCCATGTCTAAACCATATTTTCTAAGAGGATGAATGATCCGTCTAGGATCAGGACTCCCGAAGCCACTGCCTTTCCTCCGGCTCCAGCACAGGCTGTGGTCCTAGCACTATCGGTAGAGGGTCCTCCTCCACGGTCTATGAACAAACTGAAGACTAAGGGGTTGAGAACCATTATAGAGGAGAAGAGGTTGTCTATTGATGGAGTCATAGACAGATACCCGGAGATCATGAGTTGCTTGAGGTCACACAAGTTCCAGTTGTTCACTAAAACCCGTGGCCCTTATGTTCCCAATTGGGTTTGGGAGTTCTACACTGCTAACAGAGCTTTGGTTCCACAAGGGAAGAAGCCGACAGCCAAATTCAAGCCTGTAGACTATGTGGTTGTCAGGGGCAGAAAAGTGAAATGTGATAGTGATACTATCAATGCAGTCCTGGAATGTTCAACGAGAATTGAGGATGACTCTCAATACAAAATTAGGACAAAAACATTAGAAAATATGAAGAAGTGGTTGGCTCCTCTGATATCTGACGGTACTCCCAAGTGGCTCGAGGTTGGAGCACCCATTGAAAAGAAGGACCTAAATATAGTAGCAAGGTTCTGGTTTGGCTTCATCAGCACTATCACGCCATCCCAGAACGAGTCAATTCTCCGCCATGCAAAAATAGTCTATCTTGGTTGCATCATTGCTGGGACAAGACTGAACTTGGGGATGATCATTGCACAGGAGATGATCATGAGGGCCAAGCAGCGCCAAACCTCTCTACTTTTTTCGATGTTGATTACCGAGTTGTGCAGATGAGCTTGGGTACCTCAAGATGAGAAGAATGATGTGGAAGTGATTCCCACATCTTTTACCGACATCCGAAGAATTGAGGTGGAGTACTTGAAGGATGAGGCCGAGAAGAAGAAGGAAGCCTCGGTGGACACATCCCAGTTGTGGATACTGTTGCATTACCTGCAGAGGCACCTTTTCCTAGTCCTGCCCTTGGGCCTTCAGGTACATCTAGCACTGCTCCTTCCATGACGCCTAGTTCCTCTACAACTCCCTTGCCTCCTAGGGATAGTTCCTCTGCTGCTGGTGCCGCCCGACCGCCACTCACCCAGGCTGCATTACTATGGATGGGGTAACTAGCTCATTATGTTAATAGATGCCCCTCCAAACTTTAGGCCACTATTCCTGGCATTATCGAGAGGGCCCTCGCTGATACAGTGGCACCCTTGAGTTCTACTATTGATGCCCTTGCAGCAAGGATAACGATGTGCGAGTGTGGTCAAGGAGCTACTGAGAAAGTGATGGCTCTAAAAGCTGCTATTGCTGAGCTGATGAGAGTTGTGGACCAGTTGAAGTCCACCAACATGTCGATGATTTTCGGTACAATGGAGATTCTTGATATGCCAATTGATCCAGATGTCCCTTCGGCTACCACCAGAGATGAGGTTCAAACTCAGGAGGTAGCTGTTGTCGAGTCTGAGGCTGAGACGGATGAGGAGCAGTTTGGTGTTGACGAGGAGGCATCTTATGAGGGCCTCACAACGATTGAGGAGGCCATGGTAGATTCAGCGATACAAATCTCTTTGGCAGACACTCCCTTGGCTGACCCTAGTAGAGCTGGTAGTGTTGCTGCTACACCGAGCACTGATTCCCCGACAGATGGAGCAACTGCATAGACTTGACTTTCTTTACCTCTCTCTCTGTCACTTTTATTAATGTTTTAGTATTTTATTACATTTGAGGACAAATTGCTTTTTGTTTATGGTGGGGTGAGGTATTTCCATTCCTACCTCTTTTGATTATTACTTTTGTCTATATATTGGGTTTTGAGCTGTAAATTGTGTTTTGGCAATTGTGTTGTGGATGTCTGAGCTTGTGGCTCCTTGTTTTTAATTGCAAATGGTTTTGACCCCTTCTGAAAAATTTGCCACCTCTTGTTGTGTTTGAGTGTGGTTGTTCTTGTCCTAATTTGAGTGTCAGTCATGATCAATATCAATGACTTGAATAGTGCTCTTAATTGAACAAAAATGAATGTGTGGCTACGATGAGGCCAAATAAAGTTGCATAGATAATATATGGACTTTTTGCATCTCGCTGTGACTAGTCGGTTATCGGATGAGTCTCTTGTGATGAACATTGCACACTAGCAAAAGTGTGGAGTCTTGTTCGATATTGGTGCCAATGCCCTGTGTAATGAGCTTACCGTGAACCATGTGTGATGACACCTAGAATTTACCCCGCTGGTCCGGTTGACTAAGTGATGCAAGCTCTTGAAATGATCTTAGGCAACAATTTGACAATATACCTCTTTTGTGGCCAACCTTGTGAGTGTGTGAACCTTGCTTGAACTCCCTTTTTGAGCCTTACCCTTTTCTTGGATTAAACTTAAGCAAATGACACCTCTCTTTATCCATTCACCCATAATCCTTATGAAGAGTGGTTTGTTTGAATAGCTAACATAGGCCAAAAGCCTAAGTTGGGGGTGTGGTGAAAGGAGAAGGTGAATCAAGAAGTGCAAAGAAGTCCCCCTTTATCTATGATTTTGAGAAAGATGGAACCCCTTCATACAAAAAAAAGAGAAAAAGAAAAAGAACGAAAAAGTTTTTAAATAAAAGTTGTGAATGTTCAAAAGAAATGGGGTGTCCGGTATTCCATGAGAAGTGAATAATGGGATGACTTTAGAGCATGAGTGAAAATGTTGAAGAAAAAGAAAGAAAGTGTTGTTCATACCACATTTCATGAGGATAGCAACCACTAAGCCTAAATGACCATACCTTTACACTCATCCCCATTACAAGCCTTAAAAAGACCTTTTTGATCTTGAGTGAGCTGAAACGAATGTTGGTTGGAAAATAAGGGCAAACCTATGGGTGACGTCATGCATGTGTTCATCTTTGTGAGTGTGAGAGTTATATGTGATTTCGGAGCTATAAATTGTTGAAGAATAGTGTGTGAATATGGAATCATTCTTTGTGTGAGGGCATTTGAGTACCTTTGTTAAACTTGAACTTGCATTTGAAGCAAGTATTCTGAACTTGAGAATCTTTG
The DNA here is from genome assembly GCF_019186545.1 of Solanum stenotomum. Taxonomy (NCBI): domain Eukaryota; kingdom Viridiplantae; phylum Streptophyta; class Magnoliopsida; order Solanales; family Solanaceae; genus Solanum; species Solanum stenotomum. The sequence continues at coordinate 26,163,950 of NC_064285.1, read as the reverse complement.
ATAATGGTGAGTCACAACTTGAATCTTTGAGTGCACAATTGATCCTTGCATGAGTAAGTTGAGTCTTGTTGTATGCGTTCATGATTGAGTCATATGTAGCACTGTTTGAGACATCCTTTTTGAACTGCTGAACTTGAGTTTTACTTGAGGACAAGCAAAAGTTTAAGTTGGGGGTGTTGATGAGTTCGAGATTTGGACTCATTTAGGGCTTTATTTTTAATGATTTAGTGTCTCAAATGCTTATTTTTTGCCAATAACTGATAGAAAATCCTCGATTTCTAGGTATATGGATCGAGCAACAAAGCAAAGACTAATTTGCAAAAAGGAACAAAGCGAGCTGAAAGAATGAAGAAAAGGAAGCCTGGTGATCGCCAAGTCCACTTGGTGACTCGCTGAATGGCTATTTGACCGCCTAAAGTTCCAATGTGCCAAGCCTTGAAGGAGAAAACCAAGTTGGCGAGAGAAAGGAGCAGTAGATGGATCGCCGAGTGGTTCCGTGATGCTGTGTTAGATCGCCCAAAGTTACAGAACTTGAAGATGCTGAAGGCCAAGTCAAGAAGGACGATGAAAATGACCAAAGGATGGATCATTGAGTTGATCGGTGATCCCGACTTACTTCGCCGAGTAGCTATTCACAGCACATTTTTGACGACTATAAATACATTTTTACACATTTAGTTTAGTATAAATTAGCTATAATCATTATTATTATTATTCATATTGAATTCTGAGTATTGAGACAGTTTTTCTCTAGTTTTTCCTAAGCTTTGAAGAATTGAAGTTTTTTCACTTTTGAGAAATTGGAAGTGGATCTTTGAGATTCTTCGAGTTGGGTCATTGTAAGAACAATATCAATCTTACCAAGTTGATGGAAACTCAATTTGGTAACAATTTTTATCTTTTTTTATGATGTCTAGCTAAAACCCCAATTCTTGGGGTGTGATTATGTGATTATGGGCTGATTTAGTTTATGGGTATTGCTAATTGTTAGTTTAAATGATGTTTAGAAGTGAGTTCAATCTTTAATTGTGGTTTAATTTAAGAATTGTAATTGCAAATGCAGTTCTACCCTTGTGCTTTTGGCTTGCTCGAGAGAGAGGTTTTAAAACTAATATTATTGATTGATGGTCGGTGGGTATAGGTTGGCATGGGTTCAGCTCGCGAGAGTGAATCCTAAACCCAATTCCACACTTTCAGCTCGAGAGAGTGTATGGACTAAGGTGTGGGTTGTTCTTATTTTGTATTCTTGTTAATGCTCGAGAGAAATTGACTTGATTTGAGGTAAATTGTTCGAGAGAAAGTTTACCTCCTCTCTAGCCTAGCTTACTCACTAATATCTAGCTATTTCTAATAGGTGCAATTTCCCATTTGTCTACTTTAGCCTATAATTGAATCACATCCTAAGAACCCATCTCATTATCGTATTTTGTATTATTTGCTGCTGCTGCATTTAATAATTTCAAACCAAAACCCCCTGTTATTTTACATTCATGTCACCCCCTGATTTGAATTATGTTTTTATGTAATAATGTCTACTCTTATGACTGATTTGACCATGTTCGCACTTTCCTATTGAATCTTAAACACGTAGCACTCCCTGTGGGATTCGACCCCAACTCATTTAGTTGGGTTTTGTACTGACTAACGATCGTTGACACTTAGAATTTGTGGTGGGGTGAGGTATTTCCATACCTACCTCTTGAGATTATTATTGTTGTCTATATATTGTGTTTTGTGCTGTAAATTGTGTTTTGGCAATTGTGTTGTGGATATTTGATCTTGTGGCTCCTTGTTTTTAACTGCAAATGGTTTTGACCCCTTCTGAAAAATTTGCCACCTCTTGTTGTGTTTGAGTGTGGTTGTTCTTATGCAAATTTGAGTGTCGGTCATGATCAATATCGATGACTTGAATAGTGCTCTTAATCAAACAAAAATGAATGTGCGGCTACGATGAGGCCAAATGAAGTTGCATATATAATATGTGGACTTTTTGCATCTCATTGTGACTAGCCGGTTATCGAATGAGTCTTTTGTGATGAACATTGCACACTAGCAAAAGTGTGGAGTCTTGTTCGATATTGGTGTCAATGCCTTGTGTGATGAGCTTATCGTGAACCATGTGTGATGACACCTAGAATTTTCCTCGCTGGTCCGGTTGACTAAGTGATGCAAGCTCTTGAAATGATCTTAGGCAATAATTTGAAGAGTGAAATAATTTAACAATATACCTCTTTTGTGGCCAACCTTGTGAGTGTGTGAACCTTGCTTGAACTCCTTTTTTGAGCCTTACCCTTTTATTGGATGAAACATGAGCAAATGAGACCTCTCTTTATCTATTTACCCATAATCCTCATGAAGTGTGGTTTGTCTGAATAGCCCACTTAGTCCAAAAGCCTAAGTTAGGGGTGTGGTGAAAGGAGAAGGTAAATCAAGAAGTGCAAAGAAGTCCCCCTTTATCAATGGGTTTGAGAAAGATGGAACCCCTCCATACCAAAAAAAAGAGAAAAAGAAAAGAAGAATGAAAAAGAAAAAGAACGAAAAAGTTTTGAAATAAAAGTTGTGAATGTGCAAAAGAAATGGGGTGTCCGGTATTCCATGAGATGTGAATAATGGGATGACTTTAGAGCATGAGTGAAAATGTTGAAGAAAAAGAAAGAAAGTGTTGTTCATACCACATTTCATGGGATAGCAGCCACTAAGCCTAAATGACCATACCTTTACACTCAGCCCCATTACAAGCCTTGAAATTACCTTTTTGATCTTTAGTGAACTGAAACGAATGTTGGTTGGAAAATAAGGGCAAACCTATGGGTGAAGTCATACATGTGTTTGAGTGTGAGAGTTGTATGTGATTCCGGAGCTATAAATTTTTGAAGAATAATGTGTGAATATGGAATCATTCTTTGTGTGAGGTCATTTGAGTACCTTTGTCGAGTTTGAACTTGCATTTGAAGCAAGTATTGTGAACTTGAGAATCTTTGATAATGGTGAGTCACAACTTGAATTTTTGAGTGCACAATTGATCCTTGCATGAGTAAGTTAAGTCTTGTTGTGTGGATTCATGATTGAGTCTTGTGTAGCACTGGTTGAGATATCCTTTTTGAATTGCTGAACTTGAGTTTTACTTGAGGACAAACAAAAGTTTAAGTTGGAGTGTTGATGAGTTCGAGATTTGGACTCATTTAAGGCTTTATTTATAATGATATAGTGTCCTTAAATGCTTATTTTGTGCCAATAATGGATGGGAATTCCTTGATTTCTAGGTATATGGATCGAGGAGCAAAGCAAGGACACTAATTTGCAAAAAGGAACAAAGCGAGCTGGAAGAATGAAGAAAAGGAAGCCTGGTGATCACCAAGTCCCCTTGGCGACTCGCCGAATGGCTATTTGACCACCTAAAGTTCCAGTGTGCCAAGCCTTGAAGGAGAAAACCTAGTTGGCGAGAGAAAGGAGTTGTCGGCGAATCGCCGAGTGGTTCCACGATGCAGTGTTGGATCGCCCGAAGTTACAGAACTTGAGAATGCTAAAGGCCAAGTCAAGAAGGGCGATGAAAATGACCAAAGGGCGGATCACCGAGTTGATTGGCGATCTCGACTTATTTCGCCGAGTAGCTATTCGCAGCACATTTTTGGCGACGACAAATACATTTTTGAACATTTAGTTTAGTATCAGTTCGCTATTATTATTATTATTCATATTGAATTTTGAGTATTGAGACAGTTTTTCTCTAGTTTTTCCTAAGCTTTGAAGAATTGAAGTTTTTTCACTTTTGAGAAATTGGAAGTGGGCCTTTGAGATTCTTCGAATTGGGCCATTGTAAGAACGAAATCAATCTTACCAAGTTGATGGAAACTCAATTTGGTAACAATTTTGTCTTTTTATGATGTCTAGCTAAAACCTCAATTCTTGGGGTGTGATTATGGGCTGATTTAGTTTATGAGTATTGCTAATTGTTAGTTTAAATGATGTTTAGAAGTGAGTTCAATCTTTAATTGTGGTTTAATTTAAGAATTGTAGTTGCAAATGCACTTCTACCCTTGTGTTTTTGGCTTGCTTGAGAGAAATGTTTTAAAACTAAGATTATTAATTGATGGTCAGTGGGTATTGGGTTGACATGGGTTCAGCTCGCGATAGTGAATTCTTAACCCAATTCCACACTTTCAGCTCGAGAGAGTGAATGTACTAAGGTGTGGGTTGTACTTATTTTGTATGCGTGTTGATGTTCGAGATAAATCGACTTGATTCGGGGTAAATTGTTCAAGAGAAGGTTTACTTCCCCTCTAGCCTAGCTTACTCACTAATATCTAGCTATTTACTAATAGTTCCAATTACCCATTTGTCTACATTAGCTTATAATTGAATCACATCCTAAGAACCCATCTCATTATCGTATTTTGTATTATTTGCTGCTGCTGCATTTAATAATTTCAAACCAAAACCCCCTGTTATTTTACATTCATGTCACCCCCTGATTTGAATTATGTTTTTATGTAATAATGTCTACTCTTATGACTGATTTGACCATGTTCGCACTTTCCTATTGAATCTTAAACACGTACCACTCCCTGTGGGATTCGACCCCAAATCATTTAGTTGGGTTTTGTACTGACTAGCGATCGTTGACACTTAGAATTGGATGAAGTGTCCTTGAAACGTTAATCACTTAGTACAACCTTTCATCCACAAACAAATGGGCAAGCGGAGCGTACCGACCAAACTTTGGAAGATAAGTTGAGAGCATGTGTACTTGACTTCAAGGGTAATTGGGATGACCATTTGCCTTTGATTGAGTTTGCAGATAACAATAGCTATCACTCATGTATTGCCATGGATCCATTTGAGGCTTTATATGGTAGGAGGTGTAAATCTCCTATAGGTTGGTTTGAAGTGGGTGAGGTTGTTTTGATAGGTCCCAAATTGGTACATGAGGCCATAGAGAAAGTTCACTTAGAGAGGTTGAAAATGACCCAAAGTCAACAAAAGGTCTATGCTGATGTGATCTTGAGTTCGACGTACATGATTGGGTCTACTTGAAAATTTCTCCCATAAAGGGTGTAACGAGGTTTGGGAAAAAGGGAAGCTTAGTCCCCGTTATGTGGGCCCATATCAAATTTTGAGGCAGATTGGCAAGGTTGCTTATGAACTTGCATTCCCTACTGAATTGGCATTGGTACATCTAGTTTCCATGTTTCATTGTTGAAAAGTCTGTTGGAGATCCGACATCTATAGTTCCCTTAGAAGGATTGGGAGTTGAGGAAAATCTTTCTTATGAGGAAGTTCTGATTGAGATTTTAGACTGTCAAGTTAAGAAGTTGAGAAATAAAGAAGTTGCCTCCATGAAAGTTCTTTGGAGGAATCAATTAGTTGAGGGTGCTACTTGGGAGGCCAAGGCCGATATGATGCTCCTTTGTCCTCATCTATTTCCCTTCGTTCCTACTCTAGCTTGAGGTATATAGCTCCTCATGGTTTACTCTTTGTTGTCATGTGTCTTAGATATTCCCATGATTTCCTTATTTATGCATCTTCATGAAAAGCTTAAATTTTGAGAAAAAATGAGTTTACTTGATTGATTTCTACTTGTTTATATGCACTAAGTATGGATTGCATATAGACTTCATGATATGATGTTTTGAACATGCTTTAACTTGGAGTTGATGTTTCTTCCTCGGATATATGTATTTATGTGATTTCATGCATGTTGGGCTGCTAGGTTGAATTTCTATCATTTATATGATGACTTGAATCCCATTCGAGGACGAATGTTCCCAAGGGGGAGATATCGTAACAAGATTCGAGAAAGATCTAAAAATGAGTAAATGGGGAAGAACTCACAGGCCAACACCTGAACCATGGACCCTCCACGAAGCCCTAGATGGTTCGTAAAGGGGACCACAGTCTGTGTGGTAGCCCGTGGAAAGTCCCCCAGGGCGGGCTAAGCAAAGACCCCTCCCATGAGGGTCTTAACGGCCCATGTGGAGGTGGACGGATCGTTATGATGCCCATGTGAGGGAGGCAGAACCAACCTAGAGTTCGCCTCCTCCCACGAGCCCCTAGATGGGTCATGAAAAGGCAAACGACTAGTCAAAGTGGTCATGAAGGGAAAGGAAAAAGGGAACCTCTCCCCAGGACACTTTGGTTAAGGACCACGTCTACCACAACGGCCCGTGAGGTCCTTGACGGCTCGTGAAGGCCACTGTTTGGTGGTTGAGTCAACTTTAAGTCAGGGGCTTTTGTGTCTTTTCCTAATTATTTTATCCTAACACTATGTCGTTTTGCCCTTTCCTAGAAGTCCTATATAAGTTTTTTTACCCCCAAATTTCCCCAATTGAAATCATTCTCTCAAGTTCCTAAAAGAAGAACAAGTCTTCCACTCAAATAATTCTCTATCTAGAAAGCTTGAAGAAGAAGGAATCAACCTAGGGTTTCAACTCAAGCCTCCAATTCCACCATTGAAAGCTAGATTTTGGCATTAAGGTATGATAGTTTTCATCCATGGAGCTCTTTCCTCCATGGAGTTCTCAAATTCTCCAATTTACAAAGCTAGAATTCCCTAATTGAGTTAGGGTTTTCTTCCATGTCATGGGTTCCTTTAAATATTTATCGATTTGATTGTTTTGTGATCTATCAAGCATGAGTTCATAAATTGAGATAATTACATGATTTTATGATGAATCCCTATGAACCCATGTCTAACCCATGTTTTCTAGATATTGATGATTGAAAGTGAGTTTTGAATTATGAAAGGTGAATTATGGAATTATGCATGTTCTTATGAAATTAGTGAGATATGATGTAGATTTCTTTAAGAGTAAAAACATATATGTTGTTATTGTGGTTAGTTGTTATGAAAGGATTTCTCACATAACTACTTCATGCATGAATGTGAAAGGTTTTCTTACATAAAGGATTCTAAGGTTGAAAGGTCTTGTCACCTAAAACGAATCAAAGATAAAGAGCTATTCTAAGAATGAGGCAAACGGCGATTACCCATGTCCTCTAATGAAAGACAAGAGGTGATTACCCATGTCACATGATGTAAGGACAGGAGACCATTACGCAAGTCCCTTAAACAAAATATGAATAAGAATAATACATATTCCCTGGGAGTTATGCTTAGCACTGAGTGGACAAGTGACGATTACCCAAGTCCCATAAACTATGTGCCAACATAGGATTGTCTAGATAGACATTAGCTAGTGGATCCATGTAAGCTAGAAAGTTTGTGGTCTTACCTTGGCAAGTAGGGCACCCCTTTTCGGTGTGGGAGACACCAGATTCCATGTTAATAACTCACATGGTCTTACATGTTGCTTAAAGGTAATTCTCCCACATTAATGAATCAAGGTTACTTCGAGAAGTATGTCACATGTGTTCAAGATTACGTTTATTTACATTCATCATGTTTTATGATTTTTGTCCTCTATACCCCTTTCATATATCATGTTTTAGCTTGGTCATCACATCTCATAAAGATATCTCTTTTTAAGCATGTTTTCAAATGTTTTATGCATGGCTATCATACTTGGTACATGCTTATACTAACACATACTCTTGCTTACATTTCCCCAAATGCAGGGTCCGACCTTACAGATTCACACTTCTGTGGCTAGTGATCTCATATAGAAGATTAAAGATTGGTGATTCCTCATCACCCGATGACCGATCTTGACTTCCTTTCTGTCCTTACTTTCAGGTTTTGAACTTGATTTATGGGCTACACTCCGATCAATTATATGTACTAGATGGTTTTTGAGATTATGTTTAGATTTCCGCTTTTCTCTATAAACTTTAATATGTTGGAACTGTCTTTTAACTCTTTGATATTTTATCATCTCATATGATGAATGCTAAGTGTCTTTTATGGGGTCTTTCAGGGTCTTATATGCAATGTTACGCCTAGGGGCTACCTTGGGTCATGACAGCTGCAACATTATTATTTTTTCAAAGTAAACAATAGTATGTAAGAGTTCGAGAAAGCGAACAAAATGGTCCTTAATGTATTGATAATGTTTTATTTAGGTCCTTAATATATTTCACTTAATTTGAATGGTCTTTAATGTACAATAAAGATATTCATTTTGGTCCTTAATATATTTCACTTGATTGAAATGATCCTTGGTGTATTACACAAGGTGTTCATTTTGGTCTTTTACCTAAAACCTAACATATTTTTTTAAAAAAGTGTTAAATTAAACTATGGGCCTTATGTGGCTAGCAAAATTCACCATTCTTAGCTTCTTTCTTAGCTCCGAAGAAAGAACTCCATAAAATTTAACATCATTTTCTCTACTTTCTCCAACAAAATTTACTATTTTCTCTTTCTAAAATATTATTCCACTGACCTAATATCCATTTTTATTTTAAGCAAGAGAAAATAACAAATTTTATTAGAAAAAGTGGAGGCAATCGTGGATTTTCATTGAGTTTTTCTATTAAGCTGACAAAGAAGACAACATTGGTGGATTTTGTTAACAATGTGGGGTTCATAATTATATTTTTAACACTTTTTTTTGATAAATTTGTTAGGTTTAATTTAGGATAAATGAAAAAAATGAACACATTTTTAACACCTCGAAAGTTGGAAAGTCGAAAAGAAAAGAAAAATGCAGAAAATTGACTGAAGCAATGGTCTACGAGTCCGACCTACGGACCGTAGGAAGTCCTACGGGTCATAGGCTACGGTCCATAGGAAGTAAACCATAGAACCCAAGTTGAGTTTTTGGAAAATCAAGTCCCAGTAATTCATTCGACGGTTGAACCAGATGGTTCTTTGAATGTTCTATGGACAGTAGGAAGGTCCCGTAGAAGTGTTCCATACTTGGTAAAATTTTGGAGTAAAAGTTGAGTTCCACGATTTGGGTCTACGGACCGTAAAAATAACTCATCAAAGTTCGGTGAGATTTTAGGCTCCAGTACTTGATCTATGGTTGACCAGTAGGGTCCATAGAAATTCCTACGAACCGTAGGTAACAACCGTAGGATCAATCCTACAGTTATTTTAAAGGGTATTTGGGTCTTTTCCTATGTGCTTAAAGCCTAAGCTAGGGATGTACAAGCCAAACTGTAAAGTCAAACCAAACCGACGAACACCAAAAAGTCTCCTTACTAGACCTAACATCCTGTCATTGCTTTCATATACAAGGAAGTTGGATTAGTTATTAGACCAACTATCTCACGCTCTTTCTCTCAAACCCAGCCAAAGGAGCAATAATTATATATAAGTTTTGATGTAAATAATTATGTGTACTAACTAATTGTAAATATAACAATTAAAAAAGACATGTGTCCAATTTTTTAGGTCTTCACTTGCCTTCAAGAGAGTGTGCACACTCTTTGCCATGTACTTTTGGGGTGTGTTTATTCAACTTTACTATAAGTTGGAGGCCTAATAGGATCCTAGTTAAGGTTGAGTGTGTTGCTAGAATTTTGGTCATTTCTTAGGGGGCTACTTGTGCATTATCCCATCGATTTTTTATATGATTAAATAAATGGAAAATGGTCATATATATCTTTGTACTATCAAAAGTGATTTATACATAGTACTTTGTTATACTTTCGATCAAAATATATCCTTTTTGTTATACTTTCGATAAAAATATACTCCATTTAAAAAAAATTGGTACAAATTTGCTCTTAATTTTAACTAAAAACATGTGGCAAACTTAGAAATAAATGACCCACCCGAACTTATTTTCGAAAGCTATCCATTTAATCAATCCCTATACATTCCATCTGCTTTTAGATTTTTCTTTTCATCTTAAATTAAATATTTAAGATCGCCACAATAATTAACAAACATGTGATTGTTAATCACTGTTCCATTCCAATGAGAGGAAACTTGATTTGAGCTCACTGATGGAATTTACGTGTTGGAAATTGGGGGTTCAAATTGAGTGGGTATTATTGGAAAAAAAATGAAACTGGTCTGAAAGGGGTTATGGTGGGGTTTTAGATAAGTTAGGTATTTAAAATTGGCAGAAGTTATTTATTGTTGATGTTGTCGCTTGTCTCTCTGTTAAAATTAAGGATAATTTTGTATCAAAGTATAATAAAAGAGGTATATTTCGATCAAAAGTATTATGAGAGAAGTATATTTAAACCAAAAGTATAACGAAGGTATATGTAAACTATATATAATAGTACATTCATATATTTGACCTTTCTCGATTTTGAAAATTAAGGAACACTAAAATATATGGCATAAGTAGAATATATTTTAAAAATTAAGGATTCCTAAAGTATAACTACGGGTCAAAATAAATAATTTCTAATAGAATATAGGTATATTTGACTTTTCCATTAAATAAATTTAAAACAAACATATATTGTGTTTTAACTGAGGTGTTTTTTGCTGGAGTGTGGAGGGTACATTAGTCATTCAACTATCAAATATTGTGGAGTTATAAATATGGTGTATCCCAAAATTGCCCCTCTCTATTATTCTCCTTTGTTTACATTACGCCACCGACGATTCAACTCCGACAAATTGAATTTGTATTATTTTCCGGCACCTCGATGAATCAGGTATTTCAGTTTGATAATTCCCTCTGTTCCTTTGTATATGATTTAGGGTTCATATCATAATTTATGTTCTTACGGAGTTATATATGGAGAAATTGATGTTGTGTTTTTATGCTAAACTTCTACTTTTGATCAGTTTTGATTTTGTAATTTGAATCACTATTAGATGAGTTTAATTGGTTTGATATGCTTTACTTGAGCTAAAAGTGTGTTTGGGAACATGCTCTTCTACCTGCACAAGATAGATGTGAGGTTTGCGTACACATTGGGTATGTTGTTATTATTAGACAAGTGAAATTCTACGAATTGAATATTTTTCTGTTACAATTCTAGTGCATAATCATTTTTATGAGCCAAGGTTGTATTAGAAACAATCTAGTTAGGGGAGGATATGGACGCAAATAACTTTTCATCATTTAGTTTATGGGTTCATCTGAATTGTATAATTTTTCTTGATTCATCCACTACAATAACATAAATAATAAATTTTGAATTCAGTAGATTAAATGTGTTATGATATATTACCAAATTTAGACATCTCATTCAAATTTTGAATCAATCTCTCCATTTTTTTGGATACGCTAAAATAAATTTAACGTTTCAAATTTTGCCAGCATAGTTTTATTTTTAAGCAGGTGCTTTGTCAAAAATAAAATAAAATTGCTAGACCATAGAGGGTACATTAGTCATCCAGTGGTCTACACTTCATTCAAAATGTCTTTTGAACAAAAGCATTTCTAATTCTAACTCTCATATATAAATGTTGTACCTACTGAAATCCCCAGTTTCCATTTTTCCCTTTATATATATATATATATATATATATATATATATATATATCAGAGGTAGTAGTAGCATGTCCCATTTGTTTGTTTACTCTGCCGCCGATTCACAACAATGGCCTCTTTAATTTTCAATTTCCTGAATTACATTATTTTCCGGTACCCCAATGAATCAGGTACTTCAATTTTCCTCTTCTGAGCCTGTATTATCTTTTAGGGTTCAAATCATAATTTATGCTCTACATAGTCCTTACAGAGTTTTATGTACATAATTATTTTTTGAATTACTATTAAATTAGTTTATTTTCTTTGATATGCTTTACTTGAAGTGAGGATGTGTTTGGAAACATCATCCTCTACCTACACAAGGTAAGGCTAAGATTGTGTATGCACTGCCTACTCGGTCCCCTAGGTACGTTGTTGTTATTATTTTTATCAAACAAGTCTATCAGAAATAGCCTCTCAACCTCAAAGGTAAGGGTAAGATCTGCAAACATCCTCCCCTCTCCATATCTCACTTGTGGGATTACACTGGATATGTTGTTGTTTCATTCTACAGTGTGTTTGGTATGATGGATAATATTTTCCATGAAAAATGTTTCTTGGAAAATAAGTTGATTTCTAACTTATTTTCTCATGTTTGGTTGAAAAAAAATTAGTGTTTGGTTGGTGATTGAAAAAGCATTTTCCAAAAATATTTTTTATTTTTGGCTAGAGAGTAGAAAATAATTTTTAGGAAAATAGTTTCTGAATTGGAAACCAATCTCGAAAACTATCCAAGACCCGATCCTGACCTCGACATCTGAACTAGGATACGACCTTGACGATCAATTCACAATCCGACCTAAGATCTCACCTAGGACCTGACCCAATTTATGACCCAATACATAACATTCGAACTAGGATTCGACCCCGACCTTGACACTCAAACCTAGACACGACCCCGACAATCAATCCGGGATCTGATCTCGACATATCTACCAATTTAGATCTATCGGAAGATTCTTTTATGAGATAAAAAGCTTTAATAATCAAAAAGAATTAATGGGTCATTACATTAGATACCTATTTAACTATCATTCATCCTCGAACGATCAAAAGAAGGCGAGGGTAAGAAAGGGTACCTGAATTGGCAAAAAGGTATGTATATCTTCCATGCATGTCATCCTTGGTGTCCGAGGTGGACTCCTCAACCGGACGATTTTTCCATTGGACCTTCATAGAAGAAATCTCCTTTGACCTCAACTTGTGGGCCTCCCTATCTAGAATAGCTACAGTCTCCTCATAATAAGATAGATTCTTATCAAGTAGGATTTGAACCCCAATGAATACTATAATTCTCATCACCATGTATTTCTTCAACATAGATACATGAAATAACGGGTGCACTCCTAACGGTCCTCAAGGCAAAGCCAATTCATATGCCACCTCTCCCACACGCTTGAGAGCTTCAAATGACCCATTATACCTCAGAATAAGCTTACCTCGCTTACCAAACCTCATCACACCCTAATGGGTGAAACCCTTAGCAAGACTTGATCTCCTTCAATAAAATCCAAGTCCTTGACCTTCCGATATGTATGCTCCTTCCGCCTGTTCTGAGTTGCTAGAAGCTTCTCATGAATGAATTTCACTTTCTCTAACAATTCCCTCAAAAGATTTATACCCAAGGTCTTGCATCAAATGAATCAAACTAACCAATGAGGGACCTATATCTTCTTCCATACAATGCCTCAAACCGGGCTATATCAATACTCGAGTGATAGCTATTCTTGTATGAAAACTCTACCAAGGGTAAGAACTGATCCCAATGATCACCAAAATCTACCTTGCAAGCATGAAGTATATCCTCCAGCACTTGAATTTTTCGCCCAGACTGCCCATCGATCTGAGGGTGAAATGCGGTACTAAGATCCAATTTAGTTCATAACTCAACTTGCAAGGTCCTCCAAAGGTTAGAAGTAAACGGTGTGCCTCTATCTGATATGATGGAAATGAGAACTCCATGCAATTGAAAAATCTCGCAGATATAGAGCTTGGCTAAGTTCTCTACATTATAAGTCACCTTGACTGGAATAAAGTGTGCGGACTTAGTCAACTTGTCAACAATCACCCATATGGAATCAAACCTACCCAATGACTTTGGAAGACCAACCACAAAGTTCATTGCAATCCATTCCCACTTCCATTCAGGAATGGGCATTCTCTGAAGTGTTTTTCCAGGCCTATGGTGCTCATACTTTACTTGCTAACAATTCGGACATTGGGAAACAAAATCAACAATGTCATGCTTAATTCTACTCCACCAATAATGTTTTCTCATAGCATGATACATCTTGTTTGCACCAGGATATATAGAATACCTCGAACTATGAGCCTGTAGAAGAATAGTCGGAGTTAAATCCTAAAAACAGGGCACACATACCCGCCCTTTAATCCTCAAGATGCCTTCCTCATCAATCACAACCTCCTTAGCCTCTCCTCACAATACCATATCACGAATTCGGCTCAGCTTCTCATCATCAAATTGCTTTCCTTTAATCTTGTCAAGAAAAGAAGATATTGCCTCTACACAGGCAAAAAATCCTCCTTTCTCAATTACTTCCAGCCTCATAAATTCATTAGCCAGAGTTTGAACCTCTCTAGCCAGTGGGTGTCTAGAAACCTGTAAATGGGCTAAACTCCCCATTCTCCCTATTTTTCTACTTAGGGGATCAACCACAACATTAGTTTTTCCTGAGTGATAAAGAATAGTAACGTTATAGTATTTCAGTAGCTCCATCTTCCTACTTTACCTCAAATTCAAATCTTTCTAAGTCAACACATAGTGTAGATTGCGATGATCTATATACACTTTACACTTGACCTCGTATAAATAATATCTCCACTGCTTCAATGCAAATAAAACCTCAACTAACTCCAAATCATGGGTTAGATAGTTATGTTCATGCACTTTTAATTGCCTTGAAGCATAGTAAATTACATTCCTCTCCTGCATTAGAACGACACCTAAACCAGAATAAGATGCATCACAACAAAAAATGAAATTCTTACCTTCCACAGGCAAGAGAAAAATCAATGTAGTAGTTTAAAAGCTCTTCAAATTTAGAAAAAATTCTTCACACTCATCTGACCATACAAATGGAACATTTTGCTAGGTCAAATTGGTTAGCTGGGAAGCAATAGAGGGAATCCCTTGACAAACCGACGGTAGTAGCTAGCTAAACCAACAAAGCTCCTTACCTCTGAAAAATTAGAGGGCCTTATCTAAATAATCAGTGCTTCAATCTTCGTGGGATCCATCATCTCAATCCTTAGAAACCACGTGCCCCAAGAAGTACACTAAATCGAGCTAACATTTACACTAGGAGAATTTGGCATAAAGTCTTTTCTCCTTGAACAACCCCAATACAATTCTCAGATGCGCTTCATGTTTATCCTGCTTGAGTAGATCAATCTATCATCAAGAAATACAATAACAAAGTGATCCACCAGATATGGCTTAAAGTTTTTGTTCATCCAGCTCATGAAAGTAGTATGGGAATTTGTAATCCCAAAACACATTACGAAGAACTCATAATGTCCATAACTTGTTTGAAAAATAATATTTGGCACATTCATTGCCCATATTTTCAGTTGATGATAACCAGACCTTAAATAAGTATTAGAGAAGACACAAACACCCTGTAACTGATCGAACAAGTCATCAATGCGAGAAATGGGTTACTTGTTCTTAATAGTTACCTTATTCAGCTGCTTGTGGTCTATGCACATCCAACAACTACCATCCTTCATCTTCACAAATAAAAACTGGAGCACTCCAAGGAGAGGCGCTCGGTCTAATAGAGCCTTTACCCAACAACTCATGAAGTTGAGCCTTTAACACCCTCAACTCAGCAGGGGCCATTCTTTAAGATGAAATGGAAATGGGGCGAGTCCCCGACTTTAGGTTGATATAAAAATCAATAGCCCTGTCTGGTGGTATACATTGCAGGTCTGCAAGTAAAATATCTACAAACTCACGGACTATAGAAACAGACTCAATCAAAGGCACTTTGGAAGTATCATCCCTGAGATGTGCCAAGAAAGCTGAACAACCCTTACTCACCAACCTCTTAACACGAAGAAAAGAGATAATCCAAACTAGGGTGGGAATATAATGACCCTCCCACAATAGAGGATCTAACCCAGACTTGGCCAAGGTCACGGTCTTAGCATTGCAATCTAAGATAGAAAATTTTGGAGAAAGCCAAGTCATATCCAGAATTACATCGAAGTGTATCATCTCCAAAATAATCAAATCCACATAATTTTTACTCCCAAAATAGTCACAAGGAAAGACCTATACGCATTCTCAACTAGCACAAACTCACCCATAGGAGTAGAAACACGAATAACCATGTCAAGTAAGTCACAATGCAATTCAAGTTCATTAGCTAATCAGGGCGATATATAAGGAAAAGTGGATCCAAGATCAAACAATATGGAAGCCACACGATCGCAGACTAGAATAGTACATGTGATAACAACATCGAATGCTTGTAGCCTCCTGGGGAAAGAATAACAATGGGCATTATCAGTTGTATAACCATTGCCCCTACTTGGCTGCGCTCTAGTAGTTTCAACCTGCCCACCACCCTGGCCAGACGGTTGACCACGATTACCTTGGCCATACATTCTCCAGTATGACAACCTCTAACATAACCACCCTACCTGTAACTGTTGGGGCTTTGTAACCCTGATCATACCAAGCCTAGCTCTTGCTTGAAAAACATTTCCTAATATTCCCAACCTCACCACATCCATAACAAGTCATAGAGTCAAGAGTAGATCTCTGTGAAGATGAAGAAGACTGAAGATACCTCTAAACTCAGAAAAAGGTTGACTGGTCTGTGACAGACCCTCAGTTAAAAACCTAAAATGAAGAATGAATAGTATGGGATTGATAACCCCCAAAACTTTGCCATCTAGAGTAAGAAACACTAAACTCACCTCCCTTAGAGAACTTCTTGAATGTTGTAACCTTGGCGAAATCATCTGGCTTCACCCCCTCTACCTCTATCACAAAATCAAGCACTTCCTAAAAAGATTTTACTAAAGCAACCACGTGTAAAGCTATAACATGCAAATCTGACCTAGTCCCTTCGCAAAGAGGAAAATCCTCTCTTGCGGACTAAAGCAAAGTTGAGTGGCATACCCAGATTAATAATGAAATTTGGCCTCATAAGCTAACATATTCCCTTGCTCTATATTTTAAAGCTCATCTCTCCTCATTTCCCTTAAAGTCCGGGTGCATATACTTCCCCATGAAGAAGCTAGAAAATTCTACCCAAGTCATATATAGTGCCTTTGCTGTTCGGCACTCAACATGAGACTGCCACTACATTTTAGCGTCTCCTTAGAATTGACATGTTACAAACACAACACCAAAATCACTCCACTATATCCATATTATGAAATAGCTCATAACAATCAACAAGGAAATCATAAGCATCTTCAAATTCAATTCCCTTGAAAACTGGAAATTTTTACTTTAAGAACTAAAAAAAGAGATCATACTGGTCACTAGTCATTATAGGACCTGTAGTCAATCGGAGAAACACACTTGTTTCCAAGGACATATACATGCGAGGAGACCCAAGAGCTGCATATTGTACTCCCTGAACCTGAGGTGCTAGCATAGAAAGTGCTGAGGTGCTTGGCCTTGATCAGATAACCTGCTGAGATAAGTGAGAACCAGATTGATCAAGTCTGGAGTAGGTTGGGGTGGTGCTTTCTACTCATTAATCTGCTCATCCTCCATCTCACACCCTCTCTTGCTATGTCATAGGCCGGTGGAGGGGTTACTGCTCTATCCCTAGTTGGCCCAATTGCCTGACCTCTACACTGGTGAGAATTCTCCACGGCCTCTACTACGACCTCTTGCCACTACTCCCCATCGGGCTACAACCCCAACGGTTGGCTCAAGTGCATCCTCTTTTGCAGGTGCTGGTGTTGCTATAGTTATTGCTCTATTTATGACCATCTACAAAATAAAGCGAAGAAGGTTGGATACAAATTTGTATAACCTAGATACCAATTGGATTCAAGTAATATCACGAAAGAAAGAATGTTACACTACAAGAAAAATGGTTTTTAGCGAGCAAAAATTTGGTCGTTAAAAGTCCAAATCCGGTCACTATTAATATATTATCGGTCATTAAAAGTTCCGTCATTAAAGTTTACAGCCGGATTTCAATCCGGTCGTTAAGAATCCTTTAAAGACTTTAAAAAACCCGTCGTTGTACCTCTTTTAGCGACCAAATTTTCCGTTTGCTAATACTCATGTTGATAGTTATTAGTGTTTTTAATGTCAAAAATTCCTTTCATTAATTGTAGGATTTCTCCTTTGAACAACTAATATCCCTATGCTAGTTATATATTTTATTAAATAGATATAATAATCAGATAGAAATTAATCATATTCTTTTACATACGTACTAACACATCCAAACACATGGAATAATGGATGCCCAAATATATTTATATATATAATATAAAACATCATGGTTAATTACAAAGAAATAAAACACCATATTATCAATATACTCATTCAAATAGTGGGACAATAATTTCTTTTCTACACCTAAAAAAAGAATAAAATTGATGTAAAAAGGGAATTATCTTTAAACAACTATATTTGCAACACAAAGTAGGTTTGTTTTCTACTTTAACTTGTTCTTCATGGTTTTCGGTTGCTTCAAACTCGCCCTCTACTATCCATTAGGACTCCTAGTTCAATATTCCTAGTCTAGTACTTGTAGGAGTTTTATAGTTTGAGTTATGTTATACTACTATCCATTAGGACAACCGAGTCTGATTCCTTAAAATGCTGCAGACATTGCTCATGTAGCAACAACTTAGTGCGAAGTTCCTCAACAGATAGTTGACCTAGAAAGTAAGTTATGATGCCAACCAATGTGTCATACTCCCTGCCTAACCCAAGAAGAATATGATCTACAAAATCTTGATTAGGAACGGGAGAATTGATGGTAGCAAGGGAATCAACTATCTTTTTAGCCTCTCAAAGATACTCATAAATTGTCATGGAATCGACTTTTCGCATAGTAGTAAGTCAACGTTTGAGTTCAACTAATTTAGCCTGACTAGCATCCATCAAATGTCGGTTCAAAGAGAGCCAAATATCACGCGATGTAGGCAGCAAATGAACATCAACAAGAACTTCTCTGGACAATGTAGCAAACAACCATGAACGTACACTTTGATAAGCTATTAGCCATGTATGATCGTGGTGGTTAACTTGTTGGTTACCAAATGTATCACATATTGACGTGGCGTAGATATAGAGCCATCTACGAAGCCAACCCATTTATGAGAAAGTAACAAAGAGGTGAATTGAGTATGCCAACTGAGATAATCTTCAACAAAATTTAATTTGATAGTCAATGCCACTGCAGAGTGAAAAATTGATGTAATTGGTCGTTCCATTGATCCAGGATAAGGTAAGAGAGTGGGCTGTCCAATTTGACCCATAAAGGAACTAAAGAATATTGGGAGAGGCAGAATTGACATGGACCGATTAAGATAAAGAAGGCAATGGAGGAATCATTAAAGGTTGATGAGAATAGCTTGATGAAATAACATTAGTAGCACCTAAAGAAGTGTAACACCCCAGATTCGAAAAGGACAAAAGTGCAGATTTTCTGAGTGCTGAAGCCCCCTACGGACCATAGGTGAAGCCCGTGGTTGGTCACCTCAACTCTACCCAGAATTTTTTAAAAAAAGGCACGACCCAGGGCTAGACCTACGGACTGTAGGTCAGACCACGGGTCGTGGTCCCGGTTTGTGGATCGTGACCTTTAACACCAGCTCTTTGAAGTCAAATGACGCTCTGCCAGGACGGACCGTCGGTCAGTCCACGGTCCGTCGATGGCTTCAACAGATATCAACTTGGGTCGTTTTGGACTTTTCCCTTAGGCATTGGACACCTAAACTACGTCGTTTAATCCCTAAACTACGTCGTTTTGGTCAGTTTTAGCCTTGTGACTTAGTTAGAACTTACCCTTAGCTATTCATTCACTAGAATTCATCAAGCTTAGAGCAAAAGAGGAGAAAGAGGCGACCCAAACCCCTCCAAGAATGCAATAAGTTTTCTTCAGTTTCAGCCCCGAAATCAAAATATTTCTCTGTGAAATTCGTCACCAGGTATATGGGATTGCACTAGTGGGTTCCTTTCACCCATTAGGTCCCTAGAATTCAGTCAGATTCTTGTTTCCCTACAAATTGTTTAGACCTAGGGTTTCTTGAACTTTAGAGAATCACTGTGATTTAGTTGTTGTAGTACTCTTACTCAGATTATCATGTTTTCGTAACATTGTTCCTTAGTTCCTTGCATGAAACTCAGAACCCTAGTTGTGTAGATTGGTTTAGTTCATGAGGTACACTAGCTAAGACAAATAAACAAATATACATGCTTCAATTTTTGAATGTTTTATTATCAGTACTTAAATGTTGCATTTTCAGTTAGCATGTTAGAATATTGAGCTATCCAGTATAATTCACTTATGTTGTACTGTACACATTTTCAGTTGGGAGTAGGCTTAACACCAAGTTGGACTGTTGTTAGTCACCCTCATAGTCCCATAACTATGTTCCCCCCATAGGTTTATAAGTCCCATATGTTGGGAATCAGATTTAGTGATCACGCCAGTCATACCTTTGTACCATTGGCAAGGTATATTGGGTCCTCTCGATGGGACGTATGCATCAGACTCTATGTTTAGCTCACGTGGTTTTATGTCGGTTAGTAGTAGCTCTCACAGTCAGACTCTATTACATTTGACCAAGTTTCCAGCTATATTTCATTATTCAATTTTGGCATGTTATGTACTTGGTCATTACATCCAGTTTAGTTCATTCTATATATTTTAGCATCTTCATCATGTTCAGATTATATCATTGTTCAGTATGCTTGTTCAGCTTTGTATGTTTGTTCAACTTTATTCGATCTTGCATGCTCAGTATGAGTCTGCGCTATATTTTTTCGTGATGTAGGTTGAGGTTCTCAGCATTCATATCACGTGTTGATCGATTCCCGATTCGTATTCATCAGCATCAGTGGCGAGTCCTCATACTTTGAGGACAATAAACATGTTTTTTTATTTCAGTTTCAATTTTGCTAGAGTTAGTTGGGGGCATGTACCTGCATCTCTATAACTTAGAGGCTTTATTCAAACATAGCTAGATTCAGGTTGCATTTTTGAGTTATAGACCAATATCATTAACTCTTATTCAGTATTTATATATTCAGACCAATATTGGGTATTCCCCATCATTCAATTTATCTCATGTTTTAAGCTTCCGCATAGTATCTTTTGTTTAGTTGTTTAAGTATGCATATGATATGCTAGTTCAGGGTTAACTTGGGGTCACTCGTGATCCTAGGTCCCCTGTTTACATCAATATGGTAGCTTCGGGGAGTGAAAAACTTGGTATCAGAGCATTAGGTTAAAGAGTCCTAGGATGTCTGAAAGCCGCACGAAGTAGAGTCTCTTTCATGGGTGTAAAGTGCACCACATCTAATGAGAGGGAGAGTACGAGGTGTTTTAGGAATACTTTACTTTCTTTGCTACTCTTATCGTGCGTAAGGTATGATCCAACTTCACATTTCTAATTCGATGTTATGCTTTTCAGATCATGCCTTATTGTATAACTTACCTAAGGAATGTTAATGAACGCCATGCTAATGCAATTCCTCCAGTCCCAGACCATGAGGTTTCGAATGTACAATTTCAGAATGTTATCCAACTTTTGGCTCAGAGTGTAGCCAACTAGAACAATCAGCAGGTTCCAGTTCCTACAAATACTACTGGTGGATCAGTGGCAGCTAGGGTCCTAGATTTTGTGAGGATGAATCCGCCTGAGTTTCTAGGGTTGCAAGTTGGTGAAAACCCCCAAAACTTCATTGATGAGGTCAAGAAAATCTTTGGAGTGATGCAAGTGACTGCAAATGATAGGGTAGAGTTGGCATCCTTCCCGCTTAAGGATGTGGCTCACATATGGTTCATGCAGTGAAAGGAAAATAAGGGTGAGGATGCAGCTCCTGTGACTTGGGAGTGTTTTCCCGAAGCTTTTTTGGACAGGTTCTTCCCAAGAGGGTTGAGGGAGGCTAAGGCTCAGGAATTTATGAATTTGAGACTAGTTTCAATGTGAGTCCAAGAGTGCAAACTTAAGTTCACCCAGCTCTCCAGGTATGCTCCCCATATGGTTGCCGATCCCATGGCACAAATGAGTAAGTTCCTCTTTAGCATATCTGACTTAGTGAAGACAGAGTGTAGAAATGCTATGTTGTTAGAGAATATGAATATATTTAGGCTCATGACTCATGGTCAGCAGGTTGAGGGAGATAAGCTTAGAGAACTAGGTAAGGAAAAAAAAGAGGCTAGAACAGGCAACTATGAGTACTCTCAGTAGAAAACTGGTGGTGGAAATAGCTCACAGTTTCAGTAGAAATCTTTAGCTCCAGCACCTTCATCAGCTAGTGCTCCATCCTCCAGGTTTCGAAATGATCAGAAAGGTAGGGCATTAGGCTCTAAGTCTCAATGGAGTACTTGAGGTAACAAGACCTACCCTACTTGTCCAAAGTGTGGTAAGAACCATCTGGGTGAGTGTCTTGTAGGAAAGAAAAGATGCTTTGGGTGTGGTCAGTCTGGTCACAGGTTCAGAGATTGTCCTTCTTCTAAACAGGGACAAAGAGGCAACAATAGTAGGGCTTAGTCTACATTTACAGAAGCACCAACAGGCCGCCCAACTCAGCAGGGTGCTTCATCTAGTACAGGTGGTGGTCAGCACCAGAACATGTTGTATGCTTTCTAGGCTAGTCAGGACCAGGAAGATTCTCCTGATGTGGTCATTGGTACGTTACGAGTCCTTCATTTAGATGTTTATGCTTTGTTAGATCCAGACGATACTCTTTCCTTTGTAACTCCATATATAGCAGTGAAAGGTGTGAGTCCAAAAACTCTTTTAGAACCCTTCTCAGTCTCTACTCTAGTTGGTGACCCATTTATAGCTAGATGGGTATACAAAAATTGCCCTATCACAGTCTCTCAGAAAGTCACCTAAGCAGATCTTGTAGAGTTAGAAATGGTAGACTTTGATATCATTCTAGACATGGATTGGTTACATTCTTGTTATGCCTCAGTCGATTGTAGAACTAGGTTTGTTCGTTTTCAGTTTCCAAATAAGCCAGTATTAGAATGGAAGGGTAGTAGCTCAGTGCCTATGGCTCGATTTATCTCTTACCTTAAGGCCACAAAGATGATTTCTAATGGGTACATCTATCATCTTGTTTGGGCCAAGGATTCAAACTCGGAAACCCCAACTCTTGAGTCAGTTCCAGTAGTAAATGAGTTTCCAGAAGTGTTTCCAGAAGATCTTCTTGGAGTTCCTCCCGAAAGGGAAATCGACTTTGGAATAGATCTTCTTCCAGATACCCAGCCTATTTCGATTTCTCCTTACAAAATGGCTCCAGCTAAGCTTAAGGAGTTGAAAGAACAATTGAAAGACCTTCTAGATAAGGGCTTCATTAGACCTAGTATCTCTCCATGGGGTGCTCTAGTGTTGTTCATGAAAAAGAAAGATGGTTCTCTCAAGATGTGCATTGACTATCGACAGTTGAACAAAGTCACAATTAAGAATAAGTACCCTATCCCCATGATTGATGCCTTATTCGATCAACTTTAGGGTGCTAGTCATTTTTTGAAAATAGACCTCAGATCCGGTTATCATCAGTTCAGAGTCAGAGATAGTGACATCCTGAAAATAGCCTTCAGAACTCGGTATGATCATTATGAATTTGTAGTTATGTTATTTGGACTAACCAATGCTCCTACAACTTTCATGGATTTAATGAACAGGGTGTTAAGCAGTATTTGAACTTTTTAGTTATCTCTTTATGATGATATCCTCATTTACTCTAGGAATAAGGAGGAACATGTAACTCATCTGTGAGTTGTTCTACAAACTCCCAAAGATCGCTAGTTATTCGCTAAGTTTAGCAAGTATGAGTTTTGGTTACAATCAATTGCTTTCTTTGGTCATATAATATCTAGCGAAGGGATCCAAGTTGATTATGAGAAAATAAAGGTAGTGAAACAATGGCCCTGACCCACCTCTCCTACAAATATCAGAAGTTTCTTGGGTTTAGTCGGTTATGACAGATGGGTGTGGAAGGATTTTCATCCATAACTTCTCCATTGACTAAGTTGACTCAGAAGAAGGTTAAGTTTTTGTGGTCAGATAAGTGTGAGAAGAGCTTCTCAGAACTGAAAAATAGGTTGACCATAGCTCTTGTTTTGACTCTACCAGAGGGTTCAGATGATTATGTGATCTATTGTGATGCATCCAGAGTCGGCCTAGGTTGTGTGTTGATGTAGCGAGGTAAGGTTATAGCTTATGCTTCTAGAAAACTTAAGGTGCATGAGATGAACCAACTCATGACCTCGATCTTGCAGCGTAGAATTTACCCCAAAGATTTCGAAACAATACTCAAGGACCTCCAGTATGTATTCACCTAGAAAGTGTTGAATCTTTGCCAAAGGAGATGGATTGAATTTCTCAAGGACTATGACATGAATGTGCCTTACCATCCTGGTAAGGCTAATGTAGTAGTTGATGCTCTTAGCAGACTATCTACGAGTAGTGTATCACATGTTGAAGAAAAAATGAAGGAATTAGCGAAAGATGTTCACCGGCTTGCTCGCTTAGAAGTTGGTCTCATGGATATGTCAGATGGTGGTGTGATAGTTTAGAATAGATCAGAATCTTCATTGGTAACGGAGGTTAAGGAAAAACAAGACAGTGATCCTATATTGCTTCAGTTGAAAGGTGCAGTTCATAAGCAAAAAGTAGAGGTTTTCTCCCAAGGGGGAGATGGCGTGCTTCGTTACCAGGGTCACTTATGTGTTCCTAAGGTGGGTGAGTTGAGGCAGCAGATACTTACAGAAACCCATAACTCCAGATATTCCATTCATCTAGGTGCCACTAAGATGTACCGTGATCTGCGGGAAGTCTTTTAGTGGAATGGCATGGAAAGGGATATAGAAGATTTTGTGGCTATGTTCCCTAATTGTCAATATGTGAAGGTAGAACATAAGATAACATGAGGTATGACTCAAGAGATTAACATTCCTACATGGAAGTGGGAAGTAATAAAAATGGACTTCATTACGGGTTTACCTCGTACTCGCAGACCAAATGACTCCATTTGGGTAATAGTAGACAAAGTTACTAAGTCCGCTCACTGTTTGGCTATTAAGACTACATATTCAGTGGAGGATTACGCTAAACTCTACATAAATGAGATAGTAAAGTTACATGGGGTTCCTTTGTCTATCATCTCAAATAGAGGTCCTTAGCTTACCTCTCATTTCTAGAAATCATTTCAGAAAGGTCTTGGTACTCACGTAAATCTTAGAACAACATTTCATCCACAGACGGCTGGTCAGGCAGGGCATACCATTCAGACCTTAGAGGACATGTTGAGAGCTTGCGTGATTGATTTCAAGGGCAGTTGGATGATCATCTACCTCTGATAGAGTTCGCCTACAATAATAACTATCATTCCAGTATTCAGATTGCATCTTATGAGGCATTATATGGGCGTAGGTGCAGATCTCCAGTTGGTTGGTTTGACGTAGGTAAAACAACCTTGATTGGGCCATATTTGGTTCATGATGCTATTGAAAAAGTTCAGCTCATCAGAGATAGACTAAAGACAACCTAGACTCGTCAAAAGTCCTATACAGATGTAATGAGAAAGGACTTGGAGTTCCAAATTGATGATTCGGTTTTCCTAAAGGTCACCTATGAAGGGAGTGATGAGATTTGGCAAGAAAGGGAAGCTCAGTCCTAGATATGTAGGTCCTTGCAGAATCTTGAAAAGGGTTGGTAAAGTTGCTTATGAATTAGAGTTGCCAGCAGAACTAGCAGCGGTTCATCCGGTCTTTCACATTTCATTGTTCAAGAAGTGTGTGGGTGATCTAGGATCAATGGTGCCATTAGAGAGTGTGGTGTGAAGGATAGTCTCACTCATGAAGAAGTTCCAATTGAAATTCTTGATCGTCAGGTTCGTAGGTTGAGAAACAAAGAACTCACTTCAGTTAAAGTTTTGTGGATGAGTCAGTCTGTAGATGGAGCAACTTGGGAAGCAGAAGCAGCCATAAAGGCCAAGTATCCTCATCTATTTCCTCCAGATTCCGTTTCAGCCTTAGTAAATAGTTCCTTTCTAGTCTCTTAGTTTACTCTTGCGTAAGATCAGTCTCAGTATCTTGTTCTTTCAGTTATACTTGCATTTCAGCATATTTGCATGTTCTTGGAACTCAGTTTAGTTAGATTTCAGTTTCTAGTACTTAGTGGTAGGGATTGCTGCTCCTTCCCTCTATATTCAGCTAGTTTAGACTCCATTCAAGGATGAATGTTCCCAAGGGGAAAATAATGTAACACCCCAGATTTGAAAAGGACAAAAGTGCAGATTTTCAGAAGTGTAGGTGCCCCCTATGGAGGCCACCTACAAACCGTAGGTTGAACCATGGACCGTAGGTGGGGCCCATGGTTGGCCACCTCAACTCTACCTAGAATTTCCAAAAAAAGGCACGACCCACGACCGGACCATAGGTCAGACCAAAGGCCGTGGTCCAGGTCCATGGATCGTGACCCTCAACACCAGCTCTCTGAAGCCAAACGACTCCCTGCCAAGATGGACCGTCGGTCAGTCCATAGTCCGTCGGTGGCTTTGACAGATTTTACGTGGGGTAGTTTTGGTCTTTTCCCTTATGTGTTGAACACCTAAACTATGTCATTTAATCCCTAAACTACGTCATTTTTGTCAGTTTTAGCGTAGTGACTTAGTCTGAACTTACCCTAAGTGATTCATTCACTAGAATATATCAAGCTTAGAACAAAGGAGGAAAAATAGGTGACCCAAACCTTTCCAAGAATGCAGCAAGTTTTCTTCAGTGCCATCCCCAAAATGGAAAGATTTCTTCGTAAAATTCGTCACCAGGTATGTGGGATTTCACTAGTGGGTTCTTTTCACCCATTAGGTCCCTAGAATTCAGTTAGATTCTTGTTTCCCTACATATTGTTTAGACCTAGGGTTTCTTGAACTTTAGAGAATTGTTGTGATTTAGCTGTTGTAGTACTCTTACACATCGTAACATTGTTTCTTAGTTCCTTTTCATGAAACTCAGAACCTTAGTTGTGTAGATTCATTTAGTTCATGAATTACACTAGCTAGGATGGATAAATAGATATACATGCCTCAAATTTCGAATGTTTCATTATCAGTACTTAAATGTTGCATTTTCAGTTTGCATGTCAGAATATTGAGCTATTCATTATATTTTAGTTATGTTCTATCGTACACATTTCCAGTTGGGAGTAGGCTTAACACAGAGTTTAACTAGGGTCAGACACCCTCATAGTCCTAGAACTACGTGGCCCCGTAGGTTGATGAGTCCCCTCTGTTGGGCATTAGATTTAGTGATCACGCCAGTCATGCCTTTATACCCCTGGCAAGGTATATTGGGTCCTCTTAATGGGGCATATACAACAGACTACACATTTAGCTCATGTTGTTTTATGTCAGTTAGTAGTAGCTCCCACAGTCAGATTCTAGTGCATTTGACCTGGTTTCCAGTTATATTTCAGTATTCAGTTTCAGTATGTTATGTACTTGGTCATTGCATTCAGTTTAGTTTATTCTATATATTTCAGTATCTTCATCATGTTTAGATTATATCATTGCTTAATATTCTTTGTTCATTTTATATGTTTGTTCAACTTTATCCTATCCTGCATGCTTAGTACCTTTCAAGTACTGACGCATACTCTGCTACATAATTTCGTGATGTAGGTTCAGGTCCTCAGCATTCAGATCACGTGTATATTGATTCTCGATTCGTATTTAGTATCATCAGTGGTGAGTCCTCATACTTCGTGGACAATAAACATGTTTTCTATTTGAGTCTTTCATTTCAGTTTCAGTTTTGCTAGAGTTAGCTGGGGGCATGTCCCATCATCTCTAGTCAGTTAGAGGCTTTATTCAGACATAACTAGATTCAGCTTGTGTTTTTTAGTTATAGACCAGTATCATTAACTCTTATTCAATATTTATATATTCAGACCAGTATAGGGTATTCCTCATCATTCAATTTATCTCATGTTTTAAGCTTCTGAATAGTATCTTTTATTTAGTTTTTTAAGTCTACTTATGATATGCCAACTCAGGGTTAACTTGGGGTCGCTCGTGATCCTAGGTCCTGTGTTTACGTCAAGGGGGTAGCCTTGGGGCTTGACAAGAGGAAACTACATGTGCAATAATAGTAGTAGAAAAAGGCAAGGAGATATCCGGAGAAGAGGGAATTGAAAGAGGCTGGGATGCTTGTACTATAGCTGAAACCTCTTGGATTCATCATATTCTTCGAGAGCTTGGTCTTTATCTTCGTGAACCAGCAGTTCGAGTGCTTTGTGACAATGTTAGCTCAACATACACGCTTCGTAATCCAGTATTCCATGATCGCTCCAAACATATTGATGTTGATTTTCATTATGTTCGTTACAAAGTAGCTTAAGGAGATTTGGTTGCCCAGTATGTGCCTTTTCTCTTACAATTAGCTGATATCTTTACAAAGGGCTTACCCTCATCTCAATTTTTCTTTTTACGTGACAATCTGTTTGTAATGTCATCTCACCCATATTGAGGGGGCATATTAGGACTCCTAGTCCAATATTCCTAGTCTAGTACTTGTAGGAGTCTTATAGTTTGAGTTATGTTATATTACGTCTCTATGCACTTGTACAATATAAATATATTTGATAATGTATACAGGCTCTCTCTGCTGTGAGTTATTTGTTACACTATCTTCCAGGAAATATATTCATGACAAATTCTCGTTAGTACTAATAAGATAGCTCCTAGTAGAACCTTTTGTTAAGAACTACATAAATACTAAGGATAACTACATTGTAGTTATTACAATGAAATACATAGTATAATTCTAGAAGTGGTGGTGTGGGAAAGTTGTGTGCACACAAAACTTACTCTTACCTTTAGGAGTAGAGAGATTGTTTATGAAAGACCCTTGACTCAAGAAAATCATTTTCAGATGCAATATATGTAGTGGATGTTGTTATTTTTCTTGTGTAACCGTATAAGTTCATCCAATTTCTAATATATACATAAAACATTGAAAGAAAGTCGTAGGAATAGGAAAATCATATACGTTAAATATAAGTTTCTTGTTATCTCTAGATTACAGTTCTATATCCTTTGGCCTTTTCGACAATAAAAAGCAAACTATTTAAGTTAAGAAGAAAGTAATGTTTCTTTTCTGCTACTACCACGTTCAATAGATATGGGTGAATATTAGTAATAATAAACGTGAACTTACATGGGTGAGTGAGTGAAAAATATTGATTGAATTTGCGCTTCCAATCTATCGTCATTAGGCATGTTTTTGAACATTTTATACTATACAGTACTCTCCATCAATTGTTGAAGCTGAAGCTAATCATATCTACACAATAATGATCATCAATACTATACAAGGCATTCTCCATGCCAACTTTCTTACACATCTTATATATCAAAGTTATTTGACACACATTGCAAACTTGAAATATGGACAAGAAAAAAGCACAAAAGAAACAAGAAATTTCAAATATCGGAATAAACATTAGTTATCATCTCAATAGGGGTCATCTAGATTTGCTACCCCCAGGAATGAAAGGCAGTATTACCTATACAGAAGTACAAATGAGATCAAACTTGAGTTCACTTTCATTACGATACAAACTCAACACACAAAAATATAATATACTATATCAGTAGCATAGACTTGAGTTGTAAAGTGAAGAACCATTCAGCTATTCCAAATCAAATGCATCTACCATCTGCTTTAACCCTAATAAAGAAAGCGACAAAAAATCATGCAAATAGAAAACAGTGGGTTGAATTTCTTGCCTAAAGCTATGTAGATGCCTATAACTTTTGAATGCTTTAAGTTTGACCCGTCAACTAGGCTAAACATATTCATACATAAAGCAATGTAGATGCCTATCACTTTTAAATGCTTTCAGTTTTTCCCTTGAACTAGACTAAACTTACTTTAAGAGTCTTCCTCTTAATATTTTTTTCCCCTGAATCAACTCTCAAGACTCTAGGCATCTTCTTGATTATACTACCATCTGGTAATTCCTCTATGTCAAATCATCTAATGCTTACTACAAAGAGTACCATCACACTTTGGTGAAGTAACTTGTGTTTATCCTTTGTCAATATAGCTTTTAGATCCAGTTAGCTAAGGATACCCACACCGTCCTGTCTCAACTATTTTTTCACTTTAAAAGTCTTCGTAATAAGCTTGGTACTTCCAAATACTTCCTCTAAAAACATTATTTACTGATTCAGTCCTACTTGTAACTTTGTTATACTATCATCTTTGAAATACATAGACCCATACACTTGCGTAGTATTTACTTTTTATCCTACGTTGAGATAGCTAATAGATCCAGTTAGCTAAGGAAACCCACATCAACTATTGCACATAATGTACCTATGACACTATATTGATTATCATTTGATCCCACCCCTGATTTTCCTTGATAATCACATTGAGTGAGGGATAATTAAACCTTTACCC
This sequence comes from Solanum stenotomum, assembly GCF_019186545.1. Taxonomy (NCBI): domain Eukaryota; kingdom Viridiplantae; phylum Streptophyta; class Magnoliopsida; order Solanales; family Solanaceae; genus Solanum; species Solanum stenotomum. The sequence continues at coordinate 26,133,943 of NC_064285.1, read as the reverse complement.
AATAACTTATGATGTTGAGCCTTCAACTCCCTTAACAAAGTCAGGGAAATTCTGTAAGGTGAAATGGAAATGGGGTGAGTCTCCTGCTTCAAGTCAATACAAAAATCAATATCTTTGTCTGGTGGCATACCATGCAGGTCTACAAGAAAATTTTTCACAAACTCACAGACTATAGAAATACACTCAACCAAAGGCACCTTTTAAGTATCATCCTAGAGATGTGCCAAGAAGGTAGCACAAGGAAAAGTGATAATCCGAACTAGGGCAGGAATATAGTCACCCTCCCACACTAGCAGATCTATCCCAGGTTTGGCCAAGGTCACGGTCTTAGCATTGCAATGTAAGATAGCATAACTTGGAGAAAGCCAAGTCACACCTAGAATTACATCGAAGTCTACCATCTCCAAAATAATCAAATCTACATAAGTTTTACCCCCCTCCCCACAAAAATCAAAAGGCAATACCTATACACCTTCTCAACTAGCACAAACTCACCCATGGGAGTAGAAACACGAATAGGCATGTCCGGTAAGTGAAAATACAGTTCAAGTCCATTATCTAGTGAGGGAGATATATAAGAAAAAGTGGATCCATGATCAAACAATACGGAAGTCATGCGATTGTAGACTAGAAGAGTACATTTGATAACAACATTAGATGCCTCTAGCCTCCTGGAAAGCATAAGAATGGGCTCTGTCGCATGTCTGACCATTGCGTCTATAAGGCTGCGCTTTAGTAGTTCCAACCTACCTGCCACCTCGGCCGAACCAGTGACCACCATTACCTTGGCCATCGCGTCCTCCAGAATGATGGCCTCTACCATAACCACCACTACCTCTAACTATTGGGGCTCTGTAACCCTGATCATACCAAGACTGGCTCTGCCTCGAACAATATTTCTTGATATGATCAACCTCACCACATCCATAACAAGTTATGGAGTCGAGATTAGGTCTCTGTGAAGAAGAAAAAGACTGAAGATAACCCCCAAACTCAGAAAAAGCCTGACTGGTCTGTGACAGACCCCTTAACTATAACCTGCAATGAGGACTTAATAGTACATGATGTATAACCCCCAGAACTCTGTCCGCTAGAGTAAGAACCACCAAACTCACCTTCCTTATAGAACTTCTTGAATGTTTTTACCTTGGCGAATTCATCTGGCTTCACCTCCTCTACCTTTATAAAAAAATCAACCATTTCTTGAATATATTTTACAGAAGCAGCCACCTATAAAGCTAGAATCTGCAATTCTAACCTCAATCCCTTTACAAAGAGGTGAATCCTTTCTTGTGGACTAAAGCAAAGTTGAGTGGCATACCTGGATAAAGTACAAATGTTTGCCTGATAAGATACAACATACATCTTCCCTTGCTCAATATTCAGAATCTCTTCTCCTATCCCTCAAAGTCCGGGGTATGTACTTCTCCATGAAGAAGGTGGAAAATATTGCCCAAGTTATAGGTAGTGCCTTGGTTGGTCAACACTCAACATGAGACTGCCACCACATTTTAGCCTCTCCCTAGAATTGGTATGTCACTGTTATGACCCGAGAGTACCCCTAGACGTAACACGACGTACAAAACTCCGAAGAGCCTTATACATGCCTCTTAGCATATCATAACATAAGAACATATGAAATTTTGCAAAAATTTAAAACTTTTCTTCTACAATCAAAGTCTTCTATAAAAATGAGCGAGAGTCTATGACACAATGTCTCAAACCATCTACAAGACTCGAATACACTTTGGGACATAACCCATACTAAAGCTCTAAAAATAAAATAAAAGACATAAAGGAAATAGTGGGTTTGTCCTCGAAGCTATGAGGACTCACCAAGTCTTCAACTCCTTGCTCCTTAGAAACCCATCTTCCAAGAATAGAACTCAAGTCTCCAAACCCTACACTTTGTAAAAATGTGAAAGAAATATAGGTTAGCACAAAAATGTACTAAGTATGATAGCCATGCATGAAAACCTTTGAAAACATGCTAAAAGGGACATTTTAGTTGAGTGCATGCACTTTACTAGTTTAAACCATTATTTGGAAAATAGTGTGGAAACACAATCATAAGCATAAAAGACATCATCAAGAGATATATACTATAGCATGGTAGACATCAATCACAACTAGTGAACACAAGAAATATCATTAGGAACATATGCATAGTCAATACAATCTAGTGTTAAAATGTTATGTGAGCAATACTTCATGAGCCACCTCAAGGCAAGCTTGTGCAATGCATAGGTAAGATCCCATAATCCCACGTACACTAAGCAAGTCACTTTAGATCCTCATTAATGTTTACCCTCTTTTACTCTCATCCTTAGCCTATCTCTCATAGACTAGGAAACATTCACTTTTAGTCAACCACATCATTGAAAGAAACTCATATCAACAATCCAAGTTAACATGCAACATTACAAGTAGCCTTGACATCAAATGCAACTACCATTTAAACACAAGCATATTCATTACATGAGTCATCTTGACAAATAGGAGCCTACCTTAACTACTCTCAAATCCTTCTTGTGCAATGCATGGATGAAGTCCCATACAACCACTCATACTAAGTAGAACACCTTGAATAACTATAGTAAATCCTAGACTTGACCTTGTGGGAATTAGCCTTAACCAACATAGACTATGTGAGCTTGCATGGAATTCAGTGTCATGCACCACACCGAAAAAAGGTGTCCTACTTGACTAAGGTAGAACAAAAATTTATTAGCTTGGAAATGAATCCAATGGCTAAATAACCTACGAGGGCACGTAGTTATGGGATAAGGAGATTGCTACTAGAAACCCAACTTTACTTAACAGGGGAGCTTCCATCTCATGAGATTTACATTTAGAGACCCGACCTATTTATTTGATGGGAGAGCCTCTATCTCATATTCAATATTCACTCGGTGCTAGGCATAACTTCCCATGAATACATGTTTAGTCTTGAATTGAATTTACAAGCATGAAGGATTATCTTACCCTCCATCCAACACAATTCATAAAGATAGCTCATAGATTCATTAGGTGAGAATGGACTTTCAACGTAGAATCTTCATGATAGATTCAATTAGGTGAGAACTAACTTTCAACCTAGAATCTTCAATATGTGAGGAACTTTCACATTATACTCATTATGTGTTTATGAGAATGAACTTTCAATCAATACAATAATATCATCATAATCATGGAATAATCATGTATAAGTGTGTGAGTGAGAATAGACTTTCAACCACACTGCAATTACATCAAAGTCATGATCACTTTACTTTCTCAAAAGATGGTTTTAATCATGAACACACTTTCACAAGCATGTACAATATGATATATTTCCCCTTTAAGGACCAAAGACCATATTCAATCAACACATCTAGCATTCATCTTATTAGACATGGATATAATCATAGTTTAAGTTACAAAATGCATGATCTCAAACACTTATAATATAGGTCATGTTGGTGGAGTCCTTCCACAATAAAACCACATAAAATTCAACACACACAATAGCTCATTTATATTAGCTTTTACCATTAACCCTTAGAAGTCATCTTCATACTACAAGCCTTACTCTCAAAAATACCTCACATGGTCATTATGTATACCTAATTGTCAAGATAATCTAATCACATTCCTCATTCTTAACCAATTATAGCCATAAAACATCATACAAACTCGATCTCAATACCACTAAACCATGATCCGTCACATAAGCCCTAATCTAATCAATTAATGTTTACAAGCTTTACTTTTAAGTAATGCATCTTTAGTTCCTCTAATCTCAAGTAGTTCACAAAGTGGTTCATCAATCTTAGAAGGTTACATCTAAGCTCTCAATTGCCTTTTCCATGGCATAAACCAAACTATATCAATTTCACCCTAATACCTTAAGTTAATCAATAATACATGTATAATAATACTAAAATCATGTAATTACACCATAAACAACCATTATTCATTCAATTGTATCAACATATAATAATACCCACGCTTTAAGATCCACTTTAGGAAAATTAGAAAAATCATGCATCCTTGAATAATTCATCTTAAAACAGTGGTAATTCATCAATTTGATCATAATATAAAGCAATTAAATCATTGAAAACGTTTTTTAAGAAAGAATCAATGACTTGGAGTGAAAGCCCTAGGTTTTGGAGAATTTTCTACTTTGAAATTGAGAGTTTAAGGACTTTATGGATGGAAAGTTAACCATGAATCAAAACTACCATACCTTAGTTGAAGATTCTTCACGAATTTTAATGGAAAAGTTGAGTTCTTGAGCCCTAGACCTTGACTTCTTCTTCTTCAATGGAGGTTCTTAGTGAAAGAAATATTTAGGGGTAAAGTTAGTTATGATTTGGGGTCTTGGTAATTATGAAGTAAATAGGTTAGTTAATGGTTTAAAAATACTTATATAAGTCTATTAAAATGAATTAAAATGACCCTACACTAAAATAATTAAATTGGGAATTTCCTAAAACTAACTTACCTTGGCCGACTTTGAGGCAGCTTTGCAGGCCCCATCCACGACCCCCTACCCATGGGGCGTGGATGGACCCACGGACTGTACTAGTCACTCGTGGGTTGGGGTCTGTAGCTCCTCAACATGGCTCTTGACCCACGACTTGGTTCCACGGGGTGTGGATGGACCTACGCCCAATAGGTCCCATCCCTTGGTCACACAAATAGGCAGTTCTGGGGCTGTTTGGGGTTAGACTTTAGGGTCCTCCTCAAGGACCCCTTGGTTGGTCCTTAGGGGGTCGTACCTTGACGTTTAACCCCTAAACACCTCATACTAGGTACGGGAAGCCATTTTACAACATTAGCCCGCATACCAAACTCTAAAACTCACACGTAAGGCTCTAGTTTCACCTACTAGTTTTAGGGGCGTAACAATATCTCCTCCTTGGGGACATGCATTCGTCCTCGAATGACACTTCTAAAGACTACTCGAAATTATAGACTCAAGACTAGCATCCCATCATGCATGAAACATCAAAGCAATGTATCATTTAAAGGAGAAAACATCAATCCCATCTCAAAACATTATCAATGCAATACAAGAGAGTAGGAACTACTTCTAACAACCCAATATGCACGAAACTCAATATTTCTCATTTGCATAGGAGGAACTAACTTCTCCAACTAAAATAATTATCAACACAACATCATGGAGACAATATGCGATTACTCTCAAAAGCATACTAAAGCATGTTCATTAACACATCTCACGAAGTCAAATAGGCAACTCATACCAAATGCACAACACCATGAGGAACATAAATCATGAAAACTCATTTTCTTATTAAACATGAATTTCATCAAGAACATGCGCATTTAAGGAAACCATGGAAAACATATAATTCACACATGATATCCAAAACAAGGAAATTTTAGAGGAACTACCAACAACATCCAAGACTTCACAATCAAGAAACAAGTCAAGGGAAACTTATCATTTCAATCAAAAGGAGGAATAGAAGGAAAGATAAGGATATCGGGACATATCTTTGGCCCTTGGCCTCCCAAGTAGCACCCTCACCTACAACCTTCACACAAAATACCACTCCTTCACACCTTCATGAAAGCAATTTCCTCACTCTTCTATTTCTTAACTTGTCGGTCTAAGACCGCTACCGGAACTTCTAAACTAGAGATATTCTCATTTAGGCACTCAAGCTCACAAGCACCCTTACCAACACCACTCAAGACCTCATATGAGCCTACAAAACCGGGACTAAACCTCTCAAGCTCACTACACCTCTCAAGGGGGAAATATCAGGCCAATCCTAATCATGAACATTAAAACACCCATGTAGTTTGTGGCCTATTATTGCTAAGTAACTTTTGGTGATAGAATAGATAGCAAATTGTGTCAACTTGTATTTGTCTTGTATGTACCAGCCCTACATTTGATTGCATTTATTTTCTTCCAGTACCACCTGTAGTTTAATGGTGCCTTATGAGCCCATATAGAAGCATCATCCTTTATATATATTCCATGGACCCATTGAACCCACAATGACTCCTTATTTTCTATGATTTGCCATATCAATTGACCTACTGAGGCAATATTCCAGTAGCTACCGCCCCTTTTCTTGAGAATGCTTTGGAGTAATATCAACGCTGCCCCCCAGAAACTATGGAATGAAAATAGTACAACATTAAACACTTGTAGCCTACCAGCATAGGAGAGCTGCTTTGAGTAAGTTACAATGATTCTTTGAGTAAGCTTGTTAATTAGAGAATAATATGTCAGTTTTTGTCCATTTCTTTGGTGAAAGAGGTAGGCCAAGGTACTTGATTGGGAATATACCAACTGAGAATCGAGTTCTAGTTAGAATTTTCCTTTTTGTGTCCTCATCAACTCCAGCCAAGAATATACTTGATTTGTCTAAGTTTGCCTCCAAACCAGTAGCAACAGTAAAGTGTGCTAATGCTTCCATTAATCTACTCACCGAAGCCACATTCCCCTTGCAGAATATCATGATATCATTAGCAAAAATTAAGTGAGTGAGTTGCAGCTTCTTACACATTGGATGGAATCTGAAGTCAGGCAACCCACTCATAGTCTGAAGTGTTCTTGACAAGTATTCCATGACTAATACAAATAGCAACGGAGATGCAAGGTCTCCTTGTGTTAGTCCTCTATTTCCAGAAAAAAACCATGGTTCTCTCCATTCACTTTGTTGAAAACAATGTAGTAGTAACTCCCAACATGATCCATTTGATGAATTGTTCAGGAAACCCAAAACCACCTAGGATTTCCTCAAGAAACTCCCAGCTCACTGATGTTTACGTAATCAAGACACAACTTTCGATGCAAGTGTCTACGATCGTACAATAGTTTAGTAACCCAACCAAAGGTTGGGATCGTTCCCAAGGGAGTGGTTTTGAGAATTAATAGAAAAACAAAATTTAGTTCTAACTAGTCGTAACTAAAGAAATTAACGATTAAAAATATTGTAAATTAAATGGGGACACAAGAGTGTAAATTAACAATGGGGAGTTTTGTCATAAGTAGGTAAAAACAACAAAACAAACAAGGATTTCTAAGTAATGAGAGGGGATCCTTAGGATGTGACGGGAATACGGGTTAAGCTAGATTATTGGGTACATGGTTTCGATAGAAGATTCATAAAATAATTGTGACTAGGCTAAACATTAAGGGGGATAAGCTCTCTCTCGAGCAACTTACCCCGTTTCAAATCCGTTCCTCTCAGACACCCACTTGCCACATGAAGAGCAACCTACGCCTTAACCCACTCACTCTCTCGAGCTAAGTGTGTGGGAATGAGACTAGGTTTCACTCTCTCGAGCTGAACCTCATGTCGACCCACTCCCACCGACCATCAATTTAGTGGTTTTAGTTTTGCGACCTCTCTCTCGAGCAAGCTGAAAACACATAAATAAACTTGTATTTGCAACTACAAATTCATTAAATTCATCCATAACTACTAAACAAAATCACAATTAAACTACGATTAAACTATCATCAAGCAAGACCCAACAATTATCTTAGCCCATATTCACTAAATCACACTCCAAGAATTGGGGTTTTTAGCCACACATGTATAAAAGATAGAAATTTATACCAAATTGAGTTTGCATTCAACTAGGTATGACGATTTAAGTCTTGATACAGGCCAAAATTAAAGAATCCAAGAGACCCAAATCCAAATATTGAAGATGAAACCCTTTGGATCTTCAAGTGTTCAAAACCCTCTCAAACTTAGAGCAAAAATATCAAAAAGTACTATATTACATGAAAATTATAATAATTGTTTGACTCTAAAAACTACAACTCTAACTAGTATTTATAGTTTTCACAGATTTGTGCTACAACGGATCATTCGACGTCGTTAGTCGGATTTGATGATCAACTCGGCGATTCACCCTTTGGTGTAGTTCATCTTTGTCTTGCACCAGCCTTCAACATAGTCGTGCTCTGGGTCATTGGGCGACATGGTACTGCTTCGCGAAACTTCTCGGCGATGCGCCGATTGCTCCCTATTTGCGCCAACTTGATCCTTTCCTTCAGGGCTCAGCACACTGGAACAAAAGGTGAAGTAAGACCCTTCGGCGACTCGCCAAGTGGACTCAGCGATCCTCAGGCCTTCATTTCTTCGTTCTTTTCAGCCTTTTCGTTCATTTTTGCGACGTAGTGTCAATTTTTTCCTTCAAACTTCAAATACCTGAAACTTAATGGTTTTCATCAGATATTGAGATAAGATAAGCATTTGAGGACACAATTTCTATTAAAATATAGCCCTAAATGAGTCCAATTTGTGGACTCATCAACACCCCAAATTTAAACTTTTACTTGTCCTCAAGTAAAACTCAAGTTCAGCAGTTCAACAAGGATGTCTCAAACAGTGCTACACAAGACTCAATTTTGAATGTACACAACAAGACTCAATTTACTTATGCCAGGATCAATTGTGTACTCAAAGATTCAAGTTGTGACACACATTACAAAAGATTCTCAAGCTCACAATACTTGCTTCAAATGCAAGTTCAAGCTCAACAAAAGCCTTCGAATGCCCTCACACAAATGATGATTCAATTTTCACACGCAAAGGTATAATCAATTTAAAGTTCAGGAATTATATACAACACTCAGACTCACAAAGATGAACACAATGCATGCTTTCACCCATAGGTTTACCCGTATTTTCCAATCAACATTTGTTTTGACTTTCTCAAGATCACAAAGGTCTTAACAAGGCTTGTAACAGGGCGGAGTGTAAAGGTATGGTCATTTAGGCTCAGTGACTTTTATCCTCTTGAAATGTGGTGCTCTCAACACTTCCTTTCTTTTTCCTTCATCATTTTCATTAGTGCATCATAGGTCATCCTATTATTCGCTTCCCATGGATTGTTCGGAACCCTATTTCTTTGGTAGTTTATTCCACAACTTTCATTTTTTTTCTTTTCTTCTCTTTTTCTCTTTCTTTTTTTTTTATATATGGAAGGGTTCCATTTTTCTCAACACCATGGGTTAAAGGAGACCTTCCTTGCACTTCTTGACTTTCCCTTTTCTTTTTCACCACACCCCCAACTTAGGTTTTTGGCCTAAGTTGGCTATTCAATTAACTACAATTCAAGAGGATTATAGGTAATGGATTAAGAAAGGTTTAGTTTTCATCAAGTTTCTTTCAAAGAAGGGTAGTGCTCAAAGGGTGTCCAAGAGAGAATTACACGCTCACAAGGTAGGTCACAAAATAGGTATATGTCAAATTGGTTCACACTCTTTGAAGTTACCTAAGATCATATCAAGAAATAGTCTTAGTCAACCGGACCAACAGGGTAAATTCTAGGTGCTGTCATGCATGGTTCCAGGTAAGCTTATCACACAAGGCATCGACACTTAAGCCAAACAAGACTCCACACTTTTGCTAGTGTGCAACGGGCATCACAAAAGAATCGATTTGATAAATGGCTAATCGCAACGAGATGTAAATAGTTCACATATTGTCTATGCAACTTTATTTGGCCTCATCATAGCCGTACATTCATGTTCATTCGATTGTAAGCACTATTCAAGTCATCAATATTGATCAAAACCGAGACTCAAATATGCCAAGGAATAGCCACATTTAACACACGAGCATATAAGGGGTGGCAAAAATTTGTGAAAAATTCAAAATTTTTCGAAAGGGTCCAAATCATTTTACAATTTAAAATAAAAGGAGCCACAAGCTCAAACGTCCACAGAAACAATATATAATGACTTCGCATGCATACCGACCCAAATGTATCAACAAAATATCAAACAATAATAGTCACACACAAGGTGGGCCTCACCCCACCACAAATAAAAATAATTTATCCTCAAATGCAAATAACACATAATCCGAAATGTAAAATAAAGAAAGACAGAGAGGGAGGTAAAGAGAAATCATGTCTATGCAGTCTCTCCATCTGTCGAGGAATCAGTGCTTGATGTACCACTCTGGAATTTGATAATGGTCCCCGAGCCTATTCAGATGATTCAACAACAGCTGACTTACTAATCTTGTCCAAATCATGAGCCGCCAAAAAAGAGTGGATAGCTGTGAAGAATCCACGTCTCCATGAGGGAATAGTGGGGTCTCGATGATTTGTTTTCTTGCTTGCACTGGGTTTATTGCCCTCATTATCTATTTTGGGAGGATCTATCGCCTTTGTATTTTTCCTAAAATTTTTCGCTCTTGTTTGTCAGGTGGCATATCTCTTCCAGCTACTTTCAGTGTAGCTATTTCTTCAAAGCTTTGAGATAAAGTTAGAAAGTATTTAGACAAAAACAAGGCTGTTTGATTTTAGAATTACTTCGCCAAACCATTTGGCGAAGCACTCAGCTACTTAGGCGGTGCGTCGAGTGTAGCGCACATAGATTATTTAGGGTGCAGACAAAGGGCGAACAAGTAGTCTTTCGGTGAGGTGCCGAATGCGTTTGGTGACATTGTGCGTCTCGCCGAAAGTTACAGAATTTAACATTACATATAACATTAAAATAACGGCGAAATAGGGATGTTAGACGAAACGCCGAGCAGTTTGCCGAGGTCGACTTAACTCGCCAAATGGCTCAACGTGCCTAGTTTCAACCCATCTTCTTGAATCCAACCCTGCACCCTGCAACCCCTGAAAACAAAATTACAGCTTTCCCAACTCAAATTAAATTCATACCCAGTGACTTTCATGCACAATCCCTCAAAATTTCATTCACGTTAAGGCACAATCTTCAGAAATCAACTATTAATCTTAGCCATGACAAGATTATCGTATCAACATAGGCAATCAAAATTCTAACTCTACCAGAGAGGCCCAACACACATCAACAAGGTACTATCATAACAAATGAGCGTAAAATTTTCAAATGTAATCTCGGAATTCGGAAACCAACCTTTTGTGCGGATTAAAACGTGATTGGAAAGCTAGGCGGCAAAGAAATCCAACTCCGAGTGCAAATCAATCAAATAAAATACTAGTAAAATGCATAAAATAAGGAAAATACTACCTTGGTGTGAGTTTGGGAGGTTTAAGAATGAGGGAAAGTGAAGAATTTCAAATTTTAAGAATCTTGGTCCTTTTATACTGTTCAGTTTGCGCCCATTCGGTGACATTAGTCGTGCTAGCCAACCCAGTCGGCGACACTCCAAGTGGTCACTTACCTCACTGAGTTTTATAGGATGTAGGGATCCAAACGGTAGATTAGATAAGGATCGCCGACCTGGTTGGCAATTCGCCAATAATTTCCTGGGCTCGCCGACTTTTACAGACTACAATGTAAAATTATCTTGAGTCCAACGGCGGTCTGGGTCGAGGTCATCGACCTCTTCGGCAATGTGCCAACTGGACCTTTTTGCTCGCCAATCTACATTTTTCAACAACTTTCCCACTTAGACCTACACAAACAACACACCATTATTTCTTAAAGCAAAAATAAAGTGATAAGGGGTCTTGTGTTACCTCCCAAGTAGCGCCTTAGTTAACGTCATGGCACAACGCAAGTCCCCACTTAAGTTCCATTAGTGGGGTTTGCCTCACTTTCATAAGGTAACCCTTCTTCCGGCTCTAGGTAGAGACACTCCAAAAGCATCTTATCTGGAATTCCATGAGTCGAGCACTACTGCAAGAGAGCCTTAAACCTTTGCCACAACTCATAAACTGAATCACCCTCCAATATATTGAAACTTAGGATGTTATCCCTTAGCATCATCATTTTTAGAGGAGAGTGGTCCATTGGGTCACCGTTGCTAGCAGATATGCTCAACTTTACTATTCAAAACAGCAACACAAAAACCAAAACTAAAAATTAAGTAATATCAACTATAATTAACAAGAACAACATTCAACGTAACTAAAAATTCTCAAGTAACACCACTCCCTGACAACGGTGCCAATTTGATGTTTACATAATCAAGACACAATTTCCGATGCAAGTGTCTACGATCGTACAATAGTTTAGTAACCCAACCAAGGGTTGGGACCGTTCCCAAGGGAGTGGTTTTGATAATTAATAGAAAAACAAAATTTAGTACTAACTAGTCGTAGCTAAAGACATTAACGATTAAAAACATTGTAAATTAAAGAGGGACACAAGTGTGTCAATTAACAATAGGGGGTTTTGTCACAAGTAAGTAAAAAACAGTAAAATAAACAAGGATTTCTAAGTAATGAGAGGGGATCCTTGGGATGTGACGGGAATACGGGTTAAGCTAGATTATTGGGTACATGCTTTAGATGGAAGATTCATCGAATAATTGTGACTAGGCTAAACTTTAAGGGGGATAACCTCTCTCTCGAGCAACTTACCCTGTTTCAAATGTGTTCCTCTCGGACACCCACTTACCGCATGAAGGCTAGCCTACGCCTTAACCCACTCACTCTCTCGAGCTGAGTGTGCGGGAATAAGACTAGGATTCATTCTCTCGAGCCAAAACTCATGTCGACCCACTCCCACCGGCCATCAATTTAGTAGTTTTAGTTTTACGACCCCTCTCTCTCTCGCAAGCCGAAAACACATAAATAAACTTGTATTTGGAACTACAAATTCGTTAAATTCATCCACAACTACTAAATGAAATCACAATTAAACTACGATTAAACTATCAGCAAGCAAGAACTAACAATTATCTTAACCCATATTCACTAAATAACACCCCAAGAATTTATACCAAATTGAGCTCGCATTCAACTGGGTATGAAGATTTAATTCTTGATATAAGCCAAGATTGAAGAATCTAAGAGACCCAAATCCAAATCTTGAAGATGAAACCCTTTGGATCTTCAAGTCTTCAAAACCCTCTCAAACTTAGAGCAAAAATATCAAAAATTACTATTCTATATGAAAATTATAATAATTGTTTGACTCTTAAAACTACCACTCTAACTAGTATTTATAGTTTTCACAGATTTGTGCTGCAGCGGATCATTCAGCATCGTTAGTTGGAATCGCCTATCAACTCGGCGATTCACCCTTTGGTGTAGTTCATCGCCGTCTTGCACTAGTCTTCAGCATCGTCATGCTCTGGGTCATTGGGCGATATGGTACTGCTTCGCAGAACTTCTCGGCGATGCGCCGAGTACTCCTTTTTTCTGCCGACTTGATCCTTTCCTTCAGGGCTCAACACACTGGAACGAAAGGCGAAGTAAGACCCTTCTGCGACTCGCCAAGTGTACTTGGCGATCCTCAGGCCTTCATTTCTTCGTTATTTTAAGCCTTTTCGTTCCTTTTTGCGACGTAGTGTCCATGCTTTCCTTTAAACTTCAAATACCTAAAACTTAAGGATTTTCATCAGATATTAAGATAAAATAAGCATTTGAGGACACAATTTCTATTAAAATATAGCCCTAAATGAGTCCAATTTATGGACTCATCACTCACCATGTCATAATCTTTCTTTAGATCTACTTTCATAAGACACCTAGGAGATACATTCTTCCTATTATAGTGTCTTAGTAAATCATGACAAATCAACACATTGTGCATCGTTGATCTCCCTTGTACAACAAAAACTGACTGATTTTTTGCTACTATATGGTTGACAACAATTTTTAATCTACTGCAGATTAATTTTGATATGCACTTATAAATGACATTGCTATAAGAGATTGGTCTATATTGGCTGGCAACTTCAGGCACCTCTATCATTAGAATGAGAGTAATACTTGTTGAATTGATCTGCCTTAGAATCTTACTATTCTGAAAATATTCTTGCACTGCATTTGTGACATCCTCTCCCACCAAAGACCATGTTGCCTTGTAGAATCCATTGTCATACCCTTCTGGTCCAGGGCTCTTGGTGCTGTCAATTTGAACCATAGCCTTTTTCACCTCTTGCGGTTTAAATAACTAAATGAGTGCACATTGTTGTTCTTCTGTAAGAACCTTCCTTTTTCTTATCAAGTCTCCTATTGCTCGACATCTATGCACTGTCTTGTTCCCTAAAATTTCCTCATAGTACTCCACAAGAAGACTTGCAATAATTGTTGGATTTGATTGAATAGAAGTACCTTGTGTTGTCAACTCTGATAAACACTCATCTACACCTCATCCAATACTAGGTGTAGGCGATTGTATTCTAGTATTAAACCCAACAAAGAGTTGGGGTCGAACCCATAGGGAGCGATACAATATAGAATTTAATTAGGAAGTAAAGGTTGTGTTCTAATCGGTTATAGAGGTCGCCATTATCGAAACCAAGCAAAGTAAATTAATGGTTTGACAAAAAATGTCAGATGGGGGGGGGGGGGGGGTTAATAGTGTCAATTAACAACTACAACAATTAGAAAAGCAGGGGAGTAATCCAATAGAGATGAATTCTCGGGGATGTGATCGATTATAGGCAAATTTCGCTATATAGGTAATTGAAATTTACTAACAACTTAGGATAAGCTATAGATGCAATAGCTTTCTCTCGAACAACTATTACGATTCAAGTGAGTTCTCTCGAACCTCGACAAGCTTAACAATATAAACAGCCCAAAACCTTAATTTGTCTACTCTCTAGAGCTAGATAGGTAGGATCGAATTAAGATTCACTCTCTGGAGCTAGATAGGTAGGATCGAATTAAGATTCACTCTCTCGAGTTAAAACTACGACAACCCAATCACTACTATCATCAATCGATAACCTTGGTTCGACAACCTCTCTCTCGAGCAAGATCAAAATACTAAGCTAAAATTGCATTTGCAACTACAATTTATGAGTTACTACACAACTATCAATCAAACCCACATTAAAACAACATTTAAATTAGTAAACAACAATACCCATAAGCTAATTAGAACAAATAATCACATGATCACAAGCCAAGAATAGGAGTTTTAGTCACATATCATAAAAAGGAAGAAATAACTACCCGTTACGTTCTCCATAATCTGGGTATTCCAATCCACGTCTTTACAATGATAAAAAATGATCAATATCGAAAACCCAACTCAAAATCTACTAGAAAAATCCTAAAACTAAGTAACCAACGAAAGTTCCAAGTTCTACAATGGAGAAATTTATCAGTAAATGACTGGACCCTTTTTCTACTTTCTGAAATTCAATTTATACTTTCTCAAATTTTGGTCTTCAGGATCACTAGGTGAGGTTAGTCGAGCATCGCCGACCAAGTCGGCGATGCGCCAATGGTTTCATTCCATCGCAGGGTTTTCCTATGCTCTTTAACCTTAGGGTTCTGTTACTTTAGGCGATCCAAGTTTGTATCACCGCTTCATTTGGCGTTTCACCGAAGGTCCAAATCCATCGCCAATTTGGGTTCTCCCCACGACTGGAAGTCTAGAACTTTAGGTGAGCTGAAGTTCCACTCGGCGACTCGCCCAGTGGCTTTGGTGAATTTCAGCTTTTGCTATCTTCAACCTTATTCATCTTTTTTGCTCCTTTTTGCTTGGTAATGTCCTTGCCTTGCTCCTTTGCCTTCATTGCTGCAAATTAACAATTTAACATCAGTTTAGAGCATAAATTAAGCATTGAGGACAATAAAACTATGATAACCAAGCCCTAAATGAGTCGCAATCTCAAACTCATCAAAACCCCCAACTTAAACTTTTGCTTGTCCTCAAGTAAAACTCAAGATTGATCAGCTCAATAAGGATGTCTACAAACAGTGCTACTCAAGACTCAATATGAATACACACAAGAGATTAAAACTACACATGCAATGTTTAATTGTGCTGTCTAAGTTTCAAACTGTGACTAACCATTATCAAAAGCAGTCAAACTCACAATGCTTGCTTCAAGTGCAAGTTCAAGCTCAACAAAAGCATTCGAATGCCATGACATCAAAAATGATTCCATGCTCATACAAAGCTCATCAACTTTTAAAATTTCAGAATTAAAACAACTCCACTCTCTCAAAAACAAACACATGCATGATCCTTCCCTATAGACTTGCACGTATTTTCCAATCAACATGATAAGAAACTCATTCAAGAGCACAAAGGTCTTTCAAGGCTTGTAGCGGGGTTGAGGGTAATAGTATGATCATTTAGGATTAGTGACTTTTAACTTCATGAAACATGGCTTGCATTTCATTATTTCTCCTTTTGTATCACACTTTTTTCTTTCCAAAATCATCACCCTACTCTTTCAAGTAATCATCATTGGATACCCCATTTCTTTTGCTCATTGCACACACTTTATTTCAACAATTCTTTTCTTTTTCGATCTTTTTCTTCTTTTCATTTCTCTCTTTCTCTCTCTTTTTTATATGGAGGGTTCCATCTTTTTCAACACAATCTTTAAAGAGGTGAATTTCACAAACTTCTTCATTTTCCTCCCTTTCTCACTGCACCCCAACTTAGGCTTTTGGCCTAAGTTGGCTATTCAACATACCCAATGCTCCATGAAGATTTTAGGTGGGAAGGAAAGTGGTCATTTATGTTCAAGGTTCATCCAAAGAAAAGGATAGGCTCAAATGGTGCCAAGCTAGGTTCACACTCTCACAAGGGTTTCACAAAGAGGTATAATGGAAACATTGGCTAACTCTCCACAAATTGTGCCTAAGATCATCTCTATCATTCACTCACACTAGCCAATTGGATCAACGGGCCAAGTTGTAGGTATTAACAAGCATGCATTTCAAGATAACCTCATCACACACGACATTCAACACAATCATCAAAACAAGACTTTACCATTTTCGCTAGTGTGCAACGATCATCAGAAGAGTTTCACTCAATAACCGGCTTACTCAACTCAATTCACCTCATCAGATTTCCACACACATGTCGTTCAAACAAGAGTATTATTCAAGTCATCGGTATTGACCACAATCGACACTCGAAATTGCAAGAGAACAACCCCTTTCAAACAAACAAGAGGTGGCAATTTTAAAAATCAGTTCAAAACCATTTGCAATTCAAAACAAGGGACCAACACAATAGATCAAAACCATATAAATAAGAACAAAAGATATGATCCAAAATTTACAAAACAACCCAACAGCGGTATGTATGGAAATACCACACCCTGCCAAACTAGTCTAGCAGTTGTCCTCAAATGTAAAGAAATAATAAAATAATCAAAAAATGACAAAAATGGAGTAAAAGGGTCATCCTTCCAGGCTAAGCCTGGGGTGAGCTCGCATGCCGCTGACTCCATCCGTCTGGGCATCAGTGCCCGACTCAGCACCATTCTTAGCTACACTAGAGCCCCACATCGAGGTATCTCTGAGTGATGCCTGCACAACTGTCTCAACTATGGCTCCCTTAAGATCGACTAAGTCATCTTACATAGCAGCATCACAGACACCCAGCTCCTCCTCATAAATTTGTGCCTCAGACTTGGCATCTGCATCATAAGCCCTAGCAACATCTCCAGTCGTAGTAGCCGAAGGAACCTCAGAACTAGCTGGAATATCAATGCTCACATTGTCGGGAATATCAACTGCGCCGAACAACATCAATAAATATGTGGACTTCAGCTCGTCCAAATACTTGAACAACCCTATAACATCAGCCTTTAAGGCCGTCACAACAGCAAAATCATTCTGAGCCTGCTCACAAGCCTCAACCCTCACAGTAAGGGAATACAATGCAAGCCTGTGGCCATCAATCAACTCTCTATGCTCTCTCATCTCAGCCCTAATCATGGCCAAGGTAGCAACAGTCGCCCGTTCTATCATCCCAGGCACAATGGCCTCTACCTGGGAGGTACACACATCAACGGAATGAGCTATATGGACCATCTTATATAACATGGCCTGGATGATAGGGGGTCAAGAGGCGGTAGCAGCAACAATAGTAGAAGTAGTGGGAGGGGGTGCAACAATAGAACTAGGATTAGCAGAAGTAAATGGACCAGAGGTACCTATAAGCTCACTGGTCTAAAAGGGCAGTATTGCCTCAGTCGGCAACATATCAACGTCAACTATTAGGGAGGAATCCATCGGTGCAACCCTCCTTATATCGGCCTCAATCCGCCGGATGTCAGTAGAGGAAGTGGAAGTCACTTCCACATCCATTTTGGCAAATACCAAAACATAGGCGCGCCTGCACAACTCAGTGATCAATATGGGGAAGGGAAGGGAGGTCTGACTCTGCTTGGCCCTCATTACCATCTCTTGCTCAATGAGCAAACCCAAGTTCAGTCTATTTCGATACATAATAGAACCTAGACACACACCCTTCGGATGTCGAAGGATCGACTCATTCTGTGAAGGCATGATGGTGCTGCTAATAAACCCAAACCAGTATCCGGCAGCCATGTTCAAGTCCTTCTTTTCAATCGATGCACCGAGCTCGATCCACCTCGGTGTCATATAAAAAATTAGGGGCGCCAACCAACCCTTTAGATCATCTAGGATGTTCTTCTTGATGAGATCAATGTAGTCATGCATGAAGTCCCTTGAGCACCCGAGTACCTCATTAATATCTAAACTGCTACACTTCACCTTCTTCCCCCGAACCATCACATTATCTACCAGCTTAAACATGCTGACCTTCTTTTTCCCTTTTGGAACCAGCTCCCCATAAGCAGAGTAGAACTCATGGACCCAAGTAGGGATGTAAGAGCCTTAGGACTTTGTGAAAATTTCAAATTTGTGAAACTTCAGAGTGCTCCACACTTCGGGGTACCGGCTTACCACGCCATTTGTGGACAACCACTTTTCCTCTAAAATGGTCCTCAAACCCTCGACCCTTAGTTTGTTGAGTGACCGGGGTGGATGAGCCTGAACTGGAGGGGGGGCCTGCACTACTGTCTGAGCTGGAGGTGGAGGTGGAGGAGGCATATGAGGCACTGGGATCCTAGATGGATCATTCATCAACTTAGAGCGTAGCTACGCTCTCTTAGCCTGTAGGAGCTGGTCATCTTTTGGCTCAGAGACGAAGGTCAGAGAATTACCCTCAGAGTGGCCCTCAGTTAGAGGGAGTGAGGTACGTGGTGTAGATTCCCTCAGTGTATGAGCTCTCCTCCGCTGGTGTGGGTTGAACAGGACCTTTGCCCTTGCCCTTTCCTCTATTTGGAATAAGTTTAGTAACCAGAGCCCGGGAGGCTGCAGCCTCCTCATTGATCACTATCCCTCTAGCCCTTTTTTGGGGAGGTTGATTCCTTTCTGTGACTCTAGGTCAAGCTATTTATACAAAACAAAACATCCACGTTAGATGCAATTCGAAAAAAAAATTCAAAGTTTGAAAACTGTATTAAATGACTCGCCGAACCGTTTGGCAAGTCACCGAACCCCTTTGGCGAACCAAGTCGGGCTCATTTAAGTTCCATAGTAAAATCATTCAAAAATAATCATTCGTAAGTGATATTCAAGGACATTCGGCGGATCGCCGACACCATTCGGCGAACTAGAAATAGCTCGCCGAATGTTACAAAACAATTTTAGGGATTTTGGGTGCAGAAGGGTGATCAAAAAGGACTTTCAACGAGTCGTTGAGTGAACTTGGCGAGCACATGCATATCTCCGAAAGTTACAGAACTTAAACCAACAAGATGGAGAATTAAAAGGCAATCGAGGGGAATATAGGCGAACCACCAAACCACTCAGCGAGTTCTAGCTAGCTCGCCGAATAGTCCAACATGCCAGATTTTTACCCCGACTTTTAAAATCTAACCCGCATCCTTCAATAACAAAATTAAACTATTGTTCATTGCAATTGGGTTCAGACCCATACTTCCCATGCCTACAGGGTACTCAGACTTCCCCTAATTTGGCCAAAATTAGTCAATTGACATCTTTCGCCCTTAAGAATGATGTCAACCGCTCTATCATTGGGCAAAATCTAACAATCGACATAATCCAGGATTACTCAAACTTCACTCCCACTAGACCCACAACAAATTCAACACAACCTACTCAATTAAACATGCTCAAACTAAATACGGGCAGGCATTCACACCACACATTCAACAAATCATTATAAAGCATAGATATGAACCACACAAAGATTATACGTTTGATTTTTACAAAAATTATAAAGTCGGAGTTCAGAAAACCAACCTTATATGCCAAAAATTTGAAATGCTAGGCTAGCAATGAATCCAAAATCCTCCCCGAGTTATAGATCCCAAACAGAAAGAAAGTAAACTAGTACGAGAGTAATAAGATATGCGGTTGTGAAAGTTTGGAAGTCGAAAAATATGAAATGAGGGAGATTTTTGAATTTAAAACGGTTTGGCCTTAAAGACTCTTCAGTTCGCCCACCAGTCGGCAATCACGACTTACGTCGCTGACCCACCCGGTGATGCATCGAGTGGTACTTTAGTTCGCCGAGTTTTACAGAATCTCCAGCAAGTTAGGTGGTTCAAACGGCTGTCCAAGTCGGGCTCGCCTGCCTGTTCGACGAGTCGCTAACCTGACATTTGGCTCACCTAATTACCATTTTCCCAAAATTTCACATTCCAACATGTACATTCAACACCTGTTATTCAAATGCAATATTAAAAACATAAGAACTTGGGTTGCCTCCCAAGAAGTGCCTTAATTAACGTCGTAGGACGATGAAGATACCCATTAAAGTTTCATTCTTGGGATTGACCATGGTGTCACTCGGTAGTCCCCTTTTTGGCCTTGGATTCAAATGAGTCAAGATTTGACCATTTGTGTATATAAGTCCTTAATGGACACCGAATGAGAAGTAACAGTCTGATTAAGAGTAGAGACGTCCTCTTTCATCTCTTCCAACCCCTTGTCTGACCCTTCCACTTTGTTGAGAATGCATGAGAACACATCTTTAGTGCAAAAGCTTTTCGGGTCAGACTTATGCTCTTTAGGAATTTGACGCTCATGGAAACACACATATCTCTCCTTGTCCCCATCTCTCTCTTTCCAACTAGTTCCACGCTCAAGCCATCTATCACGGTCTCTCCAACTGTTATCACGCTCTCTATTCCAACCTTATTTCTCGTCCGGCCTTGGATAGTTCGGACGGAAACCACCACATTGATTTGCAAGGAAGATCACTTCCTCATTATATAGAGCCTCAAATGTGCCTCATCGGGGTTCACCCCACTAATACCAATATCATTCACAGCTTTCAGACCACTACTCATGACATGTTTGGACAACAAGTCCATTTGGGTTATCATCTTGGCCATGTTTTGATCCCGTTTTTGGTTCTTTTCGGTTTGTTCCTTGGTCATCCTAAAATTCAAAGGATACACTTGATCCTCTCTCGTGTACAATGTACGATTGATTTTGGTCATGCCATCAAGCGAATTGGAAGCAATTTCAAATGGTTGCTGCATTATACCTCCACATACAAGTTGGTCAGCCACACATTTGTTCACCGTATCTAGACTCTGATAGAAATGTTGTAGCAAGACGTTGTTTGGCAGTCCGTGAGTCAGACATTTGAGTAGAAATTTTTGAAACTGTAGCCAAGTCTCGTGGATTGGCTCACCATCCAAGCGTTTGAAACCTTGAATATTATCTCTCAATGACATTATCCTTGAAGGAGGAAAGAACCTTATGTAGAACGCTTCGGTCAGTTCATCCCAAGTAGTAATAGAGTCCCTAGGTAGGTTGGCTAACCACTTGGTAGCCTCTCCCATCAAAGAAAAAGGGAACAATCAGAGTTAGACTGACTCTTGGGATAGGTTCTTGAACGAGAAGGGACCACTAACGTCCACAAAATTTTGAATATGGTCATGGGGATCTTCATGAGCCAAGCCTCCAAAAAACCCTTTCATTTGCAACAGTTGTAGCATCGTTCTTGTCACGTGGAACACCGTATTTCCCTTAACCCGAGGCAACCGAATAACACCTACCCCACCCAAATGTACATCATTCACCAGTACTTCATTCACACCGTTCCAGTTACCGATGTCATCATTTTGGCCCAGCTGGTTGGCATTGCTTCCATTGACACTCATTACGTCACCTGCGCAAAGGCAACAAACAACACACAAAAGATAAATAGGTTCAACTACAGCACAACCATATTATAAACCAACTTCAACAAGAGAATTCAGTAACACCACTATCCGACAGCGGCACCATTTATGATAAACGCTCATCTACACCTCATCCAATACTAGGTGTAGGCAATTATATTCTAGTATAAAACTCAACAAAGAGTTGGGGTCGAACCCACAAGGAGCGGTACAATATAGAGTTCAATTAAGAAGTAAAGGTTGTGTTCTAATCGGTTATAGAGGTAGACATTATAGAAACCAAGCAAAGTAAATTAATGGTTTGACAACAAATGTCAAATGCGGAGTTTAAGAATGTCAATTAAAAACTACAATAATTAGAAAAGCAGGGGAGTAATCAAATAGAGATGAATTCTCGGGGATGTAATCGAGTATAGGCTAATTTTGATATATGGGTAATTGAAATTTACAAACACTGGTTGAATCTCAGTAGGTAGGCTAGGCTAGGCTATAGATGCAATAGCTTTCTCTCGAACAACTATTACAATTCAAGCGAGTTCTCACGAACCTCGACAAGCTTAACAATATAAACAACCCAAAACCTGAATCTATCTACTCTCTCGAGCTGGATAGATAGGATTAAATTAAGATTCTATTTCTTGATGTGAACCCACAATAACCCATTCACTACAATCATCAATCGATAACCTTGGTTCGAGAACCTCTCTCGAGCAAGCTCAGAACACTAAGATAAAATTGCATTTGCAACTATAATTTATGAGTTAATACATAACTATCAATCAAACCGGCATTAAAAAACATTTAAATTAGTAAACAACAATACCCATAAGCTAATTACAACAAATAATCATATGATCACACCCAAAGAATTGGGGTTTTAGCCACACATCATAAAAAGAAAGAAATCAATACCAATTACGTTTTCGATAATATGGGTATTGCAATCGACATCTTTACACTGATAAAAAATGCTCAATACAAAAAACCCAACTCAAAATCTACTAGAAAACTCCTAAAACTAAGTAACCAATGAAAGTTGCAAGTTCTACAATGGAGAAATTACTTAGCAAATGACTAGATTTAAGATTGGACCCTTTTTTCTGCGTTTTGAAATTCAATTTATACTTTCTCAAATTTTGGTCTTATGGATCATTAGAAAAAGTTAGTTGAGCATCGCCGACCAAGTCGGCAATATGCCAATGGCTCCATTCCATCTCCGGTTTGTCGTGGCTCTTTAACCTTAGAGTTCTGTTACTTTAGGCGATCCAAGTTTGTGTCGTTGAAGGTCCAAATCCATCACCAATTTGGCTTCTCCCCAGGGCTAGCAGTCTGGAAATTTAGGCGAGCTGAAGTGCGACGCGTCGAGTGGCTTTTACGATTTTTAGCCTTTTCTATCTGCAGTGCTTTCATCTTTTTCACTCCTTTTCGCCCGATTATGTCCTTTCCTTGCTCCTTTGCCTTCATTGTTTCAAATTAACACTTTAACATCAGTTTATAGCATAAATTAGGTATTGAGGGCAATAAAACTATGAAAACCAAGCCCTAAATGAGTCCAAATCTCATACTCATCAACCTCCCAATCTTATCCAACTTGCCTTACTTCTTTGTTGTAGAAATACTTCAGGTAGATAAGATGAAGTCCTTAATTTTTTATACAATTGACTTTCTCTTTGTTGACAGTCTATGCTATAAGGATATCTCTGTAGTTGCATTTATGCGTGCTTCAACTTCCCCCTGTCTGCATTTGCCTCACTCACTATATTCTGGAATTCTTTTGCATGCAACACCCTTAACTTCTTCTTTAGCAGCTTTAATTTTCTCACTACTTGGTACATCATACCGTCCTCTATATGTGCCTTCCATCCTTCTTGTACAATTGGTAGAAACTTTGAGTGCTTTGTCCAAACATTACAGAACTGAAAAGCTTTTATAGTTTTATACTCTTCATTAAGAACTACTTTTGTTGGGTAAAGGTCACTAATCCCCTCTGGCAAGAATAATGCTTTGCAACTAGGCATTGTGTCCATCCATTCTCTATTGATGAATATCCAGTCTATTTTGGAGAAATATTCTATTTTGTTCATGTTTGTTACTCCAAGTGTATTTGTTCACCTAAGTAGGAAATTCTAGCAATCCGCTTTCCTTCACACATTTATTGAAGTCCGTCATTTCTGTCCATGTTATTGGATTTCCCCCTATTCTATCCTCAACATTCAAGATAGAGTTAAAATCACCTAACACCAATTATGGTTCAGTGCACCTCTTACTTTGGATCAATAAAATCTCCCACAACTCCTTTCTATCTTCCCTGCTATTGAAGGCATATACATATTAAATTTGAAAGAAAAGTTGAAGGGGGATGAATTTTACCTCACAAGTGACTTGTTGAGCAGCCTGTCTATGAGATTTATAGAATAATAGTCTGGCCTCCATGTCAGTCATATACTACCTTTTTTGTTCCTCTCCAAATTAGTAACGTACTTCCATCCAACAAACATACTTTCAGTCAGCTTTTCAATTCTCCTACTTTTTATTTTTGTTTCAAGTAAGCCAATCAAACTTACCTTTTCTTCATTGCAAAGGATTTTGACTTCTATTTGCTTATTTGGAGCATTAAGCCCCCTTACTTTCCAACTAAGTATAATCATCATTCCCAGACTTTTTTATAGTTTGGCCTCCCACATTCGCTTTATTTCCTTCCATTCCACTTTTGTTTTGCAGTATCTGAAAAGAGTTAGCACTTTCCAACTGAGAAGTCTGCCCTGGAGGACTCCTTGGAAGTGTCTTCCTTATCCTTATCCTTACGGGTGTTTGCCATCCCTCCTTATTACTCGTTTCTACCTTTCCCCCTGTTGAGTTTGTAGTTGTTGTGCCACTTGAGCCCCTGCTTTTGCTTGCTACTTTTGAGTGTTTCCTCCCCTCTGTCCATCTCCTTGTTTAGGAGGTATTTGAATAGGCTTAGGACCTTTCTTTTTAAGTCTGTACACCTTTTCTTCATGCATATAGTTTTAACAAAGTTTGCATAGTGTTGGCTTCCAGTCATACTATACATGCTGCTCAACCAGTCTACCTTTTCCATTCTTAAATTTCACTACCTCTAGTAGTTGTGTTCCCATCTCAACTTCAACCAAAATGCGCACAAAATTCAGGCCATTCCTTTCCTTTGTGCTGTGGTCCACCATCATAGGTTTCTGTTAAGCTACCTATTTTACTCAGCCCTGCCCTACTCCAATACTTGAAATCCAGACTTGGGAATTTAACCCAGATTGGGACTTTTTATAGTTCCTCCTTGGTGAATTCTAACTCCGTTGTCCCTTCCTTAACAATGAGTTATTTATTATTGAAATGGAAAATTCCACCCTGTAATGCGTCCTGTTTTCCAATCACAGTTTCAAATCTCACCACTAGTACCCCATTTTCTTAACATACCCACCTTATATATACCATACTTCCCCTATAACCTCTGTATGTATCCTTGTATAACTGTAAAAGGAGGGTGTGCACCCAACTCATAACACACCACAACATTGCTCCAGTAAGTAATTTCAGACCTTATATCCTCCATTTCGATTTCTACTATCTCCCCCTTCTTTGTTGGAGTTACATACTCCAATTTGTATCCCGCATTTGCCAATTTCGCTATATCAAAGTCATCCCATATTGATTTCTTCTTACCCAGTGTATTAGCCTCATCTTCCACTTCATCCGCCCATGATTTATTACTGTTACTTGATTCCATAGGGATTCCATATTCAGTGGTCTGAATAACCCTGTCCCAGATGGCTGTTACTTGGTCTCGCTGCTTTGTATTGCTTTCTTGTTGCATGACACTATTCCATTGAACTAGGCTTGCCCTTTCTCACTCAATATCTCTTTCCCAATGTTACCTTTACTTTTCAGCTGATTTGAAGCTAGATCAATACTCTTTATTTGCAATTCCTTCGTTTCTCTAGATTCACCCTATTTTGTACTTAATTCAGCTACTCTTTGACTCGAATTAATTGATTTCCTTTCTCCCATACCTTGTTTTCATCCCCGCAGAGATTTCGCCTTCCTGTGTAAAGCTTCCTTAACCATTATTTCCTTTTGAGTGGATATACAAACTCGCTTACCCATGGTGAGCGCAAGTTATGCTAACGAGCATGAGAGAGAGAGCATACCAAAAATAAAATATTTTGTATGTATGTACGTTATATAAAATGCAATTCACATTTTGTACAATATACAAAAATGTTGGAAATATAGTGAAATTACGTGGGTGTTTCGTTATGAAAATAAAAAAAATAATTATGTTATTTGAAATTTTTGAATTTTTTTTTAATTAAACAAAAAGAATAATAAAAATACCAAACCCGAAGTGGCTCGGATCAAATTAAATATCTAATTATAAAAAAAAAGGAAATAAACAAAATCAAAAAGGGCAAGAGCTTCTGGGAGTTTCCAAAACCCTAAATCTAGTCGCCTCTTCGATCTAACTCACCGAAGCTCTGCAACCATTGTTTCCTCAACACTACCTCACCCATACAAGCATCTTCTTTTACAAACAATATCATGCCCGTCATGTAATCACTTCTTGAACATCAAAAATCTCACTGATGTTATGATTCATTACCAATGAAGACTTTTTCAACATAAATGTGGTAGATCTAAGCTAGATTGAAAGGTATGTGATTGTGAAATGTGCCCCCAATAGGAATGAAATGAGATAGCCAATCAATCAAAATAATATTATGACCTACTGCGCCTTTTACCTTACTTTCCAACTTTAATTTAATCTTCTCAATATATTGAACTCCAAAAGGGTTAATACCACTGTTTAAAAATATTAATTTCCAACTGGGAGAATAAAGTAGCTCACTGAATGAAGCATAGAAATTGTAGTTTTAATTGTTGTTCTCTCAATATTAACTTAGCATCCTGAAACCCATGTTCTATATTTTTGTTATTCTCAGATTTGGTATGTTGTCCATTTCCATCTAAATAGTTATTTGTACTTGTTGAGGTGTTTAGTTTATGTTAAAAAATTGTTTCATGTGTTTACCTGCAAAATCAAAAGCAATGTTAGAAAAACAATCCGCTACTGAATTCCCTTCTTGATATGTATGCATCACTTCCACATTGATATCCATCAGCAATCCAGTAATGTAGCTTAAGTCCAAAGATATTAATCGAGGGACCTCCCAGCTTCCACATAGGATTTTTTGAGTCATTAAGGACTTTGTTTCAATGATCAGGGGTATTAGGGTGTGTTCAATACAATATGTTATACCAATTCTAATGGCCTTTATTTCTACATCAATAACAGACACATTCACCATAACCCCTGATTCAACATCTATCATCTTCCCTTGTTCATCTCTTATACAAAAAGCAATTGATCATTTTTCATCCTTTACAACTCCATCAGTATTGCACTTGAATTTACCCCAGGAATGTGTAGCCATCTAACAATGTTAGTTTTGATCAGAGGAGTATAATTTTCCAGGAACTTCACAATCAGTGGCCAATTCGTTGGAATGTCTTTTAACCATGGGTATCTGTACATTTATGTGAATCTCCAGTATCATGTTTTGTCTATTCATGCTACTCCTATGCTTGATCATATTCCTTCACTTCCAAATTTGCCATATTATAATAGCAGGAACTTTTTTGAATATTTTCTTTAATTTAGTAGCAGAATGAGTCTTCCGCCATTCCTCCAATGTTTGTTTGATCTATACCACCTGAAACTGAAGACATGTTGCATTAGTGAATAACCTCAAAATATGATATGAGTCAGGACATTCAATGAATAAATGTACAAAGGTTTCTTGTATATTGTTGTTACAACAACAACATATCTCAAATTAGAAATTGCCTTTTCTAATAAGAACTTCCCGTATAGGAATTCTTCTAAACCACAACCTCCATAAAATGAATGACACTTTAAAAGGTAATCCTTTCACCCATATGTTCAATATCTTCTCAATAGGCTCCTTTCTATTTCTACACAATTCCCAAGCTGATTTAACCTTAAATTTTCCAGATCCACTTGACGTCCATCAAGGTTTGTCTCTTCCTTATGAAGGTGTTAGGCTTCCCAAGATTCTGGTAACGTGATTACAAGTATCCTCATCAAGATTATCTTGTAGTACTGTTTGATCCCATCCATCCTCATTAAACAACTGAATAACATATTCCACCTGACTCTGATCGTGGTTCAGGTTCATATGGTAGTGTAGGATCCCAGTTGAGTTTAATTATCAAACCATACACTAGCATGTCCTTCCTTTGGTTTTCACCATATTTCATAATCACAGAAATCTCTTGCCAATAACCTATTCCTCCATAGTTGAGAGTCCCATTTCCATTCTACTTTTTATGGTCTTTGCCTCTTATAGTACTTGTTCCTTATATAGTTAGATCACATTATGTTAGTTGTCCTAAATTTCCACAATAACTTAACAAATAAAGCCTTATAGAGTTCAAATAAAGATCTAACCCCAATCCTCCTTCTTCTTTTGGAACATAGACATCCTTCCAAGCTATCTAGTGTGTAGATCTTCCCTCCTCTTTGAAGTTCCATAGAAATTTAGAAAACATTCTATGAATGTCATGTATAACACACTTGGAAGGGTTAATAACATATGAAAGATAAACAAAGATGCTCTGAAGCACACTTTTGATTATTAATGTTTACCCCCCAAAAGTCAAAATCTTTCCCTTCCACATTTGTAGCTTGTGTTGGATCTTCTTCATTAATACTAAGAGATGTACCTTCTTCTTCTTAGCATGACCAATAGGGCATCCCAGGTATGTCAACGGAAATAAACCTCTTGAAAAACCATTGATCATCTCTACCAACTCTTAAGAAGCATGTGCTGCCTTATAATGTACATAATATGAGTTGTTATCTTTATTAATCAGTTGTCCTCATTGCTCCTCTTACTTTTTCAAAACTCCCATTATAAGTTGTGAAGATTTTTTGTCTGCAACTGCAAAACTAATTATATCATCTGCATAGGAAAATGATTAAATTTATTACTCCATTTAGGCAATACATAACTATATAATCATATCTCTCAAATAATTGATTCATAGCTCTAAATAACACCTTTGCAGATAATATAAAAAGAGCAGGTGATAAATCATCTCCTTGCTTAACCCCTCTTGTAGAGAGGAAAAATCCATGAGCTTTCCCATTAATAAGAACAAAATACCAATTATTAGCAATGGGTCTCTAAATCATGTTTAGAATCTTAGAAGCAAAACCCATCTCTCTAAGACTCTGATTAAACAACTCCAACCTACCCTATCTTATGATTTTTCCATGTCCAACTTTATAACCACATTATCATGCTTATCCCTTAGCCTTATATCAAATATAACCTCCTGGGCTAGCAACACATTTTCAATGATATTTCTTCTTTTAACAAAACTAGATTGATTTGTGATATCAGGTTAGGCAGATAACCTTCAATCCTATCATGAACCAGTCTGGAAATGATCTTGTTTAAGAAGTTACTCAGACTAATTGGTCTAAGAATTGAGAAGGATTGGGTAACATCCTTTTTAGGTATTAGAACCAGATTGGTGTGAGTAATATATTTTTGGAGAGAAACACCCTAGAAAAAGGCATGTACAATTTGTATAATATCAGGACGTATAATATCCCAACATGTTTGGTAGAAATATCCCATAAAATCATCAGGACCACAGGCACTATAAGCATTTAAATCAAACACCACTTTTTTTATTTCTTCTGCCTCTAGTAGAGATTTAAGAAACTCATTATCTTCCTAAAAATTGGTGGTTAGATACCCTATAACAGAGACATTTCCTTAGCTATATTTCCACTAGTGAATTGCTTTTCAAAAAGTAGACTCCCCCCCTTATGATTTCATAATCAAATTATTGCATGTTTCATCTTCCTTGAGATCTCTTTTCAATGTAAGCCTTTTCCTTCTTTCCCTAACAAGGCCATGGAAAAATTTAGTATTTCTATCCCTTTCCTCAAACCATTGTACACTAGCCTTTTGTCTCCAAAACTCTTCTTTGTAATGAAGATAGAGCTTTAACTCTGCATGTGCTCTTTTCAATATTGTTTCATTAACTTGTGAAGGGTCTTCTTGGAATAAGCTCTTTTTAATCTTCACAATATCTTCTCTAATGGTTAGTTGCTTAAAAATATCTCTAAACTTCTCTCTACTCTAATGCCAAGGCTTTCTTGGTCCTTTTCTGCTTTTTCTTCAGCTGAATGAAAATATAATCTCAGCCTTCAGACAACCAATTTTGTTGAACAACATTTTTGAAATCTTCTCTTTCAGTCCAAAATTTCAAGAACTTGAAAGGCATAGGAATAGGAATATTGCCCACCCCACAAGTAAGGAGTAGTGGGGCATGATCAGACACTATCCTAGCTAGGTGTTGTAATCCAGTGTTGCCATAAATATTCATTAATGAATCATTGAACACAACCCTATCTTGTCTCTTGAAAATACATGACTCATCAACTCTGCCATTCCACCAAGTAAAAGGATTTCCTGAGAAATAAACATTAGACAAAATACATAAGTTAAGACATAGGGCAAAATCCTCATATTCCTATGGATAAACAGGCAATCCACCAATATTTTCCTCGTCTCAATGAATCACATTGAAATCACCACCCACCATCCAAAGCATATTGAAATGCTAATTGATTGCGGATATGTCTTCCCATAGACTTAATCACTCAATATTAGAGCATTTAGCATAAACCACTGTAGTTAGAACTGATTTCCATCTTCTAATATGAGTAGTAAAGTCAACTATTGCTCTGAGTTTGCTACAACACCCACATGAATATGATGATTGATAAACACCAAAATCTTCCCATTAGTATTATAATTAGCCTATTGCATCCCAAATCTTCTTTGGTATCTTCGAATCTGTCTAGTACTTTAAAATGGTTCCATAAAAGCAATAATACAAATTTGTGATGTTTATGTAGCGTTTGTACCCTATGAAAGGCCTGTTGTGTTCTAACAGACCTAATATTCCATAATAAAGCTTTTAAA
Source organism: Solanum stenotomum (assembly GCF_019186545.1). Classification (NCBI taxonomy): domain Eukaryota; kingdom Viridiplantae; phylum Streptophyta; class Magnoliopsida; order Solanales; family Solanaceae; genus Solanum; species Solanum stenotomum. The sequence continues at coordinate 26,103,066 of NC_064285.1, read as the reverse complement.
CTCATTTGGACATTGATTTTACACCCCCTTCCTAGTATGAATTCTTGTAGGCACTAAGCTATTACTATCTCATTTACCCTTGACTTTCCTTGTTTCTTAGGACATCTTGGGTGATAGCCCTGCCTCTTTACTGATGTTTTGCATATTGGAGACATTTTCTTCTTTTTTTTATCCTCCACTTCTTCTCTCTTCTATAAAATTTCCATGTTTACAAGTTCCTTAATCAAGTTATTGTGTGTGACTAGTTCATGCAACTTTTCTATTGAAGTTGACTTTTTAGTGATGACGGAAACTAATTTTAAACAATTGAGTGACCTAACTCCAACAACTCTAGGTGATGTTGAGCCCCATCTAGTGCACTTGACGTCCGTAGAGGTACATGATATTCAACATTTTCCAACTCCTTGAACAAGATCATATCCTTTCCACTTTATTGTATAACTACAATTTATAAACCCCTAATCTGACTAATTGCACGGATCCTACTTCCCTATGATTTATCATCTATGCTATTTGGTTCTTCTGCTTCCTCTTCTTTATCTTGTTAATTTTTTCCTGCAGTCCTGCCCAATTGAGTATGTTGTAGCTCATCCAGATCTGGATCCCCTATTTGCCCTTGAGCCCTAAAATGTCTACCATTTTCTGCTATTTAGGTATAAACTCCTCCTCACTATTACTTTGCCCTTCAGCCCTGTGTTTTCTTGTGCCTACAAATTTTTTTGATTGAGTTTCCTTTGATTTTGCAGGGACATTCTCCTTCTCATCATCAGTATTCTCCTTGTCTATCAGTTTAATATTTTTGTTTCCTTGTGCTTCCTATATAACATTTATAGAATTGATGTACTGATTATCTTCATTTATCTGAACCTCCATGATTGCATCATGTGTACTACTCTCTTTGTCATGAACTTTATTATTTTGGACTGGAAATGGATTTCATGTGAAAACATCCTCATCTTCTACCTTTCAATTATTCTCTTCATGCCTGGGATTATTTTATTTGTAGGATGCCATTTCTTAAACTGCATGCCCACTCTTATTAGGGCTACCTCTTGTTGTGCATTGTCAACAATCCTTTCATTATCTTCATGCCCTTATTCCTGTTTCTGAGCCTTGAGTTCTTGATGTAAAACCATGCATTCTTTTCTACATACCCTTGCAGTTTACACTAATTATAGTATTTTGGAACCATGTCATATTGAATCTGAATTCTCTCCACCCTAGAAGTCTTAGTCTCATAATTCATGACTTCTAACTATACAACCTTGGGGAAATTAGCTAGTAGATCCACCTGCCTCTTGCTCCTAGCACAACTAGGTCAAGTCTTATTTATCGTCACCATGTCTAGTTGTAAAGGTTTTCCTACTGCTGATGCTAATGAAAAAATGGATTCTTTAATAAAGAAAGTTACTCTTAAGTCCAGAAAGGAGATCCATGTCATTGTCTGAGGTGTTTCATCCTCAAACTTAAACACAGTATCGTACATAAAAGGTCACATCATATAAGAATAACCATACCTTGATAATATATAGTAATTAGGCTTAGACATCATATTGATGAAATCTTCCTGCCTAGAGAACCTCATTAATATGTGCCTATACCGTAATGTACCAACCTTGCACTGCCCTTTCACGTTGCATTGCTTAGGAATTTGAATGCGAAGCTCTTCTATACCCGACCATTCGTACAAAATTTTTCCAATTACTGCATATTTAAGATTCTCAATAATATTCATTCTGTTCACCTCTTCTTTCATACAAACTACTCATGGAATTCCTTCATTGTATCTGAGATTTTGTATTGGTATTTGCTTAATTATTGGTGAAAGACTAGCTGAACTTTTATTGAACATATCAACATATTGAACTGGTAAAAACTCCTTACCAGTCTTCTCGTTAGGCAAACTCATATGATCAATAGGTAAAACGATATTCGGTATCAACGGACTATTATTCATCTGGGCTGGGGGATGCTTTAGAATAGGAAAGAACTTATCAAAAGAAATAAAACATGACAGACCAGGACTAGAAGAAGGTTGGACGGCGGCCATGTTGGCCATTCCGGTGGGATTTTTCAATAGAGTTTAGGATTTTTGCATGACAGAGAAGAGAGTCTTACGATCTAATTATGAACCTTAAGCTTTTAAATTTTTTGAAGTTGGAGTTGTATTTGGCTATACTTTTGACAAAGAATATTTAGAATTTCAACATTTTTTGTCTAACTATGATTTAAATCCTCAATTTCTAAATATTAGAAAAATCACCCAACTTGAGTAGCTTAACCATGTGTATATATATTCATTTGACTTGCCACTTATTTTATTGGTGTCGTGAATTTCTTAAAAAAATACACAGAAGGATGAATCTTGTAACTTTTTGGATAGTGCAAGGATGTTTTTTGCACACTGATATAACACAACAATGTACTTTAGGTTTAAGTCATACTTCAGGGATGATTTAAGCCAAAAACTCTAAATTTTTTCACTGATTAGATTTGTCTTAGTGACCTGTTATTGTACTTTTACCACCTAAATATCATCCCCTCATTAATGTTGGTATAAAATTAGCTTTAAAGTCCAAATAATAAATGTCTCTACAAATACACTTATAACAACGCGATTTAGGTCCCATTATTAAGAAGTTGTCGTTAACGATCAAGTTTCTTGTAGTGAAATGACTTTTCTAAAGTCCTATAGCCTCCCGAAGAAAAGTAAAGATGTCCTCGCGCCATTTCACAAGACTCTACTAGATATTTCCTTGTGTGATGAGATCACCAAACCCTGACTCTAATACCAAGTTTTTCACGATCCAAAACGAGTCATGAATGGCACCACACTTAACCTCCTAGGTGGGCGAACCAACGGATTCAAATCCCAACTTATATTAACTTTATTTCTTACAAAATACAACCATAATGTGGAAGCTCAAAACTTAGTAATGTAAGAAATATAAATTCACTAGAGTCTATCACATATTATTTCCAAAACCTAAAAGTCATCACAACAAGGACATCTAATCCTTAAATACCAAGTCTAAGAGTATCAATGACACCAAAATAAATAAAAAATAGTTTGTGTCTTAGTACTAAGGACATCATGTCATGACCGAGAGAATCCAACATGAGCTAGAAGGAATAGGCTACCCTGGAACTTGATGTACTGGTGACTAGCTAGAGCTGAGGGCGAGTCAAATTCGTTGGTATACTTGTTGTACCACACAAAAGGAAAATGAAGAAAAACACAAATAGGGGTCAGTACAGGGAAACATGTACTAAGTAGGTATCATTGGTCTACTCAAAATAGAAACTAATATGCAATATGTTATAGTATAAAATTAAATATAGCACTAATTAGGTGACAAGCAACAAACAACATGAAAAAGTGACAACATTACTGAAGCAAGTATGTAATCAGTCAATAATATCAAGAACAAACATGAAGACTCATACCTCCACACCACTTGTGTTGCCCTCATGTCATCAAACTGGATTGTTTCATGTAACTTCTATTTAGGTTTCTTGAGATTTATTGTTCATAGTACCTTTATAATTTTATAATGTCATGTATGGTTTTCTCTTACTGATAACCATGACAAATCCTATAACTGACCTTTCATCCAGGGAAATTAGTTAGTACTCTTAACAAGCATGAAAGGAAAAACTTATCTTTGAAGTGGAACAAGAACATTAACTATCTCCTTAGTGGCAGTGTTGATGGAACTGTCGTTGTTTGGAATGTGAAATCTGGCGAATGGATGCAGCAATTTAAATTTCATTGAGGTGTTTTTTTTCCCTGTTCTGCCTTAATTTTGCTTTACTTTTACCTCATATCTTTGCAAGGATAATTTTGTTTGTTGTGTTGTTTAAAATTAAAGGTCTGGTTGTATGATTTCAGAGAATATCACAAGGATAACTGGTCAATAATTCATTGTTTTTGTGCATATATGGAGCATGAAATAGAATGTTTTGCTTGCATGGTTTTAGAGAATATCGCAAGGTATTCTATTTTTGTTTTTTATTTTTTGCTTTGTGGTCTTTGTTGATACATTTAAGCAAATCATACATCAGATGCTAACTCTTTTGTCCTTTTAGGAGATATCTACCATCAAATGGAGCCCAACTGGCGTCGTTACAAGCAATTCAAATCAAAGGTTGTTGCTGGCAAGGTATTCTATTTATTGCCACCTATCATATTTACAGTATTCTTTCACATGTGTTGTGGGTTCTATACAAATCCAACTCTTTTCTGAAAATAAGAGTGACTAAATTAGAGTGACTAAATACTCGATATCAAACTAAAATAAGTCCAACTCTTTTCTCATTTTATATCAATATATTTTATTTATTTTCTTAAAAAAAATGGCCCATGTTCTTGCTTATTAAAATACAATAAATGTTAAAGAGAAAGTTACAAATTAAAATACAATATAAATAAACTTAAAATGAGAATTAAAGATAAATATTCTGCATGAGAGATAAACAAGAAGGAAGGTAAATTATTTTTCCTAACATATAATGTATTTATTATATACATTATAATTAAGAATTTACTTTCATAAAGTAAATCTTAGTCATTAAATTTAATTTATATCATATGTCAATAATCCAAGCAAGAAATTGGAAAAATGGAGAAAAGAGAACTTTGGTCCAAAAGAGAACTCGAAGGTACAAAGTAATTACACTACATGTCACCTTACTTATATAAAAAAAAAATCATTGATACTTAAGATTATATATGTTGTAACTAAACTTATAAATTTTCCTTTTAGTGATTCACTTACCTTTGAGTATTGTTGATTGGTTATGAACTTAAGATTGATGCAAATATTCTTTTTGATAAGTAAACTTAGTGGACCATAAGAAAATTTCCCTAGTCAAAATTCATGGAATCTTAGCTTTTAGCTAACTAGTTAGAGTATTGACTATATATATTATTAGTCAATAATTCAATAATTATTTTTTTCAAATGTAATTAATAATTAGTGGACCAAATTAAAGGTTTTCTCTGAGAAATGGCTATATAAATCACTCTTCCTCTTCCTCTTTTTCTCTCACCAAGTCATCTCTATATACAACAAGTTTTTTCAGTTAATTTATTTTAGCAGTAGTTAGGGCTTCAAGCTACGATCAGTGACCACCATTAGTGCATTCACATGCATAGTGATCATCCTCACCACATTTGTAGCAACCGCCACCAACACCTCGGCCACTGCCACCATGGCCACCACTGGATTATCTATCACCTCCACCGTTATTTCCTATCAATCTAGGTACACTCCCTAGAAAAGTGGCGATACTCTCCACACTAAAAACAATTGTTTCCTCCACCAACTCTTCCGCCTCCATAACCGTTGCCTCCACCATATCCACGATTACCTCCACTGCATCCACCTGTTGTATATAATGATGACTCGATAAGTGAAAATAAAAGAAGAGGAAGACTGATTTATATAGCCATTTTTCAAAGGATACATTTAATTTGGTCCACTAATTATTAATTACATTTGAAAAAATAATTATTGAATGATTGACTAATAATATATATAGTCAATACTCTAACTAGTTAGCTAAAAGCTAAGATTCCATGAATTTTGACTAGGAAAATTTTCTGATGGTCCACAAAGTTTACTTATCAAAAAGAATATTTGCATTAATCATAACTTCATAACCAATCAACAATACTCATAGGTAAGTGAATCACTAAAAGGGAAATTTATTAGTTTAGTTACAACATATGTAATCTTTACTAGCAATGATTTTTCTAAATAATAAGTAAGGTGACATGTGGTGCAATTGCCTTGTACCTTCAAGTTCTCTTTTGGACCAAAGTTCTCTTTTCCAATTTCTTGCTTGGAATATTGACATATGATATAAATTCAATTTAATGACAAAGATTTAATTTATGAAAGTAAATTCTTAATCATAATTTATATAATAAATACATTATATGTTAGGAAAAATAATTTACCTTTCTTCTTGTTTATCTGTCACGCAGAATGTCGCGAACCTGACCGACGTGATGGGAACCCACATTAACCCTCTAGTGGGAGAACCACTACAGCCACCCTACTAAGCAACTGAAAGAAAACTAAGCCATTTAAAAGTATGGAAGCAGGTTTAAATGACGAAATAAATAAGGAGTTCCCATAAACTCCGAAAGTCTAACAAAGAACTATCGCAGAAATTCAACCCCTAAAATTGAAAGTCATTGTACCAAAACTCTACTAATCAACAAGTGTAAGAAAAGGGTGTGCAACCCCGAAATTAAAACATAAACAAAGTCTAAACATATAGTCTGAGTCCGAAAAGAATGGACTAAACTATTGATGGATCCATGGCAGCCTGAAAGAACTGGCTCACACTTGAATCCGGTCTAGGTCAATGGTCTCCTAACAAAGGTCTGTCAATAGCCGCCTGAAGATGCCATGTACTCAACAAAGAAAGAGCAAGTGCAATATCAGTATACAAAACCACGGTGTACTGGTAGTATCACGCGGCTACTCCAGTCAGCGCAATATAAGCAAGTAATTACAATGCAGTAAACACACATATACAAAATGCATAATTCAATTATCATTTTAGAAGCAACATACAGTTTCCCAACATCAATGACATGTAAATATAAATGTAACAGTCACATGTGGTTCTCTCATGGAACCCACACCCAAACTGTTAGTGTGTTAAAACGTCACACCCAATCCAATATATATGTGTTGGAACATGACACCCGGTCCAATATATCAGTCGGAACGTGAGACATGATCCAATACATGTATCGAAACGTGACAGTCGATCCAGTCAGCACAACCAGAATCACAATCACACCCATTATGAATAGTGCACATAGTCGCATAATCAAGTAGCAAGTTCATGGCATGTAATTGTTCATATTGAATCATTTCCTTAGGTTCGATTCATGTTTTCCTATTCACATACATGCATGCATACAATGAAGCAATTAACACTTGAGGCTTCCCCTAAGACATTTAAGGCTTCCCCTTTCAGAGTCTTTCAACTTATTCTTGGTCTAAAACAAGTAATTAAAGCAAGGATCAATAAACAAGGCCTAATTTACCCGAATTATATAAAAATATCAACCGAAGGCCAAAACCATGATTCTAATGTTCAATTGGAGATTTTCCCACCATTAACTTCAGGCCAAAATCCTACCCCAACGATAATTTATGAGGATTCTAAGTTCTAAGAATCGAAATACAGATTATGGGAGTAATTAACTTACCTTTAGCGCAAAATATGTGGGAATCTGAAAGGAAACTACCATGGGTCGTCCCTTAGCTCTTAAGAACAAAGTTTTGCAGAAAAAAAAGGTTTTTGGGGTTTTTCCCCAATTTAAGTCATGACTGCCCCGCCCTAGAGGGATTAATCCTGCGTCAACGGCTTGCACGGAGATAGAAACTTGGAATTCGAGTTCCAAGCTCCTATTTCACAACAAGCATTCAAACCTGGATGTTCTAAAACTACCCTTTCATGCCAAGATCAATTTCGGGTGTTCCACTCGCCCAAATTCAATTTCGTAATGCCGTAAAGCCTCTTAACGTCTTGGTTATCCACTCACGTGAATCAAACTCATAATTAAATCCCCCATCCATTACCAGATTGCCCTAGACCTCACCTGACTCAGAATTCGTCCAAGTCTGGCCTAAGCTAAAAATCCCCAAGTTACTACTCAGATGTTTTTTGGCCCACATTCCTTCCCCACTCTAACTTTTCTCTACTTGGGATCTTTAGAGTCACAGACTTAGCATTACAATTAAGCCAAACATAATAGGGGGACAACCAAGTCATGCCTAAAATTATATCAAAATCAGTAATATCCAGAATAATCAAATCAACCCAAGTCTGAAAACCATAAACAGGACAGAACATGCACGATAGTCATGGGTGACTATGACAGACTCTTCTACTGGGATAGAAACATGGACGGGGGCATAAGCACATCACAAACCGCATCAAATCCCAAAGCAAACTGAACTGACACATATGAATAAGTAGAACTCGGATCAAACAAAATAGTAGCCATCCGATCACAGCCAAGAGTTGTACATGTGATCACTGCATTAGACACCTCAGCCTCGATCTTGCGCGGAAAGGCATAGAACTGAGCCCTATCATCTTGACGGGCAACCTCCTTGCCTGGCTGCACTGCTTCTCTACCTACATTCCCTCCTCGCCCACCTTGTGGACGTCCTATGCCATTACCACCATTGCTCGCTGGTACCACTGCTCTTGTCTGCTTCTATATGGGGTCATTCATGCGCGGATGGGAAAATCTCTCCTCATATGCCCAAGTTCTCAACAATTGCATCAACTGTAGTCAAAAGATGGCATGCTGCCAAATGAAGGTGCGGCTCCCTGACTATCCTGTATAGGATTCTGCTGTGAAGTTCCTGAGTAACCATATGTACAAGCAGACATAGCTGATTGAATTGCCCGGGCTTCAAGTGTCGGCCTACCTGAACCTCTGTAGAAGGAATCATAAGAGTTACACGTATTCTTAGGCTTCTTAGCCAAAGCCTTGGCCTACCTATCACATCGAACTCTTTCCACTTTCTTCACAAAGTCTGTCACCTCAATATAACTTTACCTATAGAGGTCATGTGAATAGAGACTACTTGCAACTAAAGGTTCAATCCCTTGACGAATAGACGAATCGACAAATCCTCTTATCCTTTGTAGTCACCAACTAGGTAGCCTATCTGGACGAGGCATGGAACTTCACCTCATAGGCAGCTACAGTCATACCACCCTGTTTCAAGGCCATGAACTCATCCTTCTTGTGATCCCTCAAAGTTCGGGGCACATACTTCTGCAAAAACAAAGCATGGAACTGCGTCTACGTGAGTGGGGGCAAGACTGACGATTTGCATTCCACGTAGGCCCTCTACAACTACTTAGCCTCACCTTGAAGCTGAAAGGTCATGAATTCTACTCTATGCTCGTGTACAATGCCTAACTTGTGAAGCCTCACATAGCAATCCAGAATGAACTCATAGGCATCCTCACTCTCAGAACCATGGAACATATGCGGCTTAGAATTCAAAAACTTAGTCAACATCACATGCTCATTACCAGTCATCACAGGACCCAATATAGGATGGAAGAAGGCATTCGTTCCTAATGCTCCATCCACCCTAGGAATAGTAGCAGCAACAGGGCGGTTGGTCGGAGGTTGAGCAGCTTTCCCTATGGAAAGGACTCCAAGGCCGGCCAACCCATTTAGAAAAGTCATCATCTGTTGAGCTAAAACTAGGTCTAATGGAGGAATGTCGGTATTCTTAGCATGTGCATCCTCATTTGGTCAATCATCCTCCTCCTCTTTGATCTCTACATTCTCTTCCACCTCTTCCTCGGCCTCTACCCCTGCCTCGACCATGACCTCTTGTTGTGGGCTCCTCTGTTGGCTCATTGATGGGAGCTACATGCATGATGTCATTGTATCACGTGTTAACCATATACGGATGGAAGAGTGAAGGATATTAGATACCAATTTGGATCACCAAATACCAATTGGAATCAAGTCATCACACGAAAGGAGAAGAAGACAGAGAGATTTCCTAAAGTCTTGTAGCCTCTCAAAAAAATGCAGACGTCTCTATACCATTCTGCAAGACTCTACTAGACTCGTTTTAGTATAATGAGATCAACAAACCTAGGGCTTTGATACCAACTTTGTCACAACCCTGATCGTCGTGATTGACACCCACACTAACCTTCCGATGGGAGAACGACTACTACCACCGGACTAAGCAACTTTAAGAAAACTAAACCATTTAAAGATACGGAAGCAGGTTTAAATGACGAAACAAATAAGGTGTTCCCATAAACTCTAAAAGTCTAACAAACAACTATCGCAGAAATTCAACTCCTAGAACTGAAAGTCATTGTACCAAAACCCTACTAATCAATAAGTCTAAGAAAAGGGGATGCAACCCCAAAACTAAAAAATGAAAAAAGTCTAACCATATAGTTTGTGTCCGAAAAGAATGGACTAAACTAATGATGGACCCAATGCAGCTTGAAAGAACTAGCACACCCTTGAATCCGGTCTCGATCAATGGTCTCCTAAATGAGGTATGTCAATAGCTGCCTGAAGATGCCCAATACTCAACAAAGAAAGAGCAAGTGCAGTATCAGTACACGAAACCACAATGGACTGGTAGGATCACACCACTGCTCCAGTTAGTGCAATATAAGCAAGTAACTACAACACAGTAAGCACACATATACAAAATGTATAATTCAATTATTATCATTTTAATAGAAACATAAATTTTCTCAACATCAATGACATGTAAATATAAATGTAAAAATCATATGTGGTTCTCTCATGGAACCCACACACAAAATGTTAGTGTATCGGAATGGGACACCCGATCCAATATATATGTGTCAGAACGTGACACCCGGTCCAATATATGTGTCGGAACGTCACACCCGATCCAATACATGTGTCGTAACGTGACACCGGATCCAGGAAGCACAACCACCATAACAATCACACCCATAATGAATAGTGCATATAGTCACACAGTCAAGTAATGAGTTCATGTCATGTAATTGTTCATACTTAATCATTTCCTTATGTTCGATTCATGTTTCCCTATTCACATACATGCATGCATACAATGAAGAAATTAAAATAATATATAATACAACAGGAAGTAAAACCATCACCTACCTCGAAACCAAGCCTGAATACTCCTAAGACACTTGAGCCTTCCCCTTCCGGAGTCTTTCTGTTTGTTTTTGGTCTAAAACAGGTAATTAAAGTAAGGATCAATAAACAAGTCCTAATTTACCCGAATTATATCAAAATATAAACCCAAGGCCAAACCCATGATCCTAATGTTCAACTAGCACTTTTCCACCATTAACTTCAGGCCAAAACCCTCCCCCAACAATAATTTACGAGGATTCTAAGTCCTAAGAATAAAAATATGGATTAGGGGAGTAATTAACACACCTTTAGCGTGAGAATTTGTGGGATTTTGATAAGAAACTGCCATGGGTTGTCCCTTAGCTCTTAAGAACAAAGTTTTGCAGAACATAACATTTTTGGGAATTTTTCCCGATTTAAGTAATGACTGGCCCACCACGGTGGGCCCCATCCCGTCACAGCGGCCCCGCCTTGGCAGGATTAATCCCGCCTCAGTGGATTGGAAGGAGACAAAAACTCAGAATTTGATTTCCAAGCTCCCATTTCACAACACGCCTTCAAACCTGGACGTTCTAAAACTATCCTTTCACTCAAAGATCAGTTTCGTGAGTTCTACTCGCCTGAATTCATTTCTGTAAAGCCGTATAGGCTCCTTAACATCTTGGATATCCACTCATGTGATCAAACTGATAATTAAATCCCTCATCCATTTTTGGATTACCGTAAACCTCACCTGACTCAGAATTCGTCCAAGTCTGGCCTAGGCTAGAAATTCCCAAGTTACTACTCAAAAGTTTTCTGGCCCAAATTCCTTCTCCATTGGTTTTTCCATAACGATGAAAGCTGGTCGTTACACAAAATATTTATCTTTCATTCTCATTTTAAGTTAATTTTTTATTGCATTTTTATTTGTAACCTTCTTTTTACATTTATTGGATTTTAACTATGCCAGAACATGGGCCCTTTTTTAAAAAAATAAATAAAATCTATTGAGATAAAATGAGAAAAGAGTTGGACTTATTTATTGCTACCTGTCATGTTTACAGTATTGGACTCAAATCATTTTTAAATAACAAGCCTAAAATGGAGACCCATTTTGTGTTGTGGGTTCTACAAGGATAATGAGGAATGGGGCCCTCTTGCCAAGCCTTATAAAAGATAGTTAGGGAGACTCATAGACGACTGAGAGTCTCTAAGAAAAAAATGAGCTCTAAGATCTTGACGCATAACTAGACCTTCTAAATGCAAGGTTATTTAGTAGTTATCTTTGACATTTTATTGGCAAAAAAAGTAAATTGGATTTGATCAAAATATTGATATATTCGAGATTAGATTCTGAGATGGTCACAAATACATGATGATATATTATTAAAGTTACTTTTTATGACAATGAAGTCATAAAAATATTTTCTTTATTTTTTCTAGACATATTTTTTCCCATCATGCCCCTGTACTAATTGATTGTTTCATCTTGGAAGGAGATTGAATTGGGATAGGAATCTTCTATTACAAATTAACCCCTTTTACATATTTTACCCTCTCATTATTCATCATCATCTCCCTGATCCATGACATCACAACTTAGCAGTTGTTTACCCCCCCCCCCCATCTCATCTTTGGCAATGCATTTCTTTCTCACCCGACTGATTTACCTTCCATTAGGAAAAACCTTTTTCTCTGCCTATCAAGGTTTAGGTAGATAGGAAGAAATCATCTAAAGTGTCTTTATCCTTTTTAGTATGTAAACTCTAGTCTCCATGATCGTTACTCACTTCATTGCTCGCTAGTTTACATCCTTGGGTGCATTGGGGCTGACTTACCTCTGAAGTTTTTGGTACATTGTTGTCAATAGTGCGCTTAAAGCCCCAACAAATTTTAAACCCTCATGAGTTGAGTTCCAAAATTTGGAATGATTTCACTCTGGCCCGTAATCCTCCCTGCGAGTAAAAATAATCATGAGAGATACAACAAATTGGATTTTTGGAGTGTGTTGATTTAATGTATTGCACCTAACATTTTATTTATTTGAGCTTAGTTGTTTTGTTTCATTGTCTGACTATGTAGTGCATCATTTGACTCTTCTGTGAAGTTATGGGATGTTGAACAGGGGCATCTTCATCACAGCTTTAACGGTGACACAGGTAATGGATGTGAACTCATTATGTCTACTTGGACATAGGATATATTAAGACACTGTTAATAAAATTACATTTTTTAACTGTTAGTCTGCACATCCTTGTAAGTTACTAACTTAACTTTTAGCTTAAGTATGAAACAGGTTGCCTAACGTGTTCCAAAAAAAGTAGTAAGAACAGTAAGTAAAAATATAATATTTTATGTGGAAAACACCTGACTCAAAATGTGTAAAACAACCATGATATGTACCACTATAGGATTTAACTCCAAATTCACTAAGGCCTCATTTATTTTCATTAAGATTAATGTCTGAATCTGAATGCATGCTGGATAATTAAAATGTTGTCTCTAGATCTGAGCACTCAATCCAAAAACATATAAGAATAGAAAAGGCAACCCAAACAAATGTCTAACCTCTTATTAACTACAACTAGTTCTTAGTTTTATAAATAATAACATCTGAATGCACGTCTAAATTAATAAGTAATATTTTTGTGCATGTGTGTAAATACTTGGTGTTAGGCTACTACTTTATTGAGACATTCTTGGCAGAGATTTAAAAACATATAAAAATAAAAAAGGCAACCCAAACAAATGTCTAACATCTTATTAACTATAACTAGTTCTTAATCTTATAAATAATATTATTATGTGAAGTTAAATGCTTAGTGTCTTTTGAAAATATAAACTAAAAAACAAGAAGTATGTAAGAATAAAAAAAGCAACCCTAAACTAATGCTCCCTCTGTCCCAGTTTATATGACTTACTTTCCTTTTTAGTCAGTACCAAAAAGAATGATACATTATTATATAAAGTAATAATTTAACTTTAAAATGTCCATTTTACCCTTAATTAAATGATTTATAGCCACAAAAAATTTTATCATTCATTTTAGACCACAAGTTTTAAAAGTCTTCCTTCCTTTCTTAAACTTCATGCCGAGTCAAAGCACGTCACATAAAATGGGACGGAGGGAGTAATATTTTTGTGCATGTATATAAATATTTAATGCCGCTTGTTATAATTTGGTGTTAGACTACTAATTTTATTGATACATTCTTGGCAATTTCCAAAAACATGTAAAAATAAAAAAGGCAATACAAACAAATGTCTAACCTTATTAACTAGAACAAGTTCTTAGTTTTATAAATAACTAGTGTTACGGCACGTGCATTGCACATGTATATCATATTATATAGTATACAATGTTGTAAAATAGAATTAATATTACTAAATTAAAGTTTTTTAGTAAATAATCATAAATTGAAAGAACAATATTCAGGTGCTTTTAAATGATTAATAGAGATTGTCATAGAGCTAATTGTTTTTTGAGACCAAAATGACCAGATTTCATTGAAATATTTTAAAATACATTCAAAATTTAATTATGGGGAGAAAGTGATATTTCTTTAGTAATATTGTCTTTTTACTTTACTCAATTTTGTAAACAAATTTTAACTTACAAAATAGAAAAATAATATCAATATAAAAAAGGTCACCAATAGTCTTTCATCTTGAGGTTATTACTATAAATGATGGACACAATTTAAGTACAATTTTTCTCTTATATGTTAATACTTGAAATTTGATAGGTGCATGACACTAATAACGATTATCATAAATACTGTAATATTTTATCTTTATACACAATATATCTGATGTAATTTTACAAAAAGTGTACATCTATAGAAAATTTCAACACTGTTATAAGTAGAACGTTATAGAGAGAAAAAAATATAACGTCAAAAATTAGTTCTAAAGAAAATTAGGTTGTTATAGTGAAATGTTGTTATTACGAATGATGGTTAAATAGAGATTTGGGTGAATGTCAAATATTAAGCTTGACCAATTCTTTTATATATATATATGTCACAACCCGAGCCTACACTTTGGACGTGGCCGGCACTCGAAAACCATTGTTGGTCCCCAAGCGAACCCTCATCTTGGCTGACTACAAGTGGAAGACTAACTCAAGCATACATAAGCATCAAATTGAAAGAAAAGTTTTAAAATAGTTTACTGAATCTCAAAACTGAATTGAATATACTGAGTATGAAACATAAGTTTTAAATAAATCATCTGAAACTGAAAGACTCTCCTAAATTGTCTATCTATGAAGCCTCTACTATAAATAGACGAGTGTCGGGACAAGACCCATGACTACTCAAAATGTTACTAATACTAACAACTCATAAAATTGGAGTCCTCTGAAAGCAAGGAGGTCTTACTCAAAAGTAGACGAGCGGATGAAATGATCTCAACAGAAACTTGTTGAGGATACTAAGAACCTGTATATGCATCATTAAAAGATGTAGGTCGAATGACATCAGTACATTGAATGTACGAGTATGTAATATAGCTGAATAACAAATAACTGAAAGAAATGACTGCAATAGATAACAATACCTCAAGCTGAATGTAAAGAAATCAAAGAGTTCAATCATACAAAGCTTTACAAAATACTTTCTCATCTCTTAACTCAACATAATAAGTGATATATAANCAATAGATAACAATACCTCAAGCTGAATGTAAAGAAATCAAAGAGTTCAATCATACAAAGCTTTACAAAATACTTTCTCATCTCTTAACTCAACATAATAAGTGATATATAAAAATACACTTTAACTCTATCGGGAGATTCTCTAACCCACAGCCATCACTATGAGCTACGTGATGATACACTATCTCGTCCACGCTGCCAGAACTGTCCTATACCTTGTCGGGGTATAGAACATCCTCACCTAAGTGGATCCACCAAGCAATAAGGATTCATCTAAACGGTATGATCCTTTACCCATGTTGACATACATGGTTTATGGGGGTTGTGAGTTATCTAAACTCTCCCCCATATTGGTTCTCAATACTACTCTAATAATATATATACCCATGCTCAATGTTTAAAAATAATATACTCTTCGTCTGGTTTGAGATAATTGCTCAAACTACCCTCTTAAAAGAGGTAGCGGCTCTTGAAATATCTTTTGAACTCATAACTCATTTAAAAATCTCAATTTCTCTTTTATCAATGTAAAAATTGATACCTCTAGGAATACATAGTCCCTTATACTCTTACTCAATTCATACTTGAAAACTAGTTTTTTCAAAAACATATCAAAATCATATTTTAATATGATCATTGATGACTCAGGAAGTCATACTACATAAACATTGATCGTATATCTAGATACCATGCTGCTCATACATTGATGGCATACTCAATTGTCATAATAAACATGTTTTAGAAAGTCTTTTCTTAAAACTCATCTTTACTTCCTCAAAAACTTAGTTTAAAACTCAATTGTTGGCTTTATAAAAAAGCTTCTTAAGATTTATAAATCAACTCATAGGTTTCATGTGGAATTATGGAAATGAACGACTGAAGTAAGGGATCTTAATTGCAATATGGAAATTCAGTACTCAGAACTCAACAACACTACTCATCTAAAAAATACATAATTCATAGGGTTCATGCTGAAATAGACATGAACGGATCAACTCAAGAATCTTTATGTGTAACATGTAGCAATTCAATAATTAGAAATAGAATTTCAAAAAGAATCTAAAACTCAAGAACTCAAAATCAACTCATCTCAAGAATACTCAAATATAGGGGTAGAATCCTGGATTACTCTTTTAATGATTTGAAAGTAGATGTAGGTCATGGGGATGAACTAGTCTAACACTATTAGTCTTACATAACTAGAAGAACAAGGTTCTTGAAGAAGAACTTGATTAGAAGCCTTGAAACCCTAACTTGAAGGAGAAAAATCAAGAAAACCTTTCTTGAGATTTCTTGAATTAGTTTCTTGAAATCTCCGTGGTCAATAATTATGATTTTAATTAGTAATTCATAGTTGTATGGACGAATTTGAGTTGGAAAGAATGGAATTTTGGAAAAAGACTTACCTTGAAGAAGAATCTTGAAAAAAAATGATAGAATCTTGAATGGAGTCTTCTACTTTGATTTTTCCTTAGGGTTTTTGCCTTAGGGTTTGAGAGAGAAGAGAATAATGAATTAAGAGATGAAAATCTGATTGTTTTGGGTCTTTAATTAGTCAAGAATTCGTTTAGGGTTTTCTTAGAGGTAAAAAGACAAAAATGGCCCTTTCTAGTGTTTCCCCGTCGGCTAATTCGTCACTGCACTGTATGAGGTTACTAAAATGGTCATAACTTTTTACTCAAAAAATTGATTTTTGCGAAATTGGTGGCGTTGGAAAGATGATTCAAATACCTTAAATTTGATAGGTTATTGGATATGTGACTCTTTATATTATAAGAGATATGATCGCTTTAAGTTGACATAAGTAAAATCTTTTGTCAAAACTTAATCGGTATGGAAACTTTCAACTCAACTTTGTGCTAGGAGATTCTAGTGACCTTAATTGATATCCAAAATCATTCCCACACTAAAGAATTTACCTTTACATATATGAACAATTTAAGAATAACCCGATAAAATCTTATATGCAATTAAAGAATAGTCCGGGCCTTAGCTTTGAAATTTTTGGGGTGTTATATATATGCAATTAAAGAATAGTCTGGGTATATATATATAATATTAATATAATAACAACATCACCTATGGCAAAAAATATTTTATTTCTTTAAGTTTCCACCTTATTTTTGTGTAATTGTAGTCTTCTCCCTTTTTATTGAGCATACATGTAACACCTCAGGTTTTGAAAAGAACTAAAGAGAAATTTGTACAAGTCATCCATTAGTTTTAGTTTTTCTTCAAGCAAACATATCTTTTTGCATATAAATAGTTAGTTGACCCATGACTTAGCAAATTGAAAGTCTTTGAGTCCTCTTTCTAACACCGCGAAGTGTGCATAATTTTGTGCTCAGAGTAAGAAGTTAAGCTCGTTTGAGTGAAGCTTCTTTATTTAAGGCATCTCTTTCATTTTTAGAAGGATATTTTTGTCTATTCCTTTTCCTACTTAGCCTAGCACGTTTTTCTTCACCTCTAATCAATTTTAAATCACTTTTTCATGTTCCCAAACAATTAGAGAAATTAGAGTGAGATTCCAAGAAGAGAAAAAGGTAGGTTTCAAGCATTCTTCAAAAATATGGTTATTTTGGCCAACAACATTGTTCTTTCCAGGTATGTAAGGTTTCTCACAGTGTTGGACTTTTTTTTTCTCATGCCGTACATCTCAATTTTGTCAAGAAATCGTTATATCTATAGGATTCATTTGTAGTTCTAGATTTGTTGTTCAAATCTTTAACAATGGAGGCTTTGATTCTTTTGTGTTGTGAATCTTTGGTAAATCTTATGTTTTCAAAGAGATTGTATGAAAGTTCTCATGTAATCGTATTGGTTTGAGAATAAAGAAGACTTGAGGAGAAATTTTTCAATTCTAACTAGTTTGAAGTTAGAATTTTACAAAAATATTCATTGGGTTGTTAGGGAGGGGACTGGGATTGCGCGCCAAGATAGCCTCAAGGCCTAACTTCAATAGTTCAGGCCCTACCGCGATGGTACTCCAAGGCCTGACTTCTAATGTTTAGGCCCAGGTGTGACGCACCATCAGTATGTCAAGGCCTGACTTCTGAAGTTTAGGCCCTGGCACAACGGGTCAACAGTACGCCAAGGCCTAACTTTAATAGTTCAGGGCCTGACACCTTGCGCTAATAGTACGCCAACATTTGTTGGGCTGATTCCTTTCTTTGTTTCATCAGGCGCATGTTCCTATAAGTTGTGCTCATGTTTCCCTCCTCTATACTAGCTCCTATAAGGTTTATTCATATTCTAAAGTCCCTACGTATCCTAATCACGTGTCTAAGTGTGCATTCAAAACTAAAGTGAGTTTACATGAAAAGTTTAAGGGCTTTATTTTAAGAAAAATATAAGAGTCTTCTGTTTCTATGCATATCGAGCTTGGACTTGAAAGATAAGTCCATAAGAATACGTTCAAATGTAAGTACGAGTTATGTTTTTGAAAAGTACTTCAGTAAAGTAATAGTCGTTTTCTTTACAAGTGGTGATTCAATATTATTGATATTATTTATTATTTTAGAAGTAGTATCAAACACCGAATTGGGTTAGAGTCTTTTATAACTCAAAATTCCCATAAAACTACGTAGCCAGCGTAGGATATGATAGCATTGATTCTTCATGCAACTCCTCAGTGCCTTTGAGGAAAGTATATTATTTTCATATTGCTTTTATTGCATATCTTATTGTTAGGTCCAAATGGTTTACACTTCATGTTCATATATTGATTCAGTTGAGTTGATTTCAGTCATTTAGTTCAGTTTCTTTTTTACTCAGCCGTATTATATACTCATACATTTAATGTACTCTCATTTGATCAACATCTTTATGATGCAGATACAGGTGTTCAGGATCATCAACACGTATTTCACTGAGATCACCTTACACTCGTAGATAATATTTGGTGAAGCCTCAAGAGACTCCATTTTAAATGACATTTTAGTAATATTTGAGGTGTGATGGGTCTTGTCCCGACATCTATCTTGAACTACTAGAGGCTTCATAGACAGGCATAATTAAATGTTTCCATTGTTTCTCAAAATGTTTGTTTAACTTATGACTTATGTTAATTATTTCAAGACAGTGATTTCAAACTTTTCTAAATGCTCATCAATTTAAGCTTTCGTGTATTACGAAGAATAATGTGAGTCATAGTAAGCCAGGCCAAGGGTTCTCTTGGGGATCAGAAATGGTTCTTGAGTGCCGGTCACATATAGGGTGTAGGATCGGGTGGTGACAAACTTTGTATCAGAACACGGTATTCAAGAGTCCTAGGGTATCTATGAGGCCATGCATGTAGAGTCTTTCTTAGTGATGTGAAGTGTGCCACTTCTATAGTTAGGAGGCTACGACATTTAGGAAATATTTCACATTATGTTTACTTCTTTTCGTGGGATATAGTTTAACTCTATGAAAGTTATTTCTAATTCGTGCTTATGCGTATCTTTTTAGATCATTTCTCCATGAAGAGTTGTTTGAGGATGTCCTGCTAGAAGGAATGTGAATCCTCAAGGTCAAAAAGATCCCAATGCACCAGAAGTGCAACTCCCTCAGGGAGATGTCACCAATGCTAAATTCAAGAATGCAATTCAGATGTTGATTCAAGTTGTGACAACACAGGTTGGTCTCCAAGGAGTCGGCCATCAGAATTGAAATGATGCATCCAGAGTCCGAGAATTTCTAAGAATGAGTCTCCCGGAGTTCACTGGGTTGAAGCTCAATGAGGATCTATAAAACTTTGTGGATGAACTTCAAAAGGTGTTTGAGGTCATGCATGTTGTTGATGTTGAGCGTGTAGAGATGGCTGGATACCAGCTCAAGGGTATTGCCAGGATATAGTATGATTAGTGGAAGAATAAAAAGGCAGAGGGGCCCCAATTTTGAGTTAGGTTGTGTTTGAAGATGATTTCTTGGGGAGGTTCGTTCCCCAAGAGATAAGGGAAGCAAAAGTAAGAGAGTTCCTTAATCTGAAGTAGGAGTCTAAAGGTGTACAAGAGTACAACCTCACATTCACTCAACTATCCTACTATGCTCCAAAGATGGTGGTAACAACCTCAAGTTCACTCAAATTCATTTTTAAAAAAGTATGCCCAATTATTTAGAGATTTTCTTGAATAAAATATTTTTTTCTTGGTAACAACTGTAAAAAGTTACCATAACCATCAAGAACAATTACAACCTAAAGAGCACCTATTTTCTGATAACAGAACTTATGCCTCCGACAAAACTATAAAACTAATTATATATTTAATGTTGAATAAACTGCCTACTATTTTGTGCTTTTTTGAACTGTACAGTAAATTTACCCTCTCTGTGATCTCCTTCTTTATCAGTTGAACTACCTCAGTTGTATGTATCTGCTTCCCTTTGAATTTCTTCCAATTCCTAGCACACCATGTATGATAGAGGACTGTTCCACCTATAGCTTCCGTAATTTCCTTCTTTGCTTTATTCCAATGTTTCCTCCTAATGCTATCCAAAGTCTTGATGATTTCGGCATTCTACAGTGGTGTACATGTCCATTGAATCATCTATTGTCATACAATGGATGTCCATTTACACTTATCAAATAGATGGACATTGGTCTCTACTGCTTTCTCATCACATAGACAACAATCAGTGTTATCAACTTGAATGATTAGTTTCAACTTCCTCTCCTGAGTGAGTAACCTTCCTTGGACAACCAACCACACCATAAATCTATGATTTGGTAGAGCCAACGACGTCCAGATGAGTCCAACATTCCTTATTTGTGGTTTGTGGCCTATTATTGCTAAGTAACTTTTGGTGATAGAATAGATGTTAGATTGTGTCAACTTGTATATGTCTTGTGTACCAGCCCTGCATTTGAACTTTGATTGCATTTATTCTCTTCCAGTACCACCTGCAGTCTAATGGTGCCTTGTGAGTCCATATAGAAGCATCAACCTTTATATATATTCCATAGACCCATTGAACCCACAATGACTCCTTATTTTCTATGATTTGCCATATCAATTGACCCATTGTGGCAATATTCCAGTAGCTACCGCCCTTTTTCTTGAGAATGCTTTGGGGTAATATCAACACTGCCCCCCAGAAACTATGGAATGAAAATAGTACAACATTAAACACTTGTAGCCTACCAGCATAGGAGAGCTGCTTTGAGTAAGTTACAATGATTCTTTGAGTAAGCTTGTCAATTAGAGAATAATATGTCAGTTTTTGTCCATTTCTTTGGTGAAAGAGGTAGGCCAAGGTACTTGATTGGGAATATACCAACTGAGAATCTAGTTATAGTTAAAATTTTCCTTTTTGTGTCCTCATCAACTCTAGCCAAGAATATACTTGATTTGTCTAAGTTTGCCTCCAAACCAATAGCAACATTAAAGTGTGCTAATGCTTCCATTAATCTACTCACTGAAGCCACATTCCCCTTGCAGAATATCATGAGATCATCAACAAAAATTAAGTGAGTGAGTTGCAGCTTCTTACACATTGGATGGAATCTGAAGTCAGGCAACCCACTCATAGTCTGAAGTGTTCTTGACAAGTATTCCATGACTAATACAAATAACAACGGAGATGCAAGGTCTCCTTGTGTTAGTCCTCTTTTTCCAGAAAAAACCATGGTTCTCTCCATTCACTTTGTTGAAAACAATGCAGTAGTAACTCCCAACATGATCCATTTGATGAATTGTTCAGGAAACTCAAAACCACCTAGGATTTCCTCAAGAAACTCCCAGCTCACTGATGTTTACGTAATCAAGACACAACTTCCGATGCAAGTGTCTACGATCGTACAATAGTTTAGTAACCCAACCAAAGGTTGGGATCGTTCCCAAGGGAGTGGTTTTGAGAATTAATAGAAAAACAAAATTTAGTTCTAACAAGTCGTAGCTAAAGAAACTAACGATTAAAAACATGGTAAATTAAAGGGGGACACAAGAGTGTAAATTAACAATGGGGAGTTTTGTCACAAGTAAGTAAAATCAACAAAATAAACAAGGATTTCTAAGTAATGAGAGGGGATCCTTGGGATGTGATGGGAATACGGGTTAAGCTAAATTATTGGGTACATGCTTTCGATAGAAGATTCATAGAATAATTGTGACTAGGCAAAACTTTAAGGGGGATAAGCTCTCTCTCGAGCAACTTACCCCGCTTCAAATGCGTTCCTCTCGGACACCCACTTGCCACATGAAGACCAGCCTACGCCTTAACCCACTCACTCTCTCGAGCTAAGTGTGTGGGAATGAGACTAGGTTTCACTCTCTCGAGCTGAACCTCATGTCGACCCACTCCCATCGACCATCAATTTAGTGATTTTAGTTTTGCGACCTCTCTCTCGAGCAAGCTGAAAACACATAAATAAACTTGTATTTGCAACTACAAATTCATTAAATTCATCCATAACTACTAAACAAAATCACAATTAAACTACGATTAAACTATCATCAAGCAAGACATAACAATTATCTTAACCCATATTCACTAAATCACACCCCAAGAATTGGGGTTTTTAGCCACATATGTATAAGAGATAGAAATTTATACCAAATTAAGCTCGCAATCAACTAGGTATGACGATTTAAGTCTTGATACAGGCCAAAATTGAAGAATCCAAGAGACCCAAATCCAAATATTTAAGATGAAATCCTTTGGATCTTCAAGTGTTCAAAACCCTCTCAAACTTAGAGCAAAAATATCAAAAAGTACTATATTACATGAAAATTATAATAATTGTTTGACTCTAAAAACTACAACTCTAACTAGTATTTATAGTTTTCACAGATTTGTGTTGCAGCGGATCATTTAGCGTCGTTAGTCGGAATTGATGATCAACTCGGCGATTCGCCCTTTAGTGTAGTTCATCTCCGTCTTGCACCAGCCTTCAACATCGTCGTGCTCTGGGTCATTGGGCGACATGGTACTGCTTCGCGGAACTTCTCGGCGATGCACCGACTGCTCCCTATTTGCCCCAACTTGATCCTTTCCTTCAGGGCTCAGCACACTGGAACAAAAGGTGAAGTAAGACCCTTCGGCGACTCGCCAAGTGGACTCAGTGATCCTCAGGCCTTCATTTCTTCGTTCTTTTCAGCCTTTTCGTTCCTTTCTGCGACGTAGTCTCCATGTTTTCCTTCAAACTTAAAATACCTGAAACTTAAGGGTTTTCATCAGATATTGAGATAAAATAAGCATTTGAGGACACAATTTCTATTAAAATATAGCCCTAAATGAGTCCAATTTGTGGACTCATCAACACCCCTAACTTAAACTTTTGCTTGTCCTCAAGTAAAACTCAAGTTCAGCAGTTCAACAAGGATGTCTCAAATAGTGCTACACAAGACTCAATTATGAATGTACGCAACAAGATTGGATTTACTTATGCTAGGATCGATTGTATACTCAAAGATTCAAGTTGTGACACACATTACCAAAGATTCTCAAGCTCGCAACACTTGCTTCAAATGCAAGTTCAAGCTCAACAAAAGCCTTTGAATGCCTTCACACAGATGATGATTCAATTTTCACACACAAAGGTATAATCAATTTAAAGTTTAGGAATTATATACAACGCTCACACTCACAAAGATGAACACAATGCATGCTTTCACCCATAGGTTTACCCTTACTTTCCAATCAATATTTGTTTCGACTTTCTCAAGATCACAAAGGTCTTAACAAGGCTTGTAATAGGGCTGAGTGTAAAGGTATGGTCATTTACGCTCAGTGACTTTTATCCTTTTGAAATGTGGTGCTCTCAACACTTTCTTTCTTTTTCCTTCATCATTTTCATTAGTGCATCATAGGACATCCTATTATTCGCTTCCCATGGATTGTTCGGAACCCTATTTCTTTGGTAGTTTATTCCACAACTTTTTTTTTCTTTTCTTCTCTTTTTCTCTTTCTTTTTTTTTTATATATGGAAGGGTTCCATTTTTCTCAACACCATGGGTTAAAGGAGACTTTCCTTGCACTTCTTGACTTTCCCTTTTCTTTTTCACCACACCCGCAACTTACGCTTTTGGCCTAAGTTGACTATTCAATTAACTACAATTCAAGAGGATTATAGGTAATGGATTAAGAAAGGTCTAGTTTTCATCAAATTTCTTTCAAAGAAGGGTAATGCTCAAAGGGTGTTCAAGAGAGAATTACACGCTCACAAGGTAGGTCACAAAATAGGTATATGTCAAATTGGTTCACACTCTTCGAAGTTGCCTTAGATCATATCAAGAGATAGTCTTACTTAGTCAACCGGACCAACAGGGTAAATTCTAGGTGTTGTCATGCATTGTTCCAGGTAAGCTTATCACACAAGGCATCGACACTTAAGCCAAACAAGACTCCACACTTTTGCTAGTGTGCAACGGGCATCACAAGAGAATCGATTTGATAAATGGCTAATCGCAACGAGATGTAAATAGTTCACATATTGTCTATGCAACTTCATTTGGCCTCATCATAGCCGTACATTCATGTTCGTTCGATTGTAAGCACTATACAAGTCATCGATATTGATCGAAACTGAGACTCAAATATGCCAAGGAATAGCCACATTCAAAACACGAGCATCTAAGGGGTGGCAAAAATTTGTGAAAAATTCAAAATTTTTCGAAAGGGTCAAAATCATTTTGCAATTTAAAATAAAAGGAGCCACAAGCTCAAACGTCCACAAAAACAGTATATAGTGACATCGCACGCATACCAACCCAAATGTATCAATAAAATATCAAACAATAATAGTCACACACAAGGTGGGCCTCACCCCACCACAAATAAAAATAATTTATCCTCAAATGCAAATAACACATAATCCGAAATGTAAAATAAAGAAAGACAAAGAGAGAGGTAAAGAGAAATCATGTCTATGCAGTCTCTCCATCTATCGGGGAATCAGTGCTTGATATGTCACTCTGGAATTTGATAATGGTCCCCGAGCCTATTCAGATGATTCAACAACAGCTGACTTACTAAGCTTGTCCAAATCATGAGCCGCCAAAAAAGAGTGGATAACTGTGAAGAATACACATCTCTATGAGGGAATAGTGGGGTCTCGATGATTTGTTTCTTGCTTGCACTGGGTTTATTGCCCTCATTATCTATTTTGGGAAGATCTATCGCCTTTGTATTTTTCTTGAAATTTTTCGCTCTTGTTTGTCGGGTTGCATATCTCTTCCAGCTACTTTCGGTGTAGCTATTTCTGCAAAGCTTTGAGATAAAGTTAGAAAGTATTCAAACAAAAGCAAGGTTGTTTGATTTCAGAATTACTTCGGCAAACCATTTGGCGAAGCACTCAGCTACTTAGGTGGTGCATCGAGTGTAGCGCACATAGATTATTTAGGGTGCAGACAAAAGGCGAACAAGTAGTCTATTGGTGAGGTGCCGAATGCGTTTGGTGACATTGTGCGTCTCGCAGAAAGTTACAGAATTTAACATTACATATAACATTAAAATAACGGCGAAATAGGGATGTTAGGCGAAACGCCGAGCAGTTTGCCGAGCTCCACTTAACTCGCCAAATGGCTCAACGTGCCTAGTTTCAACCCATCTTCTTGAATCCAACCCTGGAACCCCTGAAAACAAAATTATAGCTTTCCCAACTCAAATTAAATTCATACCTAGTGATTTTCATGCACAATCCCTCAAAATTTCATTCACGTTAAGGCACAATCTTCAGAAATCAACTATTAATCTTAGCTAGGACAAGATTATCGTATCAACATAGGCAATCAAAATTCTAACTCTACCAGAGAGGCCCAACACACATCAACAAGGTACGATCATAAAAAATGAGCGTAAAATTTTCAAATGTAATCTCAGAATTCGGAAACCAACCTTTTGTGCCGATTAAAACGTGATTGGAAAGCTACACGGCAAAAAAGTCCAACTCCGAGCGCAAATCAATCAAATAAAGTATTAGTAAAATGCATAAAATAAGGAAAATACTACCTTGGTGCGAGTTTGGGAGGTTGAAGAATGAGGGAAAGTGAAGAATTTCAAATTTTAAGACTCTTGGTCCTTTTAAAGTGTTCAGTTTGCGCTCATTCGGTGACATTAGTCATGCTCGCCAACCCACTCGGCGACACGCCGAGTGGTCACTTACCTCGCTGAGTTTTATAGGATGTGGGGATCCAAACGGCAGATTAGATCAGGATCACCGACCAAGTTGGCGATTCGCCAATAATTTCCTGGGCTCGCTGACTTTTACAGACTGCAATGTAAAATTATCTTGAGTCCAACGGCGGTCTGGGTCGAGGTCGTCGACCTCTTTGGAGATGTGCCGACTGGACCTTTTTGCTCGCTAATCTACATTTTTCAACAACTTTCCCACTTCGACCTACACAAACAACACACCATTATTTCTTAAAGCAAAAATAAAGTGATAAGGGGTCTTATGTTGCCTCCCAAGCAGCGCCTTAGTTAACGTCATGGCACAATACAAGTCCCCACTTAAGTTCCATTAGTGGGGTTTGCCTCACTTTCATAAGGCAACCCCTCTTCCGACTCTAGGTAGAGACATTCCAAAAACATCTTATCTGCAATTCCATGAGTCGAGCACTACTGGAAGAGAGCCTTAAACCTTTGCCACAACTCATAAACTGAATCACCCTCCAATTTATTGAAACTTAGGATGTTATCCCTTAGCATCATCATTTTTAGAGGAGGGTGGTCCATTGGGTCACCGTTGCTAGCAGATATGCTCAATTTTTCTGTTCAAAACAACAACACAAAAACCAAAACTAAAAATTAAGTAAGTTCAACTATAATTAACAAGAACAAGATTCAACGTAACCAAAAATTCTCAAGTAACACCACTCCCCGACAGCGGTGCCAATTTGATGTTTATGTAATTAAGACACAATTTACGATGCAAGTGTCTACGATCGTATAATAGTTTAGTAACCCAACCAAGGGTTGGGACTGTTCCCAAGGGAGTGGTTTTGATAATTAATAGAAAAACAAAATTTAGTACTAACTAGTCGTAGCTAAAGACATTAACGATTAAAAACATTGTAAATTAAAGGGGGACACAAGTGTGTCAATTAACAATGGGGGGTTTTGTCACAAGTAAGTAAAAACAGTAAAATAAACAAGGATTTATAAGTAATGAGAGGGGATCCTTGGAATGTGACGGGAATACGGGTTAAGTTAGATTATTGGGTACATGCTTTAGATAGAAAATTCATCGAATAATTGTGACTAGGCTAAATTTTAAGGGGGATAACCTCTCTCTCGAGCAACTTACCCTGTTTCAAATGCGTTTCTCTCGGTCATCCACTTGTCGCATGAAGACCAGCCTACGCCTTAACCCACTCACTCTCTCGAGCTGAGTGTGTGGGAATAAGACTAGGATTCACTCTCTCGAGCCGAAACTCATGTCGACCCACTCCCACCGACCATCAATTTAGTAGTTTTAGTTTTACAACCTCTCTCTCTCGCAAGCCGAAAACACATAAATAAACTTGTAGTTGGAACTACAAATTCGTTAAATTCATCCACAACTACTAAATGAAACCACAATTAAATTATGATTAAACTATCAGCAAGCAAGACCTAAAAATTATCTTAACTCATATTCGCTAAATAACACCCCAAGAATTTATACCAAATTGAGCTCGCATTCAACTGGTATGAAGATTTAATTCTTGGTATAGGCCAAAATTAAAGAATCTAAGAGACCCAAATCCAAATCTTGAAGATGGAAACCCTTTGGATCTTCAAGTCTTCAAAACCCTCTCAAACTTAGAGCAAAAATATCAAAAAGTACTATTCTATATGAAAATTATAATAATTGTTTGACTCTTAAAACTATAACTCTAACTAGTATTTATAGTTTTCACAGATTTGTGCTGCAGCGGATCATTCAGCATCGTTAATTGGAATCGCCGATCAACTCTGCGATTCACCCTTTTGTGTAGTTCATCGCCGTCTTGCACCAGTCTTCAGCATCGTCATGCTCTGGGTCATTGGGCGATATGGTACTGCTTCGCGGAACTTCTCGGCGATGCGCCGAGTACTCCTTTTTTCCGCTGACTTGATCGTTTCCTTCAGGGCTCAACACACTGGAACAAAAGGCAAAGTAAGACCCTTTTGTGACTCGCCAAGTGTACTCGGCGAT
Source organism: Solanum stenotomum (assembly GCF_019186545.1). Classification (NCBI taxonomy): domain Eukaryota; kingdom Viridiplantae; phylum Streptophyta; class Magnoliopsida; order Solanales; family Solanaceae; genus Solanum; species Solanum stenotomum. The sequence continues at coordinate 26,074,653 of NC_064285.1, read as the reverse complement.
CCTCAGGCCTTCATTTCTTCGTGATTTTCAGCCTTTTCGTTCCTTTTTGTGACGTAGTGTCCATGCTTTCCTTTAAACTTCAAATACCTAAAACTTAAGGATTTTCATCAGATATTAAGATAAAATAAGCATTTGAGGACACAATTTCTATTAAAATATAGCCCTAAAAGAGTCCAATTTATGGACTCATCACTCACCATGTCATAATCTTTCTTTAGATCTACTTTCATAAGACACCTAGGAGATACATTCTTCCTATTATAGTGTCTTAGTAAATCATGACAAATCAACACACTGTGCATCATTGATCTCCCTTGTACAAAGGCTGACTGATTTTTTGCTACTATATGGCTGATAACAATTTTTAATCTACTGCAGATTAATTTTGATATGCACTTATAAATGACATTGTTATAAGAGATTGGTCTATATTGGCTGGCAACTTCAGGCACCTCTATTATTAGAATTAGAGTAATACTTGTTGAATTTGTGACATCCTCTCCCACCAAAGACCATGTTGCCTTGTAGAATCCATTGTCATACCCTTCTGGTCCAGGGCTCTTGGTGCTATCAATTTGAACCATAGCCTTTTTCACCTCTTCCGGTTTAAATAACTGAATGAGTGCACATTGTTGTTCTTCTATAAGCACCTTCCTTTTTCTTATCAAGTTCCTATTGCTCGGCATCTATGCACTGTCTTGTTCCCTAAAATTTCCTCATAGTACTCCACAAGAAGACTTGCAATAATTGTTGGATCTGATTGCCATACTCCCTACCTGTCTTTCAATTTTATTATGGCATGCTTCAACTTTCTATGTTTTATGATTGAATAGAAGTACCTTGTGTTGTCAACTCTGATAAACGCTCATCTACACCTCATCCAGTACTAGGTGTAGGCGATTGTATTCTAGCATTAAACCCAACAAAGAGTTGTGATCGAACCCATAGGGAGCGATACAATATAGAATTTAATTAGGAAATAAAGGTTTTGTTCTAATCGGTTATAGAGGTCGACATTATCGAAACCAAGCAAAGTAAATTAATGGTTTGACAAAAAATGTCAGATGGGGGGGGGGGGGGTTAATAGTGTTAACAAGTACAACAATTAGAAAAGCAGGGGAGTAATCAAATAAAGATGAATTCTCGGGGATGTGATCGATTATAGGCAAATTTCGCTATATAGGTAATTGAAATTTTCTAACAACGTAGGATAAGCTATAGATGCAATAGCTTTCTCTCGAACAACTATTACGATTCAAGTGAGTTCTCTCAAACCTCGACAAGCTTAACAATATAAACAACCCAAAACCTTAATTTGTCTACTCTCTAGAGCTAGATAGGTAGGATCGAATTAAGATTCACGCTCTGGAGCTAGATAGGTAGGTTCGCATTAAAATTCACTCTCTCGAGTTAAAACTACGACAACCTAATCACTACTATCATCAATCGATAACCTTGGTTCGACAACCTCTCTCTCGAGCAAGCCCAAAATACTAAGCTAAAATTGCATTTGCAACTACAATTCATGAGTTAATACACAACTATCAATCAAACCCAAATTAAAACAACATTTAAATTAGTAAACAACAATACCCATAAGCTAATTAGAACAAATAATCACATCATCACACACCAAGAATTGGGGTTTTAGTCACACATCATAAAAAGGAAGAAATAACTACCAGTTACGTTCTCCATAATCTGGGTATTCCAATCCATGTCTTTACAATGATAAAAAATGATCAGTATCGAAAACCCAACTCAAAATCTACTTGAAAAATCCTAAAACTAAGTTACCAACGAAATTTCCAAGTTCTACAATGGAGAAATTAATCATTAAATGACTGGACCCTTTTTCTACTTTCTGAAATTCAATTTATACTTTCTCAAATTTTGGTCTTCAGGATCACTAGGTGAGGTTAGTCGAGCATCGCCGACTTGGTCAGCGATCCGCCAATGGTTTCATTCCATCGCAGGGTTTTCCTTTGCTCTTTAACCTTAGGGTTCTGTTACTTTAGGCCATCCAAGTTTGTATCACCGATTCATTTGGCGTTTCACCGAAGGTCCAAATCCATCGCCAATTTGGGTTCTCCCCACGACTGGAAGTCTAGAACTTTAGGTGAGCTGAAGTTCCACTCAGCGACTCGCCGAGTGGCTTTGGCGAATTTCAGCTTTTACTAGCTTCAACCTTTTTCATCTTTTTTGCTCCTTTTTGCTTGGTAATGTCCTTGCCTTGCTCCTTTGCCTTCATTGCTGCAAATTAACAATTTAACATCAGTTTAGAGCATAAATTAAGCATTGAGGACAATAAAACTATGATAACCAAGCCCTAAATGAGTCGCAATCTCAAACTCATCAAAACCCCCAACTTAAACTTTTGCTTGTCCTCAAGTAAAACTCAAGATTGATCAGCTCAATAAGGATGTCTATAAACAGTGCTACTCAAGACTCAACATGAATACACACAAGAGATTAAAACTACACATGCAATGTTCAATTGTGCTCTCTAAGTTTCAAACTGTGACTAACCATTATCAAAAGCACTCTAACTCACAATGCTTGCTTCAAGTGCAAGTTCAAGCTCAACAAAAGCATTCGAATGCCATGACATCAAAAATGATTTCATGCTCATACAAAGCTCATCAGCTTTTAAAATTTCAGAATTAAAACAACTCCCACTCTCTCAAAAAAAACACATGCATGATCCTTCCTCATAGGCTTGCACGTATTTTCCAATCAACATGATAAGAAGCTCATTCAAGATCACAAAGGTCTTTCAAGGCTTGTAGCGGGGTTGAGGGTAATAGTATGATCATTTAGGATTAGTGACTTTTAACTTCATGAAGCATGGCCTGCATTTCATTATTTCTCGTTTTCTATCACACTTTTTTCTTTTCAAAACCATCACCCTACTCTTTCAAGTACGCATCATTGGATACCCCATTTCTTTTGCTCATTGCACACACTTTATTTCAACAATTCTTTTCTTTTTTGATCTTTTTCTTCTTTTCATTTCTCTCTTTCTCTCTCTTTTTTATATGGAGGGTTCCATCTTTTTCAACACAATCTTTAAAGAGGTGAATTTCACAAACTTCTTCATTTTCCTCCCTTTTTTCACCACACCCCAACTTAGGCTTTTGGCCTAAGTTGTCTATTCAACATACCCAATGCTCCATGAAGATTTTAGGTGGGAAGGAAAGTGGTCATTTATGTTCAAGGTTCATCCAAAGAAAAGGATAGGCTCAAATGGTGCCAAGCTAGGTTCACACTCTCACAAGGGTTTCACAAAGAGGTATAATGGAAACATTGGCTAACTCTCCACAAATTGTGCCTAAGATCATCTCTATCATTCACTCACACTAGCCAATTAGATCAACGGGCCAAGTTCTTGGTATTAACAAGCATGCATTTCAAGACAACCTCACCACACACGACATTCAACACAATCATCAAAACAAGACTTTACCATTTTCGCTAGCGTGCAACGATCATCAGAAGAATTTCACTCAATAACCGGCTTACTCAACTCAATTCACCTCATCAGATTTCCACACACATGTCGTTCAAACAAGAGTATTATTCAAGTCATCGGTATTGACCACAATCGACACTCGAAATTGCAAGAGAACAACCCCTTTCAAACAAACAAGAGGTGGCAATTTTAAAAATCAGTTTAAAACCATTTGCAATTCAAAACAAGGGACCAACACAATAGATCAAAACTATATAAATAAGAACAAAAGATATGATCCAACATTTATAAAACAACCCAACAGCGATAGGTATGGAAATACCTCACCCTGCCAAACAAGTCTAGCAGTTGCCCTCAAATGCAAAGAAATAATAAAATAATCTAAAAATGACAAAAATGGATTAAAAGGGTCATCCTTCTAGGCTAAGCCTGGGGTGAGCTTGCATGTCGCTAACTCCATCCGTCTGGGCATCAGTGCCCGACTCAGCAGCATCTTTATCTACACTAGAGCCCGACATCGAGGTATCTCTGAGTGATTCCTGCACAACTGTCTCAACTATGGCTCCCTTAAGATCAACTAAGTCATCTTACATAGCAGCATCACAGACACCTAGCTCCTCCTCATCAATTTGTGCTTTAGACTCGGCATCTGCATCATCAGCCCTAGCAACATCTCCGGTCATAGTAGCCGAAAGAACCTCAGAACTAGCTGGAATATCAATTCCCACATTGTCGGGATTCTCAACTGCACCGAACAACATCAATAAATATGTGGACTTCAGCTCGTCCAAATCCTTGAACAACCCTACAACATCAGCCTTTAAGGCCGTCACAGCAGCAGAATCATTCTGACTCTGATCACAAGTCTCAACCCTCACAGTAAGGGAATACAATGCATGCCTGTGGCCATCAATCAACTCTCTATGCTCTCTCATCTCTACCCTAATCATGGCCAAGGTAGCAACAATCGCCCGTTCTATCATCCCAAGCACAATGGCCTCTACCTGGAAGGCACACACATCAACGAAATGAGCTATATGGACCATCTTATATAACATGGCCCGGATGATAGGGGGTCAAGAGGCGGTAGCAGCAACAATAGTAGAAGTAGTGGGAGGGGGTACAACAATAAAACTAGGATTAGCAGAAGTAAATGGACCAGAGGTACCTATAAGCTCACTGGTCTAAAAGAGCAGTATTGCCTAAGTCGGCAACATATCAACGTCAACTATCAGGGAGGAATCCATCGGTGCAACCCTCCTTATATCAGCCTCAATCCGTCGGATGTCAGTAGAGGAAGTGAAAGTCACTTCCACATCCATCTTGGCAAATACCAAAACATAGCGCACCTGCACAACTCAGTGATCAATATGGAGAGGGGAAGGGAGGTCTGACTCTACTTGTCCCTCATTACCATCTCTTGCTCAATGAGCAGACCCAAGTTCAGTCTATTTCGATCCATAATAGAACCTAGACACACACCCTTCGGATGTCGAAGGATCGACTCATTCTGTGAAGTCATGATCGTGCTGCTAATAAACCCAAACCAGTATCCGACAGCCATGTTCAAGTCCTTCTTTTGAATCGATGCACCGGGCTTGATCCACCTCGGTGTCATATAAAAAATTAAGGGTGCCAACCAACCCTTTAGATCATCTAGGGTCTTCTTCTTGATGAGATCAATGTAGTCATGCATGAAGTCCCTTAAACACCCGAATACCTCATTAATTTCTGAACTGCTACACTTCACCTTCTTCCCCCGAACCATCACATTATCTACCAGCTTAAACATGTTGACCTTCTTTTTCCCTTTTGGAACCAGCTCCCCATAAGCAGAGTAGAGCTCATGGACCCAAGTAGGGATGTAATAGGCTTAGGACTTTGTAAAAATTTCAAATTTGTGAAACTTCAGAGTGCTCCACACTTCAGGGTACCAGCTTACCACGCCATTTGTGGACAACGCTTTTCCTCTAAAATGGTCCTCAAACTCTCGGCCTTTAGTCTATTGAGTGACCGGGGTGAATGAGCCTTAACTGGAGGAGGGGCCTGCACTATTGTCTGAGCTGGAGAGGTGGAGGAGGCATATGAGGCACTGGGATCCTAGATGGATCATTCATCAACTTAGAGCGTAGCTACGCTCTCTTAGCCTGTAGGAGTTGGTCATCTTTCGGCTCAGAGACGAAGGTCGGAGAATTACCCTCAGAGTGGCCCTCAGTCAGAGGGAATGAGGTACGTGGTGTAGATTCCCTCAGTGTATGAGCTCTCCTCCGCTGGTGTGGGTTGAACAGGACCTTTTCCCTTGCCCTTTCCACTATTTGGAAAAAGTTTAGTAACTATAGCCCGAGAGGCTGCAGCCTCCTCATTGATCACTATCCCTCTAGCCCTTTTTTGGGGAGGTTGATTCCTTCCTGTGACTTTAGGTCTAGCCATTTATACAAAACAAAACACCCACGTTAGATGCATTTCGAAAAAAAATTCAAAGTTTGAAAACTGCATCGAATGACTCGCCGAACCGTTTGGCAAGTCACAGAACCCCTTTGGCTTACTAAGTCGGGCTCATTGAAAGTTCTAGAGTAAAATCATTCAAGAATAATCATTAGTAAGTGCTATTCAAGGACATTCGGTGGATCGCCGACACCATTCGGGGAACTAGAAATAGCTCGCTGAATGTTACAGAACAATTTTACGGATTTTGGGTGTTGAAGGGTGATAAAAAAGGACTTTCAACGAGTCGTCGAGTGAAATCGGCGAGCACAAGCATATCTCTGAAAGTTACAGAACCTAAACCAACAAGATGGAGAATTAAAAGGCAATCGAGGGGAATATAGGCAAACCACCAAACCACTCAGCGAGCTCGAGCCAGCTCGCCGAATAGTCCAACATGCTAGATTTTTACCCCAACCTTCAAAATCTAACCCGCATCCTTCCAAAACAAAATTAAACTATTGTTCATTGCAATTGGGTTCAGACCCAAACTTCCCATGCCTACAGGGTCCCCTAATTTGGCCAAAATTGGTCAATTGACATCTTTCGCCCTTAAGAATGACGTCAATCGCTCTATCATTGGGCAAAATCTGACAATCGACATAATCCGGGATTACTCAATCTTCACTCCCACTAGACCCACAACAAATTCAACACAACCCATTCAATTAAACATGCTCAAACTAAATACGGGCAGGCATTCACACCACACATTCAACAAATCATTATAAAGCATAGATATGAACCACACAAAGATTATGCGTTCGATTTTTACCAAAATTGTAAAGTCGGGGTTTAGAAAACCAACCTTATATGCCAAAAATTTGAAATGCTAGGCTAGCAATGAATCCAAAATCCTCCCCGAGTTACAGATCCCAAACAAAAAGAAAGTAAACTAGTACAAGAGTAATAAGATATGCGGTTGTGAAAGTTTGGAAGTCAAAAAGTATGAAATGAGGGAGATTTTTGAATTTAAAACGGTTTGGCCTTAAAGACTCTTCGATTCGCCCACCAGTCGGCAATCACGACTTACGTCGCTGACCCACCCGGTGATGCGTCGAGTGGTACTTTAGTCCGCCGAGTTTTACAGAATCTCCAGCAAGTTAGGTAGTTCAAACGGCTGTCCAAGTCGGGCTCGCCAGCCTGTTCGGCGAGTCGCCGACCTGACATTTGACTCACCTAATTACCATTTTCCCAAAATTTCACATTCCAACATGCACATTCAACACCCGTTATTCAAATGCAATATTAAAAACATAAGAACTTGGGTTGCCTCCCAAGAAGTGCCTTAATTAACGTCGTAGGACGATGAAGATACCCATTAAAGTTTCATTCTTGGGATTGACCATGGTGTCACTCGGTAGTCCCCCTTTTGGCCTTGGATTCAAATGAGTCAAGATTTGACCATTTGTGTATCTAAGTCCTTAATGGACACCGAATGAGAAGTAACAATCTGATTGAGAGTAGAAACGTCCTCATTCATCTCTTTCAACCCCTTGTCTGACCCTTCCACTTTGTTGAGAATGCATGAGAGCACATCTTTAATGCAAAAGCTTTTCGGGTCAGACCTATGCTCTTTAGGCATTTGACGCTCATGGAGACACACATATCTCTCTCTGTCCCCATCTCTCTCTTTCCAACTAGTTTCACGCTCAAGCCATCTATCACGGTCTCTCAAACTGTCATCACGCTCTCTATTCCAACCTTAATTCCCGTCTGGCCTTGGATAGTTTGGACGGAAACCACCACATTGATTTGCAAGAAAGATCACTTCCTTATTATATAGAGCCTCAAAATGTGCCTCATCGGGGTTCACCCACTAATACCAATATCATTCACAGCTTTCAGACCACTACTCATGACATGTTTGGACAACAAGTCCATTTGGGTTATCATCTTGGCCATGTTTTGATCCCGTTCTTGGTTCTTTTCGGTTTGTTCCTTGGTCATCCTAAAATTCAAAGGGTACATTTGATCCTCTCTCGTGTACAAAGTACAATTGATTTTGGTCATGCCATCAAGCGAATTGGAAGCAATTTCAAATGGTTGCTGCATTATACCTCCACATACAAGTTGGTCAGCCACACATTTGTTCACCGAATCTAGACTCTGATAGAAATGTTGTAGCAAGACGTTGTTTGGCAGTCCATGAGTCAGACATTTGAGTAGAAATTTTTGAAACTGTAGCCAAGTCTCGTGGATTGGCTCACCATCCAAGCATTTGAAACCTTGGATATTATCTCTCAATGACATCATCCTCGAAAAAGGAAAGAACCTTATGTAGAACGCTTCGGTCAGTTCATCCCAAGTAGTAATAGAGTCACTAGGTAGGTAGGCTAACCACTTGGTAGCCTCTCCCATCAAAGAAAAAGGGAACAATCAGAGTTAGACTGACTTTTGGGATAGGTTCCTGAATGAGAAGGGACCACTAATGTCCACAAAATTTTGAATATGGTCATGGGGATCCTCATGAGCCAAGCCTCCAAATAACCCTTTCATTTGCAAGAGTTGTAGCATCGTTCTTGTCACGTGGAACACCGCATTTCCCTTAACCCGAGGTAACCGAATAACACCTACCCCACCCAAATGTACCTCATTCACCAGTACTTCATTCACATCGTTCCAGTTACCGATGTCATCATTTTGGCCCAGCTGGCTGGCATTGCTTCCATTGACACTCATTACGTCACCTGCGCAAAGGCAACAAACAACACACAAAAGGTAAATAGGTTCAACTACAACACAACCAGATTATAAACCAACTTCAACAAGAGAATTCAATAACACCACTACCCGACAACGGCACCATTTATGATAAACGCTTATCTACACCTCATCCAATACTAGGTGTAGGCAATCATATTCTAGTATAAAACTCAACAAAGAATTGGGGTCGAACCCACAAGGAGCGGTACAATATAGAATTCAATTAAGAAGTAAAGGTTGTGTTCTAATCGGTTATAGAGGTAGACATTATAGAAACCAAGCAAAGTAAATTAATGGTTTGACAACAAATGTCAAATGCGGAGTTTAAGAGTGTAAATTAAAAACTACAATAATTAGAAAAGCAGGGGAGTAATCAAATAGAGATGAATTCTCGGGGATGTAATCGATTATAGGATAATTTTGATAATGGGTAATTGAAATTTACTAACACCGGTTGAATCTCAGTGGGTAGGCTAGGCTAGGCTATAGATGCAATAGCTTTCTCTCAAACAACTATTACAATTCAAGCGAGTTCTCACGAACCTCGACAAGCTTAACAATATAAACAACCCAAAACCTGAATCTATCTACTCTCTCGAGCTAGATAGATAGGATTGAATTAAGATTCTATCTCTCGAGCTGAACCCATGACAACCCATTCACTACAATCATCAATCGATAACCTTGGTTCGAGAACCTCTATCTCAAGCAAGCTTAGAACACTAAGCTAAAATTGCATTTGCAACTATAATTTATGAGTTAATACACAACTATCAATCATACCGGCATTAAAAAAAAACATTTAAATTAGTAAACAACAATACCCATAAGCTAATTAGAACAAATAATCATATGATCACACCCAAAGAATTGGGGTTTTAGCCACACATCATAAAAAGAAAGAAATCAATACCAATTACGTTTTCCATAATATGGGTATTGCAATCCGCATCTTTACACTGATCCAAAATGCTCAATACAAAAAACCCAACTCAAAATCTACTAGAAAATTCCTAAAACTAAGTAGCCAATGAAAGTTGCAAGTTCTACAATGGAGAAAATACTCAGCAAATGACTAGATTTAAGATTGGACCCTTTTTTCTGCTTTTTGAAATTCAATTTATACTTTCTCAAATTTTGGTCTTATGGATCATTAGGAAAGGTTAGTCGAGCATCTCCGACCAAGTCGGCGATATGCCAATGGCTCCATTCCATCGCTGGTTTGTCGTGGCTCTTTAACCTTAGAGTTCTATTACTTTAGGCGATCCAAGTTTGTGTCGTCGAAGGTTCAAATCCATAACCAATTTGGCTTCTCCCCAGGGTTGGCAGTCTGGAACTTTAGGCGAGCTGAAGTGCGACGCGTCGAGTGGCTTTTACGATTTTTAGCCTTTTCTATCTGCAGTGCTTTCATCTTTTTCACTCCTTTTTGCCCGATTATGTCCTTTCCTTGCTCCTTTGTCTTCATTGCTGCAAATTAACACTTTAACATCAGTTTATAGCATAAATTAGGTATTTAGGGCAATAAAACTATGAAAACCAAGCCTTAAATGAGTCGAAATCTCATACTCATCAACCTCCCAATCTTATCCAACTTGCCTTACTTCTTTGTTGTAGAAATACTTCAGGTAGATAAGATGAAGTCCTTAATTTTTTATACAATTGACTTTCTCTTTGTTGACAGTCTATGCTATAAGGATATCTCTGTAGTTGCATTTGTGCGTGCTTCAACTTCCCCCTGTCTGCATTTGCCTCCCTCACTATATTCTGGAACTCTTCTACATGCAATACCTTTAACTTCTTCTTTAGCAAGTTTAATTTTCTCACTACTTGGTACATCATACCGTCCTCTATATGTGCCTTCCATCATTCTTGCACAATTGGTAGAAACTTTGAGTTCTTTGTCCAAACATTACAGAACTGAAAAGCTTTTCTAGTTTTATACTCTTCATTAAGAACTACTTTTGTTGGGTAAAGGTCACTAATCCCCTCTGGCAAGAATAATGCTTTGCAACTAGGCATTGTGTCCATCCATTCTCTATTGATGAATATCCAATCTATTTTGGAGAAATATTCTATTTTGTTCATGTTTGTCACTCCAAGTGTATTTGTTCCCCTAAGTAGGAAATTCCAGCAATCCGCTTTCCTTCACACATTTATTGAAGTCCGTCATTTCTGCCCATGTTATTGGATTTCCCCCTATTCTATCCTCAACATTCAAGATAGAGTTAAAATCACCTAACACCAATTATGGTTCAGTGCACCTCTTACTTTGGATCAATAAACTCTCCCACAACTCCTTATATCTTCCCTGCTATTGAAGGCATATACATATTAAATTTGAAAGAAAAGTTGAAGGGGGATGAATTTTACCTCACAAGTGACTTGTTGAGCAGTCTGTCTATGAGATTTATAGAATAATAGTCTGGCCTCCATGTCAGCCATATTCTACCTATTTTGTTCCTCTCCAAATTAGTAACATACTTCCATCCAACAAACATACTTTCAGTCAGCTTTTCAATTTTCCTACTTTTTATTTTTGTTTCAAGTTAGCCAATCAAACTTACCTTTTCTTCATTGCAAAGGATTTTGACTTCTATTTGCTTATTTGGAGCATTAAGCCCCCTTACTTTCTAGCTAAGTATAATCATTATTCCCAGACTCTTTTATAGTCTGGCCTCCTACATTTGCTTTATTTCCTTCCATTCCACTTTTGTTTCGCAGTACCTGAAAAGATTTAGCACTTTCCAACTGAGAAGTCTGCCCTGGAGGACTCCTTGGAAATGTCTTCCTTATCCTTACGGGTGTTTTCCATCCCTCCTTATTACTCGTTTCCACCTTTCCCCCTATTGAGTTTGTAGTTGTTGTGCCACTTGAGCCCCTGCTTTTGAGTGTTTCCTCCCCTCTGTCCATCTCCTTGTTTAGGAGGTATTTGAACAGGCTTAGGACCTTTCTTTGTAAGTTTGTACACCTTTTCTTCATGCATATATTTTTAACAAAGTTTGCATAGTGTTGGCTTCCAGTCATACTATACATGCTGCTCAACCAGTCTACCTTTTTCATTCTTAAATTTCACTACCTCTAGTAGTTGTGTTCCCATCTCAACTTCAACCAAAATGCGCACAAAATCCAGGCCATTCTTTTCCTTTGTGCTGTGGTCCACCATCATATGTTTCTGTTAAGCTACCTATTTTACTCAGCCCTGCCCTACTCAAATACTTGAAATCCAGACTTGGGAATTTAACCCAGATTGGGACTATTTATAGTTCCTCCTTGGTGAATTCTAACTCCGTTGTCCATTCCTTAACAATGAATGATTTATTATCGAAATGGAAAATTCCACCCTGTAATGCCTCCTGTTTTCCAATCACAGTTTCAAATCTCACCACTAGTACCCCATTTTCTTAACATACCCACCTTATATATACCATACTTCCCCGATAACCTCTGTATGTATCCTTGTATAACTGTAAAAAGAAGGTGTGCACCCAACTCATAACACACCACAACGTTGCTCCAGTAAGTAATTTCAGACCTTATATCCTCCATTTCGATTTCTACTATCTCCCCCTTCTTTGTTGGAGTTACATACTCCAATTTGTATCCCGCATTTGCCAATTTCGCTATCAGAGTCATCCAATATTGATTTCTTCTTACCCAGTGCATTAGCCTCATCTTCCACTTCATCCTCCCATGATTTCTTACTGTTACTTGATTCCATAGGGCTTCCATATTCAGTGGTCTGAATAACCCTGTCCCAGATGGCTGTTACTTGGTCTCGCTGCTTTGTATTGCTTCCTTGTTGCATGACACTATTCCATTGAACTAGGCTTGCCCTTTCTCACTCAATATCTCTTTCCCAGTGTTACCTTTACTTTTCAGCTGATTTGAAGCTAGATCTACACTCTTTATTTGCAATTCCTTCGTTTCTGTAGATTCACCCTATTTTCTACTTAATTCAGCTACTCTTTGACTCGAATTAATTGATTTCCTTTCCCCCATACCTGGTTTTCATCCTCGCAGAGATTTTGCCTTCCTGTGTAAAGCTTCCTTAGCCATTATTGCCTTTTGAGTGGGTATACGAACTCGCTTACCCATGGTGAGCGCAAGTTATGCTAACGAGCATGAGAGAGAAAGCATATCCAAAATAAAATATTTTGTATGTATGTACGTTATATAAAATGCAATTCACATTTTGTACAATATGCAAAAATGTTGGAAATATAGTGAAATTACGTGGGTGTTTCGTTATGAAAATAAAAAAATAATTATGTTATTTGAATTTTTTGAATATTTTTTTAATTAAACAAAGAAGAATAATACAAATACCAAACCCGAAGTGGCTTGGATCAAATTAAATATCTAATTATAACAAAAAGGAAATAAACACAATCAAAAAGGGCAAGAGCTTCTGGGAGTTTCCAAAACCCTAAATCAAGTCGCCTCTTCGATCTAACTCACCGAAGCTCTACAACCATTGTTTCCTCAACACTACCTCACCCATACAAGCATCTTCTTTTACAAACAATATCATGCCCGGTGTAATCACTTCTTGAACGTCAAAAATCTCACTGATGTTATGATTCATTACCAATGAAGACTTTTTCAACATAAATGTGGTAGATCCAAGCTAGATAGAAAGGTATGTGATTGTGAAATTTGCCCCCAATAGGAATGAAATGAGATAGCCAATCAATCAAAATAATATTATGACCTACTGTGCCTTTTACCTTACTTTCCAACTTCTATTTAATCTTCTCAACAAATTGAACTCCAAAAGGGTTAATACCATAGTTTAAAAATATTAATTTCCAACTGGGAGAATAAAGTAGCTCACTGAATGAAGCATAGAAATTGTAGTTTTAATTGTTGTTCGCTCAATATTAACTTAGCATCCTGAAACCCGTGTTTTATATTTTTGTTATTCTTAGATTTGATATGTTGTCCATTTCCATCTAAATAGTTATTTGTACTTGTTGAGGTGTTTCGTTTATGTTAAAAAATTGTTTCATGTGTTTACCTGCAAAATCAAAAGCAATGTTAGCAAAAAAATCTGGTACTGAATTCCCTTCTTGATATGTATGCATCACATCCACATTGATATCCATCATCAATCCAGTAATGTAGCTTAAGTCCAAAGATATTAATCGTGGGACCTCCCAGCTTCCACATAGGATTTTCTGAGACATTAAGGAATTTGTTTCAATGATCAGGGGTATTAGGGTGTGTTCAATACAATATGTTATACCAATTCTAATGGCCTTTATTTCTACATCAATAACAGACACATTCACCATAACCCCTGATTCAACATCTATCATATTCCCTTGTTCATCTCTTATACAGAAAGCAATTGATCATTTTTCATCCTATACAGCTCCATCAGTATTGCACTTGAATTTACCCCCAGGAAGGTGTAACCATCTAATAATGTTAGTTTTGATTAGAGGAGTATAATTTTCCAGGAACTTCACAATCAGTGGCCAATTCTTTGGAATGTCTTTTAACCATGGGTATCTGTACTTAGAAAACATGTATACATTTATGTGAATCTCCAGTATCATGTTTTGTCTATTCATGCTACTCCTATGCTTGATCACATTCCTTCACTTCCAAATTTGCCATATTATAATAGCAGGAACTTCTTTGAATATTTGCTTTAATTTAGTAGCAGAATGAGTCTTCCGCCATTCCTCCAATGTTTGTTTGATCTATACCACCTGAAACTGAAGACATGTTGCATCAGTGAATAACCTCAAAATATGATATGAGTCAGGACATTCAATGAATAAATGTACAAAGGTTTCTTGTATATTGTTGTCACAACAACAACATATCTAAATTAGAAATTGCCTTTTCTAATAAGAACTTCCCTTATAGGAATTCTTCTAAACCACAACCTCCATAAAAAGAATGACACTTTAAAAGGTAATCCTTTCACCCATATGTTCAATATCTTCTTAATAGGCTCCTTTTTATTTCTACACAATTCCCAAGCTAATTTAACCTTAAATTTTCCAGATCCACTTGGTGTCCATCAAGGTTTGTCTCTTCCTTATGAAGGTGTTAGGCTTCCCAAGATTCTGGTAACATGATTACAAGTATCCTCATCAAGATTATCTTGTAGTACTGTTTGATCCCATCCATCCTCATTAAACAACTGAATAACATATTCCACCTGACTCTGATCGTGGTTCAGGTTCATATGGTAGTGTAGGATCCCAGTTGAGTTTAATTATCAAACCATACACTAGCATGTCCTTCCTTTGGTTTTCACCATATTTCATAATCACAGAAATCTCTTGCCAATAACCTATTCCTCCATAGTTGAGAGTCCCATTTCCATTCTACTTTTTATGGTCTTTGCCTCTTATAGTACTTGTTCCTTATATAGTTAGATCACATTGTGTTAGTTGTCCTAAATTTCCACAATAACTTAACAAATAAAGCCTTATAGAGGTCAAATAAAGATCTAACCCCAATCCTCCTTCTTCTTTTGGAACATAGACATCCTTCCAAGCTATCTAGTGTGTAGATCTTCCCTCCTTTTTGAAGTTCCATAGAAATTTAGAAAACATTCTATGAATGTCATGTATAACACACTTGGAAGGGTTAATAACATATGAAAGATAAACAAAGATGCTCTGAAGCACACTTTTGATTATTACTGTTTACCCCCCAAAAGTCAAAATCTTTCCCTTCCACATTTGTATCTTGTCTTGGATCTTCTTCATTAATACTAAGAGATGTACCTTCTTCTTCTTAGCATGACCAATAGGGCATCCCAGGTATGTCAACGGAAATAAACCTCTTGAAAAACCATTGATCATTTCTACCAACTCTTGAGAAGCATGTGCTGCCTTATAATGTACATAATATGAGTTGTTATCTTTATTAATCAGTTGTCCTCATTGCTCCTCTTACTTTTTCAAAACTCCCATTATAAGTTGTGAAGATTTTTTATCTGCAACTGCAAAACTAATTATATCATCTCCATAGGAAAATGATTAAATTTATCACTCCATTTAGGTAATACATAACTATATAATCATATCTCTCAAATAATTGATTCATAGCTCTAAATAACACCTCTGCAGATAATATAAAAAGAGCAGGTGATAAATCATCTCCTTGCTTAACCCCTCTTGTAGAGAGGAAAAATCCATGAGCTTTCCCATTAATAAGAACAGAATACCAATTATTAGCAATGGGTCTCCAAATCATGTTTAGAATCTTAGAAGCAAAACCCATCTCTTTAAGACTCTAATTAAACAACTCCAACCTACCCTATCATATGATTTTTCCATGTCCAACTTGATAACCACATTATCATGCTTATCCCTTAGCCTTATATCAAATATAACCTCCTGGGCCAACAACACATTTTCAGTGATATTCCTTCTTTTAACAAAACTAGATTGATTTGTGATATCAAGTTAGGCAGATAACCTTCAATCCTATCATGAACCAGTCTGGAAATGATCTTGTTTAAGAAGTTACTCAGACTAATTGGTCTAAGATTTGAGAAGGATTGGGTAACATCCTTTTTAGGTATTAGAACCAGATTGGTGTGAGTAATAGATTTTTAGAGAGAAACACCCTAGAAAAAGGCATGTACAATTTGTATAATATCAGGACGTACAATATCCCAACATGTTTGGTAGAAATATCCCATAAAATCATCAGGACCACAGGCACTATAAGCATTTAAATCAAACACCATTTTTTTTATTTCTTCTGCCTCTAGTAGAGAATTAAGAAACTCATTATCTTCCTAAAAATCGGTGGTTAGATACCCTATAACAGAGACATTTCCTTAGCTATATTTCCACTAGTGAATTGCTTTTCAAAAAAGCAGACTCCCTCCCTTATGATTTCGTCATCAAATTATTTACATGTTTCATCTTCGTTGAGATCTCTTTTCAATGTAAGCCTTTTCCTTCTTTCCCTAACAAGGCCATGGAAAAATTTAGTATTTCTATCCCTTTCCTCAAACCATTGTACACTAGCCTTTTGTCTCCAAAACTCTTCTTTGTAATGAAGATAGAGCTTTAACTCTGCAGGTGCTCTTTTCAATATTGCTTCATTAACTTGTGAAGGGTCTTCTTGGAATAAGCTCTTTCTAATCTTCACAATATCTTCTCTAATGGTTAGTTGCTTAAAAATATCTCTAAACTTCTCTCTACTCTAATGCCAAGGCCTTCTTGGTCCTTTTCTGTTTCTTCTTCAACTGAATGAAAATATAATCTCAGCCTTCAGACAACCAATTTTGTTAAACAACATTTTTGAAATCTTCTCTTTCAAAAATACATGACTCATCAACTCTGTCATTCCACCAAGTAAAAGGATTTCCTGAGAAATAAACAT
Source organism: Solanum stenotomum (assembly GCF_019186545.1). Taxonomy (NCBI): domain Eukaryota; kingdom Viridiplantae; phylum Streptophyta; class Magnoliopsida; order Solanales; family Solanaceae; genus Solanum; species Solanum stenotomum. Next base: position 26,057,627 of record NC_064285.1, on the reverse strand, counting down.
TAGACAAAACACATAAGTTAAGACATAGGGCAAAATCCTCATATTCCTTTGGATAAACAAGCAATCCACCAATATTTTCCTCATCTCAATGGATCACATTGAAATCACCACCCACCATCCAAAGCATATTGAAATGCTGATTGATTGTGAATATGTCTTCCCATAGACTTAATCACTCAATATTAGAACATTTAGCATAAACCACTGTAGTTAGAACTAATTTCCATCTTCTAATGTGAGTAGTAAAGTCAACTATTGCTCTGAGTTTGCTACAACACCCACATGAATATGATGATTGATAAACACCCAAATCTTCCCATTAGTATTATAATTAGCCTATTGCATCCCAAATCTTCTTTGGTATCTTCTAATCTGTCTAGTACTTTAAAATGGTTCCATAAAAGCAATCATACAAATTTGTGATGTTTATGTAGTGTTTGTACCCTATGAAAGGCATGTTGTGTTCTAACAGACCTAATATTCCATAATAAAGCTTTTAAACTCATTTGGACATTGATTTTACCCCCCTCCCCCTCCTAGTATGAATTCTTGTAGGCACTAAGCTATTACTATCTCATTTACCCTTGACTTTCCTTATTTCTTAGGACATCTTGGGTGATAGCCCTGCCTCTTTACTGATGTTTTGCATATTGGAGACATTTTCTTCTTTTTTTTATCCTCCACTTCTTCTCTCTTCTTTAAAATTTCCATGTTTACAAGTTCCTTAATCAAATTATTGTGTGTGACTAGTTCATGCAACCTTTCTATTGAAGTTGACTTTTTAGTGATGACGGGAACTAATGCTTAAACAATTGAGTGACCTAACTCCAACAACTCTAGGTGATGTTGAGCCCCATCTAGTGCACTTGGCGTCTGTAGAGGTACATGCTATTCAACATTTTCCAACTCCTTGCAAGATCATATCCTTTCCACTTTATTGTATAACTACAATTTATAAACCCCTAATCCCTACTTCCCTATGATTTATCATCTATGCTATTTGGTTCTTCTGCTTCCTCTTCTGTATCTTGTTAACTTTTTCCTGCAGTCCTGCCCAATTGAGTATGTTGTAGCTCATCTAGATCTGGATTCCCTATTTGCCCCTGAGCCCTAAAATGTCTACCATCTTTTGCTATTTAGGTATAAACTTTTCCTCACTATTACTCTGCCCTTCAGCCCTGTGTTTTCTTGTGCCTACAAAATTTTTTGATTGAGTTTCCTTTGATTTTGCAGGGACATTCTCCTTCTCATCATCAGTATTCTCCTTGTCTATCAGTTTAGTATTTTTATTTCCTTGCGCTTCCTATATAACATTTATAGAATTGATGTACTGATTATCTTCATTTATCTGAACCTCCATGATTACATCATGTGTACTACTCTCTTTGTCATGAACTTTATTATTTTGGACCGGAAATGGATTTGTTGTGAAAACATCCTCATCTTCTATCTTTCAATTATTCTCTTCATGCCTGGGATTATTTTATTTGTAGGATGCCATTTCTTAAACTACATGCCCACTCTTATTAGGGCTACCTCTTGTTATGCATTGTCAACAATCCTTTCATTATCTTCATGCCCTTATTCCTGTTTGTGAGCCTTGAGTTCTTGATGTAAAACCATGCGTTCTTTTCTACATACCCTTGCAGTTTACACTAATTGTAGTATTTTGGAACCATGTCATATTGAATCTGAATTCTCTCCACCCTAGAAGTCTTAGTGTCATCATTCACGACTTCTAACTATACAACCTTGGGGAAATTAGCTAGTAGATCCACCTAGATCTTGCTCCTAGCACAACTAGGTCAAGTCTTATTTATCGTCACATGTCTAGTTGTAAAGGTTTTCCTATTGCTGATGCTAATGAAAAAATGGATTCTTTAACAAAGAAAGTTACTTTTAAGTCCAGAAAGGAGATTCATGTCATTGTCTGAGGTGTTTCATCCTCAAACTTAAACACACTATAGTACATTAAAGGTCACATCATATAAGAATAACCATACCTTGATAATATATAGTAATTAGGCTTAGACATCATATTGATGAAATCTTCCTTCCTAGAGAACCTCATTAATATGTGACTATTTCGTAATAAACCAACCTTGCACTCCCCTTTCACGTTGCATTTCTTAGGAATTTGAATGCGAAGCTCTTCTATACCCAACCATTCGTACGAAAAATTTCCAATTACTACATAGTTAAGATTCTCAATAATATTCATTCTGTTCACCTCTTCTTTCTTACAAACTACTCATGGAATTCCCTCATTGTATCTGAGATTTTGGATTGGTATTTGCTTAATTATTGGTGAAAGACTAGCTGAACTTTTATTGAACATATCAACATATTGAACTGGCAAAAACTCCTTACCGGTCTTCTCATTAGGCAAACTCATATGATCAATAGGTAAAACGGTATTTGGTATCAACGAACTATTATTCATCTGGGCTGGGGGATGCTTTAGAATAGGAAAGAACTTATCAAAAGAAATAAAACATGACAGACCAGGACTAGAAGAAGGTTGGACGGCAGCCATGTTGGCCATTCCGGTGGGATATTTCAATAAAGTTTAGGATTTTTGCATGAGAGAGAAGAGAGTCTTACGATCTAATTATGAACCTTAAGCTTTTAAATTTTTTGAATATTTGGCTATACTTTTGACAAAGAATATTTAGAATTTCAACATTTTTTGTCTAAATATGATTTAAATCCTCAATTTCTAAATATTAGAAAAATCATCCAACTTGATTAGCTTAACCATGTGTATATATATTCATTTGACTTGCCATTTATTTTATTGGTGTTGTGAGTTTCTTAAAAAAATAAACAGAAGGATGAATCTTGTAATTTTTTGGATAGTGCAAGGATGTTTGTTGCTCACTGATATAACACAAGGATGTACTTTATGTTTAAGTCATACTTCAGGGATGATTTAAGCCAAAAACTCTAAATTTTTTCACTGATTAGATTTGTCTTAGTGACCTGTTATTGTACTTTTACCACCTAAATATTATCCCCTCATTAATGTTGGTATAAAATTAGCTTTAACGTCCAAAAAATAAATGTCTCTACAAATACACTTATAACAACACGATTTAGGTCCCATCATTAAGAAGTAGTCGTTAACGATCAAGTTTCTTGTAGTGAAATGACTCTTCCTAAAGTCCTGTAGCCTCCCGAAGAAAAGTAAAGATGTCCTCGCACCATTTCACAAGAATCTACTAGATATTTCCTTGTGTGATGAGATCACCAAACCCTGACTCTAATACAAAGTTTTTCACGATCCAAAACGAGTCATGAATGGAACCACACTCACCTCCTAGGTGGGCGAACCAACGGATTCAAATCCCAACTTATATTAATTTTATTTCTTACAAAATACAACCATAATGTGGAAGCTCAAAACTTATTAATGTAAGAAATACAAATCCACTAAAGTCTATCACATATTATTCCCAAAACCTAAAAGTCATCACAACAAGGACATCTAATCCTTAAATACCAAGTCTAAGAGTATCAATGACACCAAAATAAATAAAAATAGTTTGTGTCTTAGTACTAAGGACATCATGTCATGACCGAGAGAATCCAACACAAGCTAGAAGGAATAGGCTACCCTGGAACTTGATGTATTGGTGACTAGCTAGAGCTGAGGGCGAGTCAAATTTGTTGGTATACTTGTTGTACCGCACAAAACGAAAATGAAGAAAAACACAAGTAGGGGTCAGTACAGGGAAACATGTACTAAGTAGGTATCATTGGTCTACTCAAAATAGAAACTAATATGCAATATGTTATAGTATAAAATTAACTATAGCACTTATTAGGTGACAAGCAACAAACAACATGAAAAAGTGACAACATCACTGAAGCAAGTATGTAATCAGTCAATAATATCAAGAACAAACATGAGGATTCATACCTCCACACCACTTGTGTTGCCCTCATGTCATCAAACTGGATTGTTTCATGTAACTTCTATTTAGGTTTCTTGAGATTTACTGTTCATAGTACCTTTATAATTTTATAATGTCATGTATGGTTTTCTCTTACTTATAACCATGACCAATCCTATAACTGACCTTTCATCCAGGGCAATTGGTTAGTACTCTTAACAAGCATGACAGGAAAAACTTATCTTTGAAGTGGAACAAGAACATTAACTATCTCCTTAGTGGTAGTGTTGATGGAACTGTCGTTGTTTGGAATGTGAAATCTGGCGAATGGATGCAGCAATTTAAATTTCATTGAGGTGTTTTTTTTCCCTGTTCTGCCTTAATTTTGCTTTACTTTTGCCTCATATCTTTGCAAGGATAATTTTGTTTGTTGTGTTGTTTAAAATTAAAGGTCTGGTTGTATGATTTCAGAGAATATCACAAGGATAATTGGTCAATAATTCATTGTTTTTGTGCATATATGGAGCATGAAATAGAATGTTTTGCTTGCATGGTTTTAGAGAATATCGCAAGGTATTCTATTTTTGTTTTTTATTTTTTGCTTTGTGGTCTTTGTTGATTCATTTAAGCAAATCATACATCAGATGCTAACTCTTTTGTCCTTTTAGGAGATATCTACCATCAAATGGAGCCCAACTGGCGTCGGTACAAGCAATTCGAATCAAAGGTTGTTGCTGGCAAGGTATTCTATTTATTGCCACCTATCATATTTACAGTATTCTTTCACATGTGTTGTGGGTTCTATACAAATCCAACTCTTTTCTGAAAATAAGAGTGACTAAATTAGAGTGACTAAATACTCGATATCAAACTAAAATAAGTCCAACTCTTTTCTCATTTTATATCAATATATTTTATTTATTTTCTTAAAAAAAATGGCCCATGTTCTTGCTTATTAAAATACAATAAATGTTAAAGAGAAAGTTACAAATTAAAATACAATATAAATAAACTTAAAATGAGAATTAAAGATAAATATTCTGCATGAGAGATAAACAAGAAGGAAGGTAAATTATTTTTCCTAACATATAATGTATTTATTATATACATTATAATTAAGAATTTACTTTCATAAAGTAAATCTTAGTCATTAAATTTAATTTATATCATATGTCAATAATCCAAGCAAGAAATTGGAAAAATGGAGAAAAGAGAACTTTGGTCCAAAAGAGAACTCGAAGGTACAAAGTAATTACACTACATGTCACCTTACTTATATAAAAAAAAAATCATTGATACTTAAGATTATATATGTTGTAACTAAACTTATAAATTTTCCTTTTAGTGATTCACTTACCTTTGAGTATTGTTGATTGGTTATGAACTTAAGATTGATGCAAATATTCTTTTTGATAAGTAAACTTAGTGGACCATAAGAAAATTTCCCTAGTCAAAATTCATGGAATCTTAGCTTTTAGCTAACTAGTTAGAGTATTGACTATATATATTATTAGTCAATAATTCAATAATTATTTTTTTCAAATGTAATTAATAATTAGTGGACCAAATTAAAGGTTTTCTCTGAGAAATGGCTATATAAATCACTCTTCCTCTTCCTCTTTTTCTCTCACCAAGTCATCTCTATATACAACAAGTTTTTTCAGTTAATTTATTTTAGCAGTAGTTAGGGCTTCAAGCTACGATCAGTGACCACCATTAGTGCATTCACATGCATAGTGATCATCCTCACCACATTTGTAGCAACCGCCACCAACACCTCGGCCGCCGCCACCATGGCCACCACTGGAGTATCTATCTCCTCCACCGTTATTTCCTATCAATCTAGGTACACTCCCTAGAAAAGTGGCGATACTCTCCACACTAAAAACAATCGCTTCCTCCACCAACTCTTCCGCCTCCATAATCGTTGCCTCCACCATATCCACGATTACCTCCACTGCATCCACCTGTTGTATATAATGATGACTCGGTAAGTGAAAATAAAAGAAGAGGAAGACTAATTTATATAGTCGTTTTTCAAAGGATACATTTAATTTGGTCCACTAATTATTAATTACATTTGAAAAAATAATTATTGAATGATTGACTAATAATATATATAGTCAATACTCTAACTAGTTAGCTAAAAGATAAGATTCCATGAATTTTGACTAGGAAAATTTTCTTATGGTCCACAAAGTTTACTTATCAAAAAGAATATTTGCATTAATTATAAGTTCATAACCAATCAACAATACTCAAAGGTAAGTGAATCACTAAAAGGGAAATTTATTAGTTTAGTTACAACATATGTAATCTTTACTAGCAATGATTTTTCTAAATAATAAGTAAGGTGACATGTGGTGCAATTGCCTTGTACCTTCAAGTTCTCTTTTGGACCAAAGTTCTCTTTTCCAATTTCTTGCTTGGATTATTGACATATGATATAAATTCAATTTAATGGCAAAGATTTAATTTATGAAAGTAAATTCTTAATCATAATTTATATAATAAATACATTATATGTTAGGAAAAATAATTTACCTTTCTTCTTGTTTATCTGTCACGCAGAATGTCGCGAACCTGACCGACGTGATGGGAACCCACATTAACCCTCTAGTGGGAGAACCACTACAACCACCCTACTAAGCAACTTAAAGAAAACTAAGCCATTTAAAAGTATGGAAGCAGGTTTAAATGACGAAATAAATAAGGAGTTCCCATAAACTCCGAAAGTCTAACAAACAACTATCGCAGAAATTCAACCCCTAAAATTGAAAGTCATTGTACCAAAACTCTACTAATCAACAAGTGTAAGAAAAGGGTGTGCAACCCCGAAATTAAAACATAAACAAAGTCTAAACATATAGTCTGAGTCCGAAAAGAATGGACTAAACTATTGATGGATCCATGGCAGCCTGAAAGAACTGGCTCACACTTGAATCCGGTCTAGGTCAATGGTCTCCTAACAAAGGTCTGTCAATAGCCGCCTGAAGATGCCATGTACTCAACAAAGAAAGAGCAAGTGCAATATCAGTATACAAAACCATGGTGTACTGGTAGTATCACGCGGCTACTCCAGTCAGCGCAATATAAGCAAGTAATTACAATGCAGTAAACACACATATACAAAATGCATAATTCAATTATCATTTTAGAAGCAACATACAGTTTCCCAACATCAATGACATGTAAATATAAATGTAACAGTCACATGTGGTTCTCTCATGGAACCCACACCCAAACTGTTAGTGTGTTAAAACGTCACACCCAATCCAATATATATGTGTTGGAACATGACACTCGGTCCAATATATCAGTCAGAACGTGACACCTGATCCAATACATGTGTTGAAACGTGATAGTCGATCCAGTCAGCACAACCAGAATCACAATCACACCCATAATGAATAGTGCACATAGTCACACAATCAAGTAGCAAGTTCATGGCATGTAATTGTTCATATTGAATCATTTCCTTAGGTTCGATTCATGTTTTCCTATTCACATACATGCATGCATACAATGAAGCAATTAACACTTGAGGCTTCCCCTAAGACATTTAAGGCTTCCCCTTACGGAGTCTTTCAACTTATTCTTGGTCTAAACCAAGTAATTAAAGCAAGGATAAATAAACAAGGCTTAATTTACCCGGATTATATAGAAATATCAACTGAAGGCCAAAACCATGATTCTAAGGTTCAATTGGAGATTTTCCCACCGTTAACTCCAGGCCAAAATCCTACCCCAACGATAATTTATGAGGATTTTAAGTTCTAAGAATCGAAATACAGATTATGGGAGTAATTAACTTACCTTTAGCGCAAAATATGTGGGAATCTGAAAAGAAACTACCATGGGTCGTCCCTTCGCTCTTAAGAACAAAGTTTTGCAGAAAAAAAAGGTTTTTGGGGTTTTTCCCCAATTTAAGTCGCGACTGCCCCGCCACAGCGGCCCCGCCCTGGCGGGATTAATCCTGCCTCAATGGCTTGCACGGAGATAGAAACTCGGAATTTGAGTTCCAAGCTCCTATTTCACAACAGGCATTCAAACCTGGATGTTCTAAAACTACCATTTCATGCCAAGATCAATTTCGGGAGTTCCACTCGCCCGAATTCAATTTCATAATGTCGTAAAGGCTTCTTAACGTCTTGGTTATCCACTCACGTGATCAAACTCATAATTAAATCTCACATCCATTACCGGATTGCCCTAGACCTCACCTGACTCAGAATTTGTCCAAGTCTGGCCTAGGCTAGAAATCCCCAAGTTACTACTCAGATGTTTTTTGGCCCATATTATTTCCCCACTCTAACTTTTCTCTACTTGGGATCTTTAGAGTCACAGACTTAGCATTAAAATTAAGCCAAACATAATAGGGGGACAACCAAATCATTCCTAAAATTATATCAAAATCAGTAATATCCATAATAATCAAATCAACCCAAGTCTGAAAACCATAAACAGGACAGAACATGCACGATAGTCATGGGTGACTATGAAAAACTCTCTAACTGGAATAGAAACATGGACGGGGGCATAAGCATATCACAAATCGCATCAAATCCCAAGGCAAACTGAACTGACACATATGAATAAGTAGAACTCGGATCAAACAAAATAGTAGCCATCCGGTCACAAACAAGAATTGTACATGTGATCACTGCATCAGACACCTCAGCCTCGATCTTGCGCGAAAAGGAATAGAACTGAGCCCTGTCATCTTGACGGGCAACCTCCTTGCCTGGCTGCACTGCTTCTCTACCTACATTCCCTCCTCGCCCACCTTGTGGACGTCTTATGCCCTTACCACCATTGCCTACTGGTACCACTGCTCTTGTCTACTTCTGTACGGGGTCATTCATGCGCGGATGGGGAAAATCTCTCCTCATATGCCCAAGTTCTCCACAACTTCATCAACTGAAGTCAAAAGATGGCATGCTGCCAAATGAAGGTGCGGCTCCCTAACTATCCTGAATAGGATTCTGCTGTGAAGTTCCTGAGTAACCACATGTAGAAGCAGACATGGCTGATTGAATTTCCCGGGCTACAAGTGTTGGCCTACCTGAACCTCTGTAGAAGGAATCATAAGAGTTACATGTATTCTTAGGCTTCTTAGCCAAAGCCTTGGCCTACCTATCACATCGAACTCATTCCACTTTCTTCACAAAGTCTGTCACCTCAATAAAACTTTACCTACAGAGGTCATGTGAATAGACACTACTTGCAACTCAGGGTTCAATCCCTTGACGAATAGATGAATCCTCTCACCCTCTGTAGTCACCAACTAGGTAGTATATTTGGATGAGGCATGGAACTTCACCTCATAGGCAGCTACAGTCATACCACCCTACTCCAAAGCCATGAACTCATCCTTCTTGTGATCCCTCAAAGTCTGGGGCACATACTTCTACAAGAACAAAGCATGGAACTGCGTCTAAGTGAGTGGGGGCAAGACTGACGATTTGCATTCCACATAGGCCCTCTACAACTACTTAGCCTCACCTTGAAGTTCAAAGGTCATGAACTCTACTCTATGTTGGTGTACAATGCCTAACTTGTGAAGCCTCACATAGCAATCCAGAATGAACTCATAGGCATCCTCCCTCTCATAACCATGGAACACATGCGGCTTAGAATTCAAAAACTTAATCAATATCTCATGCTCATTACCAGTCATCACAGGACCCAATATGGGATGGAAGAAGGCATTCATTCCTAGTGCTCCATCCACCCTAGGAATAGTAGCAGCAACGGGGCGGTTGGTCGGAGGTTGAGCAGCTTTCCCTATGGAAAGGACTCCAGGATCGGCCAACCCATTTAGAAAAGTCATGATCTGTTGAGCTAAAACTAGGTCTAATGGAGGAATGTCGGTATTCTTAGCATGTGCATCCTCATTTGGTCAATCATCCTCCTCATCTCTGATCTCTACATTCTCTTCCACCTCTTCTTGGGTTGCAGGAGGGGACTCTTCCCTAGGAACATTCTCAAATGGGGCTCCACCCCTGGTGGGTGATACCCTTCCTCGGCCTCTACCCCTGCCTCGACCATGACCTCTTGTTGTGGGCTCCTCTGCTGTCTCATTGATGGGAGCTAGATGCATAATGTCATTGTATCGCGTGTTAACCATATGCGGATAGAAGAGTGAAGGATATTAGATACTAATTTGGATCACCAAATACCAATTAGAATCAAGTCATCACACGAAAGGAGAAGAAGACAGAGAGATTTCCTAAAGTCTTGTAGCCTCTCAAAAAAATGCAGATGTCTCTATACCATTCTACAAAACTCTACTAGACTCGTTTTAGTATAATGAGATCAACAAACCTAGGGCTTTGATACCAACTTTGTCACGACCCCAATCGCCGTGATTGGCACCCACACTAACCTTTCGATGGGAGAACCACTACTACCACCCGACTAAGCAACTTTAAGAAAACTAAACCATTTAAAGATACGAAAGCTGGTTTAAATGACGAAACAAATAAGGAGTTCCGATAAACTCTGAAAGTCTAACAAACAACTATCGTAGAAATTCAACTCCTAGAACTGAAAGCCATTGTATCAAAACTCTACTAATCAATAAGTCTAAGAAAAAGGGATGCAACCCCAAAACTAAAACATGATAAAAGTCTAGCCATATAGTCTGTGTCCGAAAAGAATGGTCTAAACTAATGATGGATCCAATGCAGCTTGAAAGAACTAGCACACCCTTGAATCCGGTCTCGATCAATGGTCTCCTAAATGAGGTATGTCAATAGCTGCCTGAAGATGCCCAATTCTCAACAAAGAAAGAGCAAGTGCAATATCAGTACACAATACCACAATGGACTGGTAGGACCACACGACTACTCCAGTTAGCGCAATATAAGTAAGTAACTACAACACAGTAAGCACACATATATAGAATGTATAATTCAATTATCATTTTAATAGAAACATACATTTTCTCAACATCAATAACATGTAAATATAAATGTAAAAATCATATGTGGTTCTCTCATGGAACCCACACACAAAATGTTAGTGTGTCGGAACGTGACACCCGATCCAATATATATACGTCAGAACGTGACACCCGATCCAATATATGTGTCAGAACGTCACACCCGATCCAATACATGTGTCATAACGTGACACCGGACCCAGGCAGCACAACCACAATAACAATCACACCTATAATGAACAGTGCACATAGTCACACAGTCAAGTAATGAGTTCATGGCATGTAATTGTTCATACTTAATCATTTCCTTAGGTTCGATTCATGTTTCCCTATTCACATACATGCATGTATGCATACAATGAAGCAATTAAAATAATATATAATACAACAGGAAGTCGAACCATCACCTACCTCCAAACCAAGCCTGACTACTCCTAAGACACTTGAGCCTTCCCCTTCCGGAGTCTTTCTGTTTGTTCTTGGTCTAAAATAGGTAATTAAAGTAAGGATCAATAAACAAGTCCTAATTTACCCGAATTATATCAAAATATCAACCCAAGGCCAAACCCATGATCCTAATGTTCAACTAGCACTTTTCCACCATTAACTTCAGGCCAAAACCCTCCCCCAACAATAATTTACGAGGATTCTAAGTTCTAAGAATCTAACTACGGATTAGGGGAGTAATTAACATACCTTTAGCGTGAGAATTTGTGGGATTTTGATAAGAAACTGCCCTGGGTGGTCCCTTAGCTCTTAAGAACAAAGTTTTGCAAGACATAACATTTTTGGGGCTTTTTCCCAATTTAATTAATGACTGGCCCACCACGGTGGGCCCCATCCCATCACAAAGACCCCGCCTTGGCAGGATTAATCCCGCCTCAGTGGATTGGAAGGAGACAAAAATCAGAATTTGATTTCCAAGCTCCTATTTCACAACACGCCTTCAAACCTGGACGTTCTAAAACTATCATTTCACGCAAAGATCAGTTTCGTGAGTTTTACTCGCCTGAATTAATTTCTATAAAGCCGTATAGGCTCCTTAACGTCTTGGATATCCACTCACGTGATCAAACTCATAATTAAATCCCTCATCCACTTTCGAATTACCGTAAACCTCACCTGACTCAGAATTCGTCCAAGTCTGGCCTAGGCTAGAAATTCTCAAGTTACAACTCAAAAGTTTTCTGGCCTAAATTCCTTCTCCATTGGTTTTTCCATAATGACGAAAATAGGTCGTTACACAAAATATTTATCTTACATTCTCATTTTGAGTTAATTTTTTATTGCATTTTTATTTGTAACCTTCTTTTTACATTTACTAGATTTTAACTATGCCATGTGCCCTTTTTTTAAAAAATAAATAAAATATATTGAGATAAAATGTGAAAAGAGTTGGACTTATTTATTGCTACCTGTCATGTTTACAGTATTGGACTCAAATCATTTTTAAATAACAAGCCTAAAATGGAGACCCATTTTGTGTTGTGGGTTCTACAAGGATAATGAGGAATGGGGCCCTCTTGCCAAGCCTTATAAAAGATAGTTAGGGAGACTCATAGACGACTGAGAGTCTCTAAGAAAAAAATGAGCTCTAAGATCTTGACACATAACTGGACCTTCTAAATGCAAGGTTATTTAGTAGTTATCGTTGACATTTTATTGGCAAAAAAGTAAATTGGATTTGATCAAAATATTGATATATTCGAGATTAGATTCTGAGATGGTCACAAATACATGATGATATATTATTAAAGTTACTTTTTATGACAATGAAGTCATAAAAATATTTTCTTTATTTTTTCTAGGCATATTTTTTCCCATCATGCCCCTGTACTAATTGATTGTTTCATCTTGGAAGGAGATTGAGTTGGGATAGGAATCTTCTATTACAAATTAACCCCTTTTACATATTTTACCCTCTCATTATTCATCATCCTCTCCCTGATCCATGACATCACAACTCAGCAGTTGTTCACCCCCCCCCCCCCAATCTCATCTTTGGCAATGCATTCCTTCCTCACCCGACTGATTTACCTTCTACTAGGAAAAACCTTTTTCTCTGCCTATCAAGGTTTAGGTAGATAGGAAGAAATCATCTAATGTGTTTTTATCCTTTTTAGTATGTAAACTCTAGTCTCCATGATCGTTACTCACTTCATTGCTCGCTAGTTTACATCTTTGGGTGCATTGGGGCTGACTTACCTCTGAAGTTTCTGGTACATTGTTGTCAATGGTGCGCTTAAAGCCCCAACAAATTTTAAAGCCTCATGAGTTGAGTTCCAAAATTTGGAATGATTTCACTCTGGCCCGTAATCCTCCTTGCCAGTAAAAATAATCATGAGAGATACAACAAATTGGATTTTTGGTCTGTGTTGATTTAATGTATTGCACCTAACATTTTATTTATTTGAGCTTAGTTGTTTTGTTTCATTGTCTGACTATGTAGTGCATCATTTGACTCTTCTGTGAAGCTATGGGATGTTGAACAGGGGCATCTTCATCACAGCTTTAACGGTAACACAGGTAATGGATGTGAACTCATTATGTCTATTTGGACATAGGATATATTAAGACACTGTTAATAAAATTATATTTTTTAACTGTTAGTCTGCACATCCTTGTAAGTTACTAACTTAACTTTTAGCTTAAGTATGAAACAGGTTGCCTAACGTGTTCCAAAAAAAGTAGTAAGAACAGTAAGTAAAAATATAATATTTTATGTGGAAAACACTAGACTCAAAATGTGTAAAACAACCATGACATGTACCACTATAGGATTCAACTCCAAAGTCACGAAGGCCTCATTTATTTTCATTAAGATTAATGTCTGAATCTGAATGCATGTTGAATAATTAAAATGTTGTCTCTAGATATGAACACTCAATCCAAAAACATATAAGAATAGAAAAGGCAACCCAAACAAATGTCTAACCTCTTATTAACTACAACTAGTTCTTAGTTTTATAAATAATAACATCTGAATGCACGTCTAAATTAATAAGTAATATTTTTGTGCATGTGTGTAAATACTTGGTGTTAGGCTACTACTTTATTGAGACATTCTTGGCAGAGATTTAAAAACATATAAAAATAAAAAAGGCAACCCAAACAAATGTCTAACATCTTATTAACTATAACTAGTTCTTAATCTTATAAATAATATTATTATGTGAAGTTAAATGCTTAGTGTCTTTTGAAAATATAAACTAAAAAACAAGAAGTATGTAAGAATAAAAAAAGCAACCCTAAACTAATGCTCCCTCTGTCCCAGTTTATATGACTTACTTTCCTTTTTAGTCAGTACCAAAAAGAATGATACATTATTATATAAAGTAATAATTTAACTTTAAAATGTCCATTTTACCCTTAATTAAATGATTTATAGCCACAAAAAATTTTATCATTCATTTTAGACCACAAGTTTTAAAAGTCTTCCTTCCTTTCTTAAACTCCGTGCCGAGTCAAAGCACGTCACATAAAATGGGACGGAGGGAGTAAAATTTTTGTGCATGTATATAAATATTTAATGCCTCTTGTTATAATTTGGTGTTAGACTACTAATTTTATTGATACATTCTTGGCAATTTCCAAAAACATGTAAAAATGAAAAAGGCAATACAAACAAATGTCTAACCTTATTAACTAGAACAAGTTCTTAGTTTTATAAATAACTAGTGTAACGGCACGTGCATTGCACATGTATATCATATTATATAGTATACAATGTTGTAAAATAGAATTAATATTACTAAATTAAAGTTTTTTAGTAAATAATCATAAATTGAAAGAACAATATTCAGGTGCTTTTAAATGATTAATAGAGATTGTCATAGAGCTAATTGTTTTTTGAGACCAAAATGACCAGATTTCATTGAAATATTTTAAAATACATTCAAAATTTAATTATGGGGAGAAAGTGATATTTCTTTAGTAATATTGTCTTTTTACTTTACTCAATTTTGTAAACAAATTTTAACTTACAAAATAGAAAAATAATATCAATATAAAAAAGGTCACCAATAGTCTTTCATCTTGAGGTTATTACTATAAATGATGGACACAATTTAAGTACAATTTTTCTCTTATATGTTAATACTTGAAATTTGATAGGTGCATGACACTAATAACGATTATCATAAATACTGTAATATTTTATCTTTGTACACAATATATCTGATGTAATTTTACAAAAAGTGTACATCTATAGAAAATTTCAACACTGTTATAAGTAGAACGTTATAGAGAGAAAAAAATATAACGTCAAAAATTAGTTCTAAAGAAAATTAGGTTGTTATAGTGAAATGTTGTTATTACGAATGATGGTTAAATAGAGATTTGAGTGAATGTCAAATATTAAGCTTGACCAATTCTTTTATATATATATATGTCACAACCCGAGCCTACACTTTGGACGTGGCCGGCACTCGAAAACCATTGTTGGTCCCCAAGCGAACCCTCATCTTGGCTGACTACAAGTGGAAGACTAACTCAAGCATACATAAGCATCAAATTGAAAGAAAAGTTTTAAAATAGTTTACTGAATCTCAAAACTAAATTGCATATACTGAGTATGAAACATAAGTTTTAAATAAATCATCTGAAACTGAAAGACTCTCCTTAATTGTCTATCTATGAAGCCTCCACTATGAATAGACGAGTGTCGGGACAAGACCCACGACTACTCAAAATGTTACTAATACTAACAACTCATAAAATTGGAGTCCTCTGAAAGCAAGGAGGTCTTACTCAAAAGTAGACGAGCGGATGAAATGATTTCAACAGAAACTTGTTGAGGATACTAAGAACCTGTATATGCATCATTAAAAGATATAGGTCGAATGACATCAGTACATTGAATGTACGAGTATGTAATATAGCTGAATAACAAATAACTGAAAGAAATGACTGCAATAGATAACAATACCTCAAGCTGAATGTAAAGAAATAAAAGAGTTCAATCATACAAAGCTTTACAAAATACTTTCTCATCTCTTAACTCAACATAATAAGTGATATATAAAAATACACTTTAACACTATCGAGAGATTCTCTAACCCACAACCATCACTATGAGCTACGTGATGATACATTATCTCGTCCACGCTGCCAAAACTGTCATATACCTTGTCGGGGTATAGAACATCCTCACCTAAGTGGATCCACCAAGCAATAAGGATTCATCTAAATGGTATGATCCTTTACCCATGTTGACATACATGGTTTATGGGGGTTGTGAGTTATCTAAACTCTCCCCCATATCGGTTCTCAATACGACTCTAACAATATAAATACCCATGCTCAATGTTTAAAAAAAATATACTCTTCCTCTGGTTTGAGATAATTGTTCAAACTACCCTCTTAAAAGAGGTAGCGGCTCTTGAAATATCTTTTGAACTCATAACTCATTTAGAAATCTCAATTTCTCTTTTATCAATGTAAAAATTGATACCTCTAGGAATACATAGTCCCCTTATACTCTTACTCAATTCATACTTGAAAATTATTTTTTTCAAAAACATATCAAAATCATATTTTAATATGATCATTGATGACTCAGAAAGTCATACTGCATAAACATTGATCGTATATCTAGATACCATGCTGCTCATACATTGATGGCATACTCAATTGTCATATTAAACTTGTTTTAGAAAGTCTTTTCTTAAAACTCATCTGTACTTCCTCAAAAACTTAGTTTAAAACTCAATTGTTGGCTTTATAAAAAAGCTTCTTAAGATTTATAAATCAACTCATAGGTTTCATGTGGAATTATGGAAATGAACGACTAAAGTAAGGGATCTTAATTGCAATATGGAAATTCAGTACTCAGAACTCAACAACATTACTCATCTAAAAAATACATAATTCATAGGGTTCATGCTGAAATATAGACATGAACGGATCAACTCAAGCATCTTTATGTGTAACATGTAGCAATTCAATAATTAGAAATAGAATTTCAAAAAGAATCTAAAACTCAAGAACTCAAAATCAACTCATCTCTAGAATACTCAAATATAGGGGTAGAATCCTAGATTACTCTTTTAATGATTTGAAAGTAGATGTAGGGCATGGGGATGAACTAGTCCAACACTATTAGTCTTACATACCTAGAAGAACAAGGTTCTTGAAGAAGAACTTGATTAGAAGCCTTGAAACCCTAACTTGAAGGAGAAAAATCAAGAAAACCTTTCTTGAGATTTCTTGAATTAGTTTCTTGAAATCTCCGTGGTCAATAATTATGATTTTAATTAGCAATTCATAGTTGTATGGAGGAATTTGAGTTGGAAAGAATGGAATTTTGGAAAAAGACTTACCTTGAAGAAGAATCTTGAAAAAAAATGAAAGAATCTTGAATGGAGTCTTCTACTTTGATTTTTCCTTAGGGTTTTTGCCTTAGGGTTTGAGAGAGAAGAGAATAATGAATTAAGAGATGAAAATCTGATTGTTTTGGGTCTTTAATTAGTCAAGAATTCGTTTAGGGTTTTCTTAGAGGTAAAAAGACAAAAATGGCCCTTTCTAATGTTTCCCCGCACTACAACAAATCTGATGTTTAGCCACGAAAAGTTTAGCTACGATAAAAAATTCGTCACCAATTATACATTTTTTGTGACAAAACTTACATTTCGTCCTCAAATGCATGATTCACATATTTTTAGTGACAAAAAATAAAGTTCGTAGCAAATGTTTTGTCTACAAATCTTTCCCACCAAAAAATTAAAATGGCGCCAATTATTAGGTAAATTTAGCCACAAAGTTAAGGATATTAGTGACAATCAATTTTGTCACTAATTTTGTTAACAACTTGTGACGAATCACAAATGCATGACTCACATACATTTAGTGACAAAAATAATTTTGTAACAAATGTTTTGTTTACCAACTTTTCCCGCCAAAAATTTTAATTGGCGCCAATTATAAGGCAATATTAGCCACGAATTTGAGGTTATTGGTGACGATCAGTTTCGTCGCTAATTTTACAAACAATTCGTGACAAATCATTATTCGTCTTTAAAAAGTTTAAGTTTAGATACGATAAAAAATTCGTCACCAATTATACATTTTTTGTGACAAAACTTACATTTCGTCCTCAAATGCATGATTCACATATTTTTAGTGACAAAAAATAATATTTGTAATGAAATGGTGTAAACTTTAGTCATTAATTGTATATCATTTGTGACATTCACTTTTGTCACAAATAATATAAACAGTTAATGACTATCATCTTTTTGTCTCCGTTTATCTACAAAATTATTTAGCTACGTTAAAACGTTTGTCGCAAATTATTTTCTCTTTGTGACAAAATTAAGTTTCGTCTTAAATGAATATGTTATGCACTTTAAATGGCTAAAAAAATTTTTTTACAAAAGTTTCATCATCTACAAACTTTTTCCACTATTAAGAATACTGTGAATACCGGCCTCCAATGAAAGTCAATAATTTCTTCCCTTCAGATGTCGGTATTGTAAAAAACAATTATTTTTTTTCTTAAGAAAATCATACCCAAGAAGTTGGTTTTGGCCACACACAAAAAAA
This sequence comes from Solanum stenotomum, assembly GCF_019186545.1. Classification (NCBI taxonomy): domain Eukaryota; kingdom Viridiplantae; phylum Streptophyta; class Magnoliopsida; order Solanales; family Solanaceae; genus Solanum; species Solanum stenotomum. The sequence continues at coordinate 26,039,243 of NC_064285.1, read as the reverse complement.
TGAAACCCACACCGACTTCTGGAGGTCAAAAAATTTCTCTTAAAATAGATATAAAAAACGATCTCTTATAGTCGATATTTGATTAACAGATAAAGAATAATATTAATTATTACCTTGGTTAGATATAAAAAGAAAAAACATATTTTTAATAAACTTAAATCAAATTATCTTTCGGAGGACGGTAATGTGTAAAATAAAATTAAATATTACAATATCCACTTACAAAAGTCGGTAATATTAAATTCATGTAATTAATTTTATTTTCATTAAATATTCATATAGTGACCACCAGAGGTCAATAGTTTTATTTTTTATTCAAAATCGACCTCTAGTGATCGGTACTAGATTATAAAATTAATAAAACAATGTAATTATATGTCAATAAAAATACAAAAAACTCAAAATTAATAATTTTCAATTAATTTTAAATAAATCATTGACCGGAAGACCAATTTATGTAAAATAAAAAACAAAAACAATATAAAATATCGATCTCCGAAAGTTGGTATTATTTAATTTAACCTAATTAATTATTCTTGATTAAAATTTAATGTGAACTGACCTCCGGAAGTTGGAACATTTTGTTTTATTAAAAAATTGAGTCCGTGGAGTAGACAAAAATATAATGATAAATTTTACTTGGAATATGGAATAACATCGATATTAATTAATAGGTAATTATATATATATATATATATATTTGTAAACTAATGTAAAAAAATTTATCAGTCTATCGTCAAATCATGAACTTAAATCTTGTTTAATAATGTAGTGGCAAAGAACCAACCGATGATCCATCTGAGTATAAAATGTGAGGCGATACTCATAGAAATGTCATAATAAATCAAATTTTATTTATGTTAACGATTCATCAAAACTTTGAATGTCTTGTCTCCCTTAGTGATATACACAACAGAACATCGATAATTCATTGGTTTTAGAAGGTAATACCTATATGTTGACACCCAATTTTGACAGACCTACAACCCTTTTTGAATTGATATTCGATTTAAAATGTATTGTAAAACCTATTTCTTTGACTCTTTGTTTAAATTTATATTTTATTTTTATCTAAATAATTATATACACTAACATTCATAATTTTCAAAATTATTATTATTATTATTATTATTATTATTATTAGTTGTTAAATATTTGAAATAATTAATTTGCTTATCTATTTAGCGCGTATTAATAGATTTAAGTATGTTTATTTCATATGCAAATTTTTATTATGTATAGTGTGTTATTATTTAAATTGCAATTCACTTAGTTTTTCTCCAAATTATTTAAATTATAGCATTTTGCTCCAACATATTTAATTTTTAGCCTATTATATTCTAATGCATTTCAATTCTAGCCATTCCAATTTCAAATTCTCATTTCAATTATAGCCATTGTTGATTTCAATTATAACGTATTCTTATTCCTATTATCAACTCCAAATTCTGATTTAATCCCAACCTTCCATCCTTTAAGTTAAATCCAAGATCCAATCATAAGCGCTCATTCAAATGTGACCAATGGCTGAGATCGAAACCCTATACCTTCCTTTTTTAATACACAAAAAACCCTAAATCTTTCATTCTTCATCTACCAAAGAGGCGGATCCGCCTCCCCTCTCTATCTCCTTCTTTTTTCTTCTCTCACTACTAAAAAAACAGTGAATACCGACCTAAAAATTACTGTTGACACCCAATTTTGATCGATCTATCACCATTTCGGAAGTCCTATTCGATTAAATACATATTTTTAAAACTTATTTCGAGTTTGATGTTAATCGATTTTATCTAAAAAATTATATATTTTAGTGTGCATATTTTATAAAAATTATTGTATTAAATTATTTTAGAATTTAAGTGTGTTTAATTATGTGAAAATATTTTAACAAGTGTAGTATTTTATTAATTGAATAGCACTTCCTTAATTTTTCTTCTAAATCTTTTAAAATTCAGCCTATTCTGTTCTAATTTCTTTCAATTCTAGCCACTCCAATTCAAATGCTCATTTCAATTATAACCATTTGTCTATTCCAATTCTAGCCTATCTAATTCAATTCCAAATCACCAAGTCTCTTAATCCTAACCGTTGATCTCGTTATATTTAATCCTGACCGCTCATCTTAAAATATTTCAACGGTTTAGATTAATTTCTCATTTCTTTCCTATTTCAGTCTTAAAAGACCCTAACCCTAAAAATATTGTTTTTCCCCTTCCCTTCCCCTCTCTCTAGCGCCACCTCCTCCATCTCTCTTCCTCTCCGGCTAGCAGCGAGGAGGACGAAGCCAGCAGTTTCAGCTGCTCCGAGAAGCGACCAGCGACCGGCGAACTCCGGTCCCTCCAGATGGCGAAACCCCTTTGCCACTCTCTTCTCTCTTTCCGGTAAGAACGACAGCGAGAGCAGCGCTGCTGCTCCTCCTTTCCCCTCTCGTTTCCGGAAACAACTCCAGCAGTAGCGATCGGAGGCTGCTCCGACCGACGAGCCACCTCTCCCCTCTTCTCCGACCAGAATCAGCAACCAGCAGCTCTAGCCGGCGAGCAACAACAACCAGCATCGAGAGTAGCCAGCCATAGGCGAACTCCGGCAAGCCAGCGGCGTAGTGATGAGGAAAATAAACAGTGCTCGTGACCCCAAAATTTCGGTTGGCTTGAAGACAGATCTTACCAGATCCAGGTTAGTCCTTCGTTTAGTTTATCCTTTAATATTTTCCTAGTTCAACTATGGAATCCGTGATTTACATGTCTGCTCTATGTGAAGGCTGCTAAGTGCTGTGAATTTCATCTTTAGTGTGAATCACTGTTGGTTATCTTTTGTTGATTAAGCATGCTTTCTTCTGATTTCATGAACTAGGTATCACCACCTTGCTAAAATGTCATACAAATCCGTCAGTATTTCTCCTTGTTGTCTGCTACTTTGTAGATATTAATATGTTCTTGATTCTGATATTATTGGGATTGTCGATTCTTGAACCAATAATATGGATTGACAATTGATTCCCTTAATGGTGGTAACCTTTGAATTATTTATTTTTTCGCTTAATGGGAATAATTCTTATTTGTTGATTGTATTAATTCAACCTTGCTGCAAATATTGATCTAAATCCTTGTTTCACTTCCTTTATTTATGATAATTGATTTCATGCTAATTGGTACTCTTAATTGATGCCTGTTTATTTGCTATGATAAATTTGCTAAGAAAATTAGTCTCTGAATCCGTATTTTATTCTCTCCCTTAATTAATCTGAGGGTTGATTCTCATCCAAAATTAGAAGCAACTTGTATGCTTAAATCAATCAGAGCATAAATAGTTCTACTGATTGATATGCTATGCTGATTATTGGAATCGGTATGTGATTGCATATGGTAATTGTTATGCGCATAATTGTATTTCCTTAGTTGTTTGTAATAGTTGAGATCTTATAGCTTACTTACAGATTAATTTAATTAATTGAATTCATTGATTTTGAAAGTGGCATATGGTAAGTCTTAAATTAATTAATAAAGCGTGTATTACTTGTAAACTTTCAGTGCTGCCCTTATATATTATTAATTAGTAGTGTTGTAAATTGATCACCTTTCCCTTAATTATAGTTGGACTGATTCTTGCGTGATTTTGATGGAAATTTTGCTGATTTGGTGAAAAGAATAATCTCCATGCTTTAATTATGTTATGCAGATTCCTACTCCTTATTTGTGGTATGTTAATTATGACTGATTCAATTTTCTTGTTAAGGATATAAATCTCCCTCAATTGCTCCTTATTGAATATTCTTACCTCATTGTTGTGTCCTCTCCCCACTATATAAAGAGACCTCTTAGTTCATTATTTGGACACGTATTTAACACTTCACTAATCAAAACACTAAAAAAAAGTATTCTACATTCATAAAAAAGAGTCTCCTGCAACATTCAAAGTGCTTTCTTTGTTGTGTTGCTGTTTCGGTTGGATTGCTGCTAATATTTCATTGCTGAAAGATATTCTGCTTAATTGGTTAGTTCTCTTCATTAAGTTTGTTGTTTATTTACCGTTGTTGATTATTGATATGATTTAGCAAATTAGGATGTAAATGGGTTGATTTTCTTAATCATATTGACAAATGATTAATTCAAGCATCTTTCCTTTAATAATTCTTTTCGCTCACTAATAGACTTCTAATTTCATATTGACTTGTTGATTGCCATTAATTGATTCTTCTTCCTTTTCTAGCCTTAGTTAGAATTTGCTAGACACTCACTTGTTTTGTTAAAATTAGTAGAAATCTGTTTATAAAAGTGTGTATTGATATTGGGTGTTTAGAAAGAGACGTGATGACTCTTATTGTCTCCTTTTCTTTCTTACTTTTTTTGCGTTGGTTATATTTCTTTTAAATCAAATATCTATTAAAAACAACTTATCTATCCTACAAGGGTCAATGTAAGGTCTTTCTACACTCTATCCCCTCATATTCCATTTGGGGAATTACACTTGGATATGTTGTTGTATATCATGATATCATAAAGTATGAAATCAATTTTTTTTTCCTTTTAGACAGGTTGTGGAAGGGGGGAATCAAGACTAATGGCTAGTGAAGTGCTTTTGCAATGATATTTTGAGAAGAAACCTCTATTTTACTGCCCCGGTTTTGTTAATATTTAGTATATCTTAGTTAGACTTTCAAGTTGGATAATTTTTACTTAATATATTTTTCCTTGAGGGGAATGTTGAGATATTATCTCATGAATGTTATTTTAGATGTTCTTAAATAATATATGACAGTGTAATTTTTTTTATTATTATCTTGCTTCTTTTAGTATGTTGTTAATTTTAATTTGTATAGTGTACGATGCTCATTATTAAAAAAACTACTCCATGCTATTAAGTTTAATATATTTGTATTATTTAATAATTTTAATTTTTTAAATAAATTTTTAAATTTATGGAGACCTAGTTCAATACAAATTGTAAATAGTATTGCTACAAGTTTAAATGTTATTAGTGACGAAACATTTTATCTTCAAAAGCTCAATTATTAGTGACGATTACATTATTTTTTTAAGAGGCTAACAGTTTTGTCAATAAAGTATGACATTTTGTGACAAAAATATTTTTTGTCTCAAAAATTGTCTACTTATTTATGATATTTTTTAGTGACAATTTTATTTTGTTGGTAAAAGAATTAATTTTAGTGACGACATGATATTTTCAACTACAAATTATTTAAATATAAAGTTGTCACTAATTTTTACCTTTAGGGACAAAGAAAAAATTGTATGTAAAAAGAAGTTTTTAGTGACAAAATATTATTTGCTTGACTACGAAATGCATAAAATATTAGTGACAAATTGCATCGTCACAAATTAAAGTAAATAGTTAGTGACACATCATTTTCGTCGGCTATAAAAACCTATTTAGTGACAAAAATATATCTTTACCTGCAAATTTTAATAATTTTTATGACGAACAAATTTGTCATAAATACGAAGCTTTTGGGACAGAAAATATTTTCGTAGTTAATACATTTCTATTTAGTGACGAAACACGAAATTGTCTCTATGTACATTTAGTGACCCATGCTTTAGGGATGAATGATTGACGAAATGTGAGTTTCTAGTGACAAAATTATTTGTCACTAATAATTAAATTTGTTGTAGTGCCGTCGGCTAATTCGTCACTGCACTGTATGAGGTTACTAAAATGGTCATAACTTTTTACTCAAAAAATTGATTGTTGCGAAATTGGTGGCGTTGGAAAGATGATTCAAATACCTTAAATTTGATAGGTTATGGGATATGTGACTCTTTATATTATAAGAGATATGATCGCTTTAAGTTGACATAAGTAAAATCTTATGTCAAAACTTAATCGGTATGGAAACTTTCAACTCAACTTTGTGCTAGGAGATTCTAGTGACCTTAATTGATATCCAAAATCATTCCCACACTAAAGAATTTACCTTTACATATATGAACAATTTAAGAATAACCCGATAACACCTTATATGCAATTAAAGAATAGTCCGGGCCTTAGCTTTGAAATTTTTGGGGTGTTATATATATGCAATTAAAGAATAGTCCGGGTATATATATATTATATTAATATAATAACAACATCACCTATGGCAAAAAATATTTTATTTCTTTAAGTTTCTACCTTATTATTTCGTAACTGTAGTCTTATCCCTTTTTATTGAGCATACATGTAACACCTCAAGTTTTGAAAAGAACTAAAGAGAAATTTGTACAAGTCATCCATTAGTTTTAGTTTTGGGTCAACTTCAAGCAAACATATCTTTTTGCACATAAATAGTTAGGTGACCCATGACTTAGCAAATGGAAAGTCTTTGAGTCCTCTTTCTAACACCGCGAAGTGTGCATAATTTTGTGCTCAGAGTAAGAAGTTAAGCTCGTTTGAGTGAAGCTTCTTTATTTAAGGCATCTCTTTCATTTTTAGAAGGATATTTTTGTCTATTCCTTTTCCTACTTAGCCTAGCACGTTTTTCTTCACCTCTAATCAATTTTAAATCACTTTTTCATGTTCCCAAACAATTAGAGAAATTAGAGTGAGATTCCAAGAAGAGAAAAGGTAGGTTTCAAGCGTTCTTCAAAAATATGGTTATTTTGGCCAAGAACATTGTTCTTTCCAGGTATGTAAGGTTTCTCACAGTGTTGGACTTTTTTTTTCTCATGTCGTACATCTCAATTTTGTCAAGAAATCGTTATATCTATAGGATTCATTTGTAGTTCTAGATTTGCTGTTCAAATCTTTAACAATGGAGGCTTCGATTCTTTTGTGTTGTGAATCTTTGGTAAATCTTATGTTTTCAAAGAGATTGTATGAAAGTTCTCATGTAATCGTATTGGTTTGAGAATAAAGAAGACTTGAGGAGAAGCTTTTCAATTCTAACTAGTTTGAAGTTTGAATTTTACAAAAATATTCATTGGGTTGCTAGGGAGGGGACTGGGGTTGCGCGCCAAGATAAACTCAAGGCCTAACTTCAATAGTTCAGGCCCTAGCGCGATGCGCCAGCAGTACTCCAAGGCCTGACTTCTAATGTTTAGGCCCAGGTGTGACGCACCATCAGTACGTCAAGGCCTGACTTCTGAAGTTTAGGCACTGGCACAACGGGTCAGCAGTACGCCAAGGCCTAACTTTAGTAGTTCAGGGCCTGACACCTTGCGCCAACAGTATGCCAACATTTGTTGGGTTGATTCCTTTCTTTGTTTCATCAAGCGCATGTTCCTATAAGTTGTGCTCATGTTTCCCTCCTCTATACTAGCTCCTATAAGGTCTATTCACATTCTAAAGTCCCTACGTATCCTAATCACGTGTCTAAGTGTGCATTCAAAACTAAAGTGAGTTTACATGAAAAGTTTAAGGGCTCTATTTTAAGAAAAATATAAGAGTCTTCTATTTCTATGCATATCGAGCTTGGACTTGAAAGATAAGTCCATAAGAATACGTTCAAATGTAAGTATGAGTTATGTTTTTGAAAAGTACTTCAGTAAAGTAATAGTCATTTTCTTTACAAGTGGTGATTCAATATTATTGATATTATTTATTATTTTAGAAGTAGTATCGAACACCGAATTGGGTTAGAGTCTTTTATAACTCAAAATTCCCATAAAACTACGTAGCCAGTGTAGGATATGATAGCATTGATTCATCATGCAACTCCTCAGTGCCTTTGAGGAAAGTATATTATTTTCATATTGTTTTTATTGCATATTTTATTGTTAGGTCCAAATGGTTTACACTTCATGTTCATACAGTTGAGTTGATTTCAGTCATTTAGTTCAGTTTCTTTTTTACTCAGCCGTATTATATACTCATACATTTAATGTACTCACATTCGACCAACATCTTTATGATGCAGATACAGGTGTGTAGGATCATCAACATGCATTTTGCTGAGATCACCTTTCACTCGTAGATAATATTTGGTGAAGCCTCAAGAGACTCCATTTTAAATGACATTTTAGTAATATTTGAGGTGTGATGGGTCTTGTCCCGACATCTATCTTGAACTACTAGAGGCTTCATAGACAGGCATAATTAGATGTTTCCTTTGTTTCTCAAAATGTTTGTTTAACTTATGACTTATGTTAATTATTTCAAGACAGTGATTTCAAACTTTTCTAAATGCTCATCAATTTAAGCTTTTGCATATTATGTAGAATAATGTGAGTCATAGTAAGCCAGGCCAAGGGTTCTCTTGGGGATCATAAATGGTTCTTGAGTGTCGGTCACATCTAGGGTGTAGGATCGGGTGGTGACAAACTTTGTATTAGAACACAGTACTCAAGAGTCCTAGGGTATCTATGAGGCCATGCATGTAAAGTCTTTCTTATCGATGTGAAGCACGCCACATCTATAGTTAGGAGGCTACAACATTTAGGAAATATTTCACATTATTTTTACTTCTTTTCGTGGGATATAGTTTAACTCTATGAAAGTTATTTCTAATTCATGCTTATGCGTATCTTTTTAGATCATTTCTCCATGAAGAGTTGTTTGAGGATGTCCTGCTAGAAGGAATGTGAATCCTCAAGGTCAAAAAGATCCCAATGCACCAGAAGTGCAACTCCCTCATGGAGATGTCACCAATGCTAAATTCAGGAATGCAATTCAGATGTTGATTCAAGTTGTGACAACACAGGTTGGTCTCCAAGGAGTCGGCCATCAGAATTGGAATGATGCATCCAGAGTCCGAGAATTTCTAAGAATGAGTCTCCCGGAGTTCACTGGGTTGAAGCTCAATGAGGATCTATAAAACTTTGTGGATGAACTTCAGAAGGTGTTTGAGGTCATGCATGTTGTTGATGTTAAGCGTGTAGAGATGGCTGGATACCAGCTCAAAGGTATTGCCAGGATATAGTATGATTAGTGGAAGAATGAAAAGGCAGAGGGGCCCCAATTTTGAGTTAGGTTGTGTTTGAAGATGCTTTCTTGGGGAGGTTCGTTCCCCAAGAGATAAGGGAAGAAAAAGTAAGAGAGTTCCTTAATCTGAAGTAGGAGTCTACAGGTGTACAAGAGTACAACCTCACGTTCATTCAACTATCCTGCTATGCTCCAAAGATGGTGGTAACAACCTCAAGTTTACTCAAATTCATTTTTAAAAAAGTATGCCCAATTATTTAGAGATTTTCTTGAATAAAATATTTTTTTCTTGGTAACAACTGTAAAAAATTACCATAACCATCAAGAACAATTATAACCTAAAGAGCACCTTTTTTCTGATAACAGAACTTATGCCTTCGACAAAATTATAAAACTAATTATATATTAAATGTTGAATAAACTGCCTACTATTTTGTGCTTTTTTGAACTGTACAGTAAACTTACCCTCTCTGTGATCTCTTTCTTTATCAGTTGAACTACCTCAGTTGTATGTATCTGCTTCCCTTTGAATTTCTTCCAATTCCTAGCACACCATGTATGATAGAGGACTGTTCCACCTATAGCTTCCGTAATTTCCTTCTTTGCTTTATTCCAATGTTTCCTCCTAATGCTATCCAAAGTCTTGATGATTTCGGCATTCTACAGTGGTGTACATGTCCATTGAATCATCTATTGTCATACAATGGATGTCCATTTACACTTATCAAATAGATGGACATTGGTCTCTACTGCTTTCTCATCACATAGACAACAATCAGTGTTATCAACTTGAATGATTAGTTTCAACTTCCTCTCCTGAGTGAGTAACCTTCCTTGGACAACCAACCACACCATAAATCTATGATTTGGTAGAGCCAACGACGTCCAGATGAGTCCAACATTCCTTATTTGTGGTTTGTGGCCTATTATTGCTAAGTAACTTTTGGTGATATAATAGATGTTAGATTGTGTCAACTTGTATATGTCTTGTGTGTACCAGCCCTGCATTTGAACTTTGATTGCATTTATTCTCTTCCAGTACCACCTGCAGTCTAATGGTGCCTTGTGAGTCCATATAGAAGCATCAACCTTTATATATATTCCATGGACCCATTGAACCCACAATAACTCCTTATTTTCTATGATTTGCCATATCAATTGACCCACTGAGGCAATATTCCAGTAGCTACTGCCCTTTATATTTATACCACCTTGTCTCTTTGGAAAGCAAACTTTCTCCCATGACCCTAAAGCTATCTTACTCTTATCAGCACTACTACCCCACAGGAAATTCTTGCATCTTATCCACTTCCTTGAGAATGCTTTGGGGTAATATCAACACTGCCCCCCAGAAACTATGGATTGAAAATAGTACAACATTAATCACTTGTAGCCTACCAGCATAGGAGAGTTGCTTTGAGTAAGTTACAATGATTCTTTGAGTAAGCTTGTCAATTAGAGAATAATATGCCAGTTTTTGTCCATTTCTTTGGTGAAAGAGGTAGGCCAAGGTACTTGATTTTATACATTGTAACAACTCACAATCATGATCTATCATCCCAAGGGTGATTCTAAGTCTATTTTAGCATGCAATTTCATCAAATATCAACCCAAGGTCAAGACCCGATTCCTGACTTTCTATAATCAACAGTGAATTGGAATTCAAAGTGAAGGGAAAGTTAATTACCTTACAAGCAACGGAAATGGGGTGATAATGTGACGACTCTACGCTTCCACTACTACTAACTTGCCTTTTTGCATTGAACCCGGACACTGGACCTCTTGGGGAAATTGGGAATGAGTGGGTTTGGGAGAGAAAAAGTGATTGGGAATATGGGGGGAAGAATGTGGAGTGAGTTATGGGGAAGTTATGGTAAAATGGAGGGATTTTAGTGATTGAGGGTGTTTAGAAACGGTTAGGAGGGAAATGGGGGAAGTGGGAAGTGATTTGAACAAGAGGGCATTTATTTTAAATGAAGTCCGGGTCGGGTCGGGCAAGCTAGGGTTTGGACCCACGAGACAACATCCACGGTCTGTGGGTCGATCTATGATCCGTAGATGGGGACCGTAGATCACATTCAGACTTAGAAAGTTCAGAATCCTTACCTGGGATCTACAGACACCATTCACGGTATGTGGAATGAACCATGGACAATTGATGGGATCCATAGACCTTTGCACCAAACCTTTTTCTACAGATTTTGCCTTGCGCTCTTGCACATGTAGCAACCATTAGGCCTTTCTTTTTACATTTTCTGGACACTTTTTAGACACAGACCCTATGCTATATCTAGCCAACACTAAAACAAAAATAAAACACCTATCTAAATGAGTACAGAGAGGCAAATAAACAAAGAAAACTACTACATGGAAAACAAGAACCTTTTGTTGGCTAGATTGTACATCTTGGGTTGCCTCCCAAGCAGCGCTTGATTTAACGTCGCGGCACGATGCAGGCCTCTTGATTACTCAGACTTCATCAAGATAGTAGGCCTCAACAACTTCTTGCACACTTTCTGCGTTTCCCAGATAGATCTTGATCATTTGCCCGTTTACCATGAACATGTTCCTTCACTGTGTTCAAGCTCAACCGCTCCTTGGGGGAGTACTTTTGTGAGCAAAAATGGCCTGGTCCATTTGGACTTGAGTTTGCCTGGAAACAAGCACAACCTAAAGTTGAATAGGAGCACAAGATCACCCACAACAAATTCTTGCATTTCAATTCTTTGATCATGATACCTCTTCATCTTCTCTTTATACAAGGCTGAACTTTCATAAGCTTTTAGGCGAAACTCATCAAGCATATTCAAGTCATTCATTCTCTGATTAGATGTGGCGCCCCAATCCAAATTTAGCTTCTTCATCGCCCACATAGCCTTATGCTCTAACTCTACCGGTAAATGGCAAGACTTCCCATATACAAGTTGGTTAGGAGAAATACCTATGGGAGTCTTGTATGCAGTGCGATAGGCCCATAGAGCATCATCAAGCTTCCTTGACCAATCCGTTCTATTAGCATTCACAGTTCTCGCCAAAATCTGTTTGATCTCTCTGTTGGACACTTCAACTTGCCCACTAGTCTACGGATGGTAAGGAGTGGCTACATTATGGCAGTCACCATATTTCTCAAGTAGCGCCTTGAACAACTTATTACAAAGTGGAAACATCCTTCACTGATAATCTCCCTCGGTGTACCAAATCTAGAGAAGATATTCTTTTTCAAGAATGCGGTGACACTTTTACCTTCATTGTTGGGGAGTGCAACTGCTTCCACCCACTTTGACACATAATCAACCGCAACAAGAATATACTTCATCCCATGTGAACTCACAAATGGACTCATAAAATTAATGCCCCATACATCAAACAACTCTATCACCAATATAGGATTCATAGGAAGCTCTTGCCTTTCTGAAATCCCTCCTTCTCTTTGGCTACGGTCACAAGACTTGGCGAAATCATGAGCATTTTGGTGGATGGTAGGCCAGTAGTACCCACACTGCAAGATCTTATGCGTAGTCTGAATACCACTATGATGCCCACCAACAGGCGATGAATGGAACGCCTCGAGTACACTCAACATCTCAACCTCGGGCACACATCGACGAATAATCCCATCAGCACAACTCTGATACAAGTAAGGCTCATCCCAAAAGAATTTCTTCACATCATGCATAAGAATTTTCCTTTGGTGAAAAGACAAATCCGGGGGCACCAAATTGCTTGCCAAATAATTAGCAAAGTCTGTGAACCAAGGAATCAGATCATGAGAAGCAGCCAATACATGTTCATCTGGAAAAGCATCATTAATTTCAGCCCTATCACCAAGCTTTAGCATAGCCTCTTCCTCTAATCTGGACAAGTGATCGGCAACTTGATTTTCAGTCCCCTTTCTATCTTTCACCACAAAATCAAGCTCTTGCAGCAACAATACCTATCTAATCAACCTCGGTTTTGCATCCTTCTTCGCCATCAAATACCTCAATGCAGAATGGTTAGTATGCACTATGACCTTAGTACCAAGCAAGTAGGATCGAAATTTCTCGAATGTGAAAACCACCGCAAGAAGCTCTTGTTTAGTCACAGTATAATTTTTTTGGGCCACATTTAGAGCTTTGCTAGCATAGTAAATAGGATGGAGAATCTTCTCCCGCCTCTGTCCTAATACCACACCAAGCACCACTCTACTTGCATCACACATTACCTCAAACGGATGTCCCCAATCTGGTGAAATAATGATAGGTGCAGTAAATAACTTCTCCTTCAACTCTCCAAATTCTCTCAGCCAAGCATCATCAAAATCAAATTTATACTCTTTTTTGAGCAATTTGCACAATGGATGTGCAATTTTAGAGAAGTCTTTGATGAACCTCCTATAGAAACCTACATGCCCAAGAAAACTTCTAACACCTTTTATAGAGATAAGTGGTGGAAGATTTTCTATTACCTCAACTTTAGCTCTATCAACTTCAATTCCCTTCTCATAAATCCTATGAACCAGAACTATCCCTTATTTCACCATAAAGTGGTACTTCTCCCAATTTAGCACCAGATTGCAGTCTTCACACCTTTTAAGCGCCTCTGCCAAATGATCCAGACATCGATCAAAAGAGTCACCTACCACAGAAAAATCATCCATAAATACCTCAATAGTGTCCTCCACCATATCAGAGAATATCGACATCATACAATGCTGGAAGGTTGTTGGAGCATTGCACAACCCAAATGGCATCCGTTTAAAGGCGAAAGTCCCATAAGGGCAAGTGAAGGTGGTCTTCTGTTGATCTTTCAAAGCTATAGAAATCTGATTGTAGCCCGAATAACCATCAAGAAAACAAACCAACCCTTACCTTCAAGTCTATCCAACATCTGATCCATGAATGGTATAGGAAAATGGTCATTTTATGTCCAAGCATTTAACTTCTGGTAGTCCATGCAGACTCTCCATCCATTCACGGGCCGCATCGGAACAAGCTCGTTTCTATCATTAGGAACCACAATAATCCCACCTTTCTTGGGCACACACTAAACAGGACACACCCAACTTCTATCTACAATGGGATAAATAACTTTGGCATCCAACCACTTGATGATCTCATTTTTAACTACCTTTTTCATAGGTGGATTTAATCTTCTCTGGTGCTCAATACTAGGCTTATGATCTGGCATGAGTTGGATTTTATGAGAACAGATACTAGGAGGGATCCCAACAATGTCTGCAATAGTCCACCTAATAGCTCGCTTGAACCTCTTCAACACAGAAACCAAAGCCTCAACTTGTCGCCCATTCCTGCCGCAATGATCACCGTTAAAGTATCCTCTCTTCCCAAGAATACATACCTCAAATGTGATGGTAGAGCTTTAAACTCCAATTTTGGTGCCTCCTCAACAAACAGTTTTGCGGGTGGGGACTCACGATTTTTCATGTCTAACTCCAACTTCTTTAGTTTCGAAAGATATTCACACCTATCAAGTGTGGCGACCAACTCATCATAGTCTTCAATACCATCACTATCAAAGTTCATCATAACCGCTGCTAGTGTTTCAACACCCAATCTCTCTTCAATCTGCACCTCAGACCCACTCTCAACTCTATATGTTATCGTCGATACCATTTGGAGCTCACTACTATGCTTCATGGACCTACAGTTATTGAAAGTTGCCTCTTCATTATTCAGTCTGAACTTTATCTTCCCATTTTCCATATCAACCAAGGCACGCCCAATGGCAAGAAATGGTCTCCCAAGAATAATGGGAACCTCAAAATCAACCTCACAGTCAAGAATCACAAAATCCACCGGAAAGATGAACGACTCCACTTTCACTAATACATCATGGAGCACACCAATGGGCCTCTTCACAGTTATATCGGCAATAAGCAACCGCATCGCAGTCGGTTTTGGATCTCCTAGACCCAACATCTTATAAATAGACAATGGCATCAGATTAATGCTAGCACCAAGATCACACAACGCCTTAGCAAAATGCAACAACCCGGTGGTACATGAAATAGTGAAGGCACCAGGATCCTCTTTTTTTCTGCACAAGGGACCTTATAACAATAGCACTACAATATTGCAATCTATCATCATCTTCGAAGCTCACTAGCCTCTTCTTTGTCACCATGTCCTTCATAAGTTTTACATACCTAGGCATTTGCTCCAAAGCTTCTATCAACAGAACATTGATTGAAAGTTGTTTCAACATGCTAATAAACCTACGGTATTTGCCTTCTTCAGTCTTCTTCACTAACCTCTGTGGGAAGGGAGGTGGAGGTCTAGGTATGGGGACAACTTTCTGAGTTACCTCCGCTTCTTTCTCTATTGCATTCTCGAACTCTCCACTTACCTCGACCACATCATCATCTTTACTAGTCTCAATTTCCACCCTAGACGACATAGGTGGATCAATGGTTTGCTTACCCCCTCAAGTAGTGACTGACATACAATGTCCATCATTCTTTGGATATTAGATGGTATTGCTAGGAAGAGTGTCAAGTTGACGTGGGTTTACGGTAGTAGACAACTGAGTCATCTACTGCTCAAGATGCTTAATTGACACTGCATGGGCATCAACTTTTTGACTAATACCAGACAAGTCATTTCGCATCTTCTTCACATTCTCATCAGTTGCACCAAACCTCATCATCATCTTATGCATCATATCCTCAATATGTGACATATTACCTCCAGCTTCCCTAGTACCAGATTCTCGATTTTGAGGAAGAACATAAGGTCTAACCTGATTGTTTTTGTTGCCATAGTTGTTCCGATTGTAGTTGTTATTGCGATTGTAGTTCCCATCCCGAACATATTGACCCTCTCGATTGTAGTTGGCATAGTTCCGACCTTGGTTTCCTTGACCTTGGTGCCAATTATCCGTATTGGAACCTTGGGCGTTTAGTTGGAAACCCCATGTCTGATCATTCACCGCATAAGTATCTTCTTCATAGTAACACTCCTCAATCGGTGGTGGATCTTTAGTCAAATAATTCACAATATTTACCTTTTCCGCACCTTCGCTCACATGCTTCGATATCAACCCTAGTTCGGTCCTCATTTGAGCCATCTCCTCACAAATTTCATCTATCGGCTGGTTATTTGTAGCTTGAACGACAAACGTGTTCCTCCCAGTATCCGACTTTCTAGTGCTCCAAGCTTTATTGTTATGAGAGATCTTCTCTAGTTTCTCCACAATCTGCTCAAAAGTGTACTCACCATATGAACCTCCAGCGATAGTATCAAGCACTGCCTTACTATTGTCATCTTAACCTCGGTAGAAATACTCCTTTAGTAATTCATCATCAATACAGTGATTCGGAACACCTCTTATGAAAGCAGTGAACTTGTCCCAGGAACTACTCACAGACTCTCCAGGTAGTGCTACAAAATTATTGAGTTTATCTTTGTGGTTCAACTTCTTTGGCACTGGAAAGAATCTTGCTAGGAACACCTCAGTCAATTGGTCCCATGTATAGATTGAGTTATAAGGAAACTTAGTAAACCACACAGCAGCATCGCTGGTCAATAATAGAGGGAATACTCGCAATCCAATGACATGCATGTCCAAGTCCGGTCGACCCACAGAAATTTTGCAAACACTCCTTAGCTTGGCTACGTGAGAATGTGGATCCTCTGATACCAAACCCGCAAACAAACCCCTTGATGTAAGCATCTGCATAAAACTGTTAGTCACCACAAATGTATGACCCTGAGGTAGAGGAGGTAGGACAAGAGGTCCATCAGATTCAGCAGCATTAAAGTTGACCCTATAATTATCACGCAGTCTTGGCCCTGGTGGATTTGGTACCCTCACTGCATCTCTCATAGATTCTCAGCTTGAATCTGATTATTCTAGTTACCAACCCTCGGAGGTTGCAACCCAACACCAACACCATCACCTAACTCTCCTCCGATAGGATTAACTGGAACTCCTTGATTATTCATTCTCCGCAAAGTTCTGTTCAGTTCTGGATCGTAGGGAGTAAGGGGTTCTCCTTGACTCCGTATACTTGGCATACACTAGAGTGGAACCTAAGAGAGACAAAAACAAAAGAAAAAAGTAAAATTAGGAAATAATTGACTAAAGTTCAATAATGTAGTTAAACTTAATCTAAAAGCCTTATTCCCCGGCAGCAGCGCCAAAATTTGATACGCTCAAATTACACCTCCCTAAAGAAGCATAAGCGATTGTTATCAAGTAAAGAACCCAACTTGGAGGTTGGGGTCGATCCCACGAGGAATATGGCTTAGACTGAAACTTAACTGACGATTATATTCGTTTAGTCAATGTATTTCCAAAAACAAGTAATTAAAGGGGGGGAATTTATGAAACAATTTCAGAAAGTTATGTAAGTATTCAGTGAGAAAGATTCAAACTTTAGTTGTTATCAAGATGAGAAAGTAACTAGGGTGTACGTGTTCCCCATAAGCTCATAACACGGTAATCCTAGTAATAGCAATCCTTTCCTAGTGTATTACATGCAAAGTGATAAGTTAGGTATCTCTAATTCCTTGGTATGGCAACTAGAGAATTTCACCCCACACCTTGGTCCGGCTACGTGTGTATAATTTACTAACCCTTACCTTTACCTCATATTAGACATTACATCGATGTATGGCTTAGTTTTCACCCTCGCAACAATCAACATTAGACTATTAGATAGTATCACACTAAATCTATGCTGATAATTCTTTTCTTATTAACTACCTCCTTGGTCTGGCAAATAGCAACAAGGCGAGTTCTAATGTGTGCACTCGTTAAAAAGACTTCTAAACGAAAGAATTATCAATGCATGCAACAACACTATTCAAGAAATGCTTAGTTACTATTCATACTTTGTTAATCGATCATGGTTCCCACAACCCTAGTTGTGGATTTAGTTACCCATATTAGAAAGAACACAATTCATATTTTTAGAAGAAGAAATCATGAACTTACGTAATGAGAATGATAAACCCAAAATTTCAACTTGAACTTCCAAACCAAAAACTTCGAAAACAAACTTAGGAAATTAAGAATTGCTAAAGTTGCAAGTTAATCTCCCAAGTCAAGAACTAGAATAAAAGTAATTATGTCTAACCCCCAAAAATGAGGTTTACATGCCCTATATATAGAAAAACAAGTCCTAACTAAAAAGGAAACGAAATAAGGAAATAATGTTTCAGGACGCGGTTTCGTTCTACGACACTGACCTATGGACCGTGGATTGATCTACGGTCCGTAGGTCCCATCCGTGGCTCAGGACTTAGGCAATTTTCCAATCTTCAAAATCTCCACTTCTCTGAATCAATCGACGGATCCACAGTACGGACCATGGATTGATCTATGGTACGTATCCTCCTCCGTAGATCCATACTTAGAATCTTCAAAATTAGGTACTAGAACCCCTCTCTGAATGATTTGACGGAACAGCAGTATGGCCAGTAGGTCGATCTACGGTCCGTGGTTCCACACTTGGTCAAGAATTCCTTGATTTTCCTTCAACCCCTGCCTGCCCATCTACGGTCACCATCTACGGAGCGTGAATGGAACTACGGTCCATAGATCACCTCCATAGATGCCCTTTTTTTGTACATCCTTCAGTTGTGTCTCTCAGTTTCCACGTCTGAACATATTTCCCGCAAACATGATAAAAATGCATTAAAACCAATAAAAATAGCCCTAGACACACACAACTCTTTAAGTGAAATGTATTAAAAATATCGTAAACCTCACGGTATATCAAAGATCCGACATCTATAATTACCTTTGAAGGCTTGGGAGTTAAGGAGAATCTTTCTTATGAAGAAGTGCGGTTGGGATTTTTGACCGACAAGCCAAGAAGTTAAGAAACAAGGAAGTTACTTCCGTGAAAGTGTTGTGGAGGAATCAATTAGTTGAGGGTGCTACTTGGGAGGCCGAGCCCGATATGATGTCCCGACATCCTCATCTCTTTCCTTCTACTCCTACTCTAGCTTGAGGTAATGAGTTCCTCATGGTTTATTCCTTGTTTTGGAGTCATGTGTTTTAAATGTTTCCATGATTTCCTTATTTATGCATGTTCATGAAAAACTTAAGTTTTGAAAGAAAATGAGTTTACATGATTTATTTTTGTCATGTTGATGTGTGTTGAGTATAAGTTGCCTATGGACTTCATGAGATGATATGTTGAACATGTTTAGCTTGGAGTTGATGTTTCCTCCTCAAATATATGCATTTGAGTATGAGTTGCATATAGACTTTGTGATATGATTATGAGAGCACGCTTTAGCTTGGAGTCGAAATTTTCCTCCTCGGATATGTGCATTATGATATTTTCATTCATGTTGGGCTGTTAGTTCCTATCTTCCTTCTGATGTTTTAAATATGTCCTAGCTTGGAGTCGATATTCCTCCTTGGTTGTGTGCATTTTGATGAGGTTGCATGCATGATGGGTTGCTAGTTTAGAGTCAGTTTTCCTCTAAGTGATATCTAGAATCTCATTTGAGGACGAATGATCCCAAGGGGGAGATAATGTAACACCATGGATTCGAGAAGGGGCAAGATAACTATTTTCAGAAGTTATAGGTGCTAACCCACAGAGGCCACCCATTGCCCGTGGATGAGACCACGGACCGTAGGTATGGCCCGTGGTTGGTCACCACCAACCTTGACTAGAGGTCCAGAACCACGACCAGACCAATTGACCATTGATGGGACCACGATCCATGGTTGAGGGCCCGTGGTCCAGACCCCCAAGTTCAAGTTTCTGACCACAGTCAACGGTCGTGCAGGACGGGCCGTAGGTCAGTCCACAATCCGTCGATTGAGGGTCGTGGTCGACAGGTCGACAGTTAGTTCAAGGGTAGGTTGGTATTTTTATAATTATTTTATCCCTATACTACATCATTTTACCCTTCACTAAGACCCCAATATAAATGTTTTAAAACCCAAATTCCCCAATTGAAATTCTCAAATTTCTAAAAGAGGAATAAGTCTTCGTCCCAAAATATTTCTCTCTATAGAAAGCTTGAAGATGAAGGGTCCAAGCTAGGGTTTGGAAGTCAAGTCTTCTAATCCTCCATTAAAGTTAAGTGATTGGCATTGAGGTATGATAGTTTTTATCCATGGATTCCTTCCATTCATGGAGTTCTCAAATTCTCATATTTTCAAAGTTAGAAATTCCCAATTGAGTTAGGGTTTTCTTCAATTGTCATGGGTTCTCTTGATTATTGATTTAAATGGTTGAATTATGATCTCTTATGCATGAAATGATGAAATACTTTGATTTTATGATGATTCCCTTACGAACCCATAAAATCCCCATGTTTTTTCGAATTATGATCATATGATGTGGGATTTTGATTATGAAAGAAGAGTCTTATGAAAACAAGCATGTATTGGTAGAATTACATGAATTTATGATGAAATCCATCTCTAACCCATATTTTCTAAATGTTGATGGTTGAAAGTGGGTTGTGAACCTTGAAAGGTAAATTATGGAATTATGCATGTTCTTATGAAATCTATGTAAATGTTTTAAGGATGCTTTGAGAGTGAAGTATCAATGATTATTTTGTTGTTGTGTTGTTGGAAGGATTTTTCTCATAAACACATGAAAGCATGATTGTGAAAGGTTTTCTCACATAGTAAGTATTCTAAGGTTGAAAGGTCTTCTCACCTAATTGAACCAAAGATAAAGAACTATCCTAATAAAACCTAGCTTGGATTGGTTATTAAATGATACCTTTCCATGGATTGACTTATGACTTAGCTTGGATTGGCAAGATGGCGTCCCCTTCCATGGATAATAAGAAAAAGTGAGAAATGACTATTTCGTAGGATTTATGCTTTACACTAAGAGGATATTGAGGTGGAGGCTTTTCCGTTAGTAGAGGTCGGGTTTCTAGTAGCAATCTCCTTATCCCTTACCTTTGTGCCCCCATAGGATAATTGTCTAGATAGACATTAGCTAGTGGATCCACCTAATCTAGAATTTCATGGTCCTTACCTCCGCAAGTAGGACAAACCGGGGGATCATGTTAAAGCACACATGGTCTCTATGTCGGTTAAGGCTACATTCCACAATAATAATGAACTAAGGTTACTTCAAGAAGTATCTCATATGTGTTCAAAGGTTTTAAAGATGTTAGCTTGCATTGACCATGTTTTAGGACTCATGTTTTCTAACCTTCATATATCATGTTTTAGCTTGGTCAATTGCATGTCATGAAACATCCCATTTTAGCATGATTTAAATGTTTTATGCATGGTTATCATACTTGGTACATTGTTTGGTACTAACACATACTCTTTCCTACATTTCCCCAAATGTAGGGTCCGACAGTTAGGGTCCTCAGTTTCGTGGCTAGTGGTTGATTGCGAGATTTTCCAGCTTGGTGAGTCCTCATGCTTCGAGGATGGATTTTCATTGTTTTAGTTTCTTTCTTATATGCAGTTTTGAACATGATGAATGGGCTAGGCCCAATTTAATTTGATTTTACTAGATGGCTAATGAGAAAAGTGTTTTAGACTTCTGCTTGCTTTTATAAAACTTTTGGACTTGAAATGTTATTTTCACCTATTATGGTTTATTTCTTATTTTATGAATGCTAAGTGGCTTGTATGGACTCTCTGGAGGTCCTATACGCCATGTTACATCTAGGGTGTACCCTTGGGTCGTGACAATTTAAGGCTTTATATAGTAGGGGGTGTAGATCTCCTATAGGTTGGTTTGAGGTGGGTGAAGTTGCTTTGATAGGTCATGAGTTGGTGAATGAGGCTATGGAAAAAGTTTGGCCTATTAGGGAAAGGTTGTAAATGGCTCAAAGTCGGCAAAAGTCCTATGCCGAAGTTAGAAGAAGAGATCTTGGGTTTGAGGTAAATGATTGAGTCTACTTGAAAATTTCACCCATAAATGGTGTAATCAAATTTGGTAAGAAAGGGAAGCTTAGTCCCCATTATGTGGGCTCATATTATATTTTAAGGTGAATTGGTAAGGTCGCATATGAGCTTGAATTTTCCAATGAGTTGCCATTCGTTCATCCTCGTTTCCATGTCTCCTTGTTGAAGAAATGTGTTGCCGATCTGACATCTATAGTTCCTAAAGAAGGTTTGGGAGTTAAAGAGAATCTCTCTTATGAGGAGGTTCCGGTTGAGATTTTAGAACGAAAAGTTATGAAGTTGAGGAACAAAGAGATTGCTACTTATGAGGCCGAGGTTGATATGATGTCACGTTATCCTCATCTCTTTCCTTTTATCCCTACTCAATCTTGAGGTATTTAGTTCCTCATAGATTTCTCTTTGGTGTCATGTGTCTTAGATATTCCCATGATTTCCTCAATATGCATGATTCATGAAAAGCTTAGTTTTTGTGAAAATAAGTTAACTTGATTGATTTCCACATATTTATGTGCATTTGAGTATGAGTTGCATGTTGACTTAATGATATGATGTTTTGAGCAAAGCTTGGAGTTGAGGTTTTCTCCTCGGATATGTGCATTTATGTAATTGCATGTTGTTGGGCTGTTAGATTAAGTTCCTACCCTTTGTATGATGTCTTGAATCTCATTCGAGGATGAATGATCCCAAGGGGGAAATAATGTAACACCTCGAATTCAAAAAGAATAGAATAGCAGCATTCTCCATGATTAGGTGCCAATTTCGACGGAGCCACCTACGGCTCGTGGACTGACACACGAACCATAGGTCAGCACCATGGTTGGCCATCCCAAGATCGCAAAATGTCAAGTTTCAATACTTTTTTTATGGTTCACCAAGACGGTATGTTGTTTAGTGTAAGAGTCATAGGTAGGTTTAGTAGGCCAGTCCCAGACTTACAAAGATTTTTATATCAAAAGTCGTGACCCATGGCCGAGACCCACGGCTCATCAAGGGAACCACAGTCTATAAGTGGGTCCCGCTAGTCAAGGACCAAGGATCATGGTCTCTGACCCCAAATGACGGTCAACTCGTATGGTTTGTGGTTCGACCAACGAACCATAGGTCGTGCTATCTATGGGTATCAGCAGTTATTTCCTTAGGAGCTTTTGGGTCTTTTTCTAATTATTCTGGCCTAATACTATGTCATTTTACCCTCCATCTAATAAAGACTTATATAAGTATTTTTTTACCCCAAATTTCTTCAATTGAAATCATTTTCTCAAAATCCTAAAAGAAGAATAAGTCTTCCTCTCTAAAATATGTCTCTCTCTAGAAAGCTTGAAGAAGAAGGAGTCAAACTAGGGTTTCAAGGCAAGTCTCTTAATCCTCCATTGAAGGCAAGCTTTTTCCAATGAGGTATGATAGTTTTGATCTATCAAACCCTTTTCCTCCATAGAGTTCCTAAATTTTTCAACGTACATAGTTAGCAGTCTTAAATTGAGTTGGGGTTTCCTCCATGTGATGGGTTCCTTTCAATGTTGAATTGTTTGATTTTTTTTTTATGATCTATTATGCATGAATTGAGATAATTCTATGTTTTTAAGACTAATCCCCATGACCCCATGCATCCCCCATGTTTTTTAAGTCACGATGATATAGTGTGGGTTTTGAACTATGAAAGGAGAATTATAGAATTATGCATGTTCTTATGAAATTGAAGAATTATGATGTAAGTTACTTTGAGAATAAACCATATATGATGTTTTTGTTGTTGTGTTATGAAAGGATTTCTCATATACACAAAAAATCATGAATGTGAAAGGTTTTCTCTCATAAAGGATTCTAAGGTTGAAAAGTCTTCTCACCTAAAATGAATCAAAGTTAAAGGAGTTATTCTAATGAAACCTAGTGTGGATTGGTAGTCTTAATTGTACCTTTCCATGGATGACATATGACTTAGCTTGGATTCGCAATATGACGTGCCCTTCCATGGATGATAAAGGCAAGTTAAGAAAATGACTATTCTATGGGATTTACGCTTAGCACTGAGAGGATATTGAGATAGAAGATCTTCCATTAGTAGAGGTCGGGTTTCTAGTAACAATCTCCTTATCACATACATATGTTCCCCTATAGGATAATTGTCTTAGCTATTCATTAGCTAGTGGACCCAAAATAGCTAGTAGTTTATGGTCTTACCTTGACAAGTGAGACACCCTTTTTGGTGTGGGGTAGACACTAGATTCGTGTTGATAGCTCACTTGGTATTATATGTCGTTTAAAGGTAAATCTCTCACATTAATGGACTAGGGTTACTTCTAGAAGTATCTCACAAAGGTTTGAAGGATATTAGCTTGCAATGACCATGTTTTATGACTTATGCTTTCTAACTCTTTTACTCATGTTTTAGCTTGGTCATATCATGTCACGAAAATCTCTTTCAAGCATGATTTATTATTTTTTATGCATGGCTATAATACTTAGTGCATTTTTGTACTACCGCATACTCTTTCCTACATTTCTTATAAAAATGGAGGTTCTGACACTCCAGATTCACACTTCTGTGGCTAGGGATCTACTAGTAGAAGCTTGAATATTGGTGAGTCCTCATGTTCCGAGGACCAAGCCCTTTCTTTATTATGTCTTTTCATTTCAGTTTTGAAATCGATGTACAGGTTACATCCCGATTACTTCTCATGTACTAGATGTCTTTGAGATATTGTTAGATTTCTGCTTCACTTTATAAACTCCATGTTTGAAATTGTCTTTGAAATCTCTTGATTTCCATTAATCTTGTATGATGTATGCTAATGGTTGGTAGGAGGCCTCTCGGGATCTTATACACCATGTTACGCCTAGGGTCAACCTTGGGTCGTGATAAGTCAGGTATTTTAAATTGGCAGAAGGTTATTTGTTGTTAATCTTGTCACTTGTCTCTCTGTTAAAATTAAGGATAATTTTTTATCAAAGTATAATAAGAGAGGTATATTTCAATCGAAAGTATAATAAGAGGAGTATATTTAGATAAAAAGTATAACGAAGGTATATGTTAACTATATATATATTAGCACATGCATATATTTGGCATTTTCCCATTTTGAAAATTAACACTAAAATATATGCTAAAAGTAGAATATAATTTAAAAATTAAGGAGTCCTAAAGTATAACGACGGGTAAATATAAATCATTTTACTAGTACATAGGTATATTTGAATTTTCCATTAAATAAAGTTTAAGCCAACATATATTGTGTTTTAACCAAGGTGGTTTTGCTGGAGTGTGGAGGGTACATTACTCATTCAACTGCCAAATATTGTGGAGTTGTAAATACAGTGTCTCCCGAAATTCACCCTCTCTATTATTCTCCTCTGTTTACATTACGCCACCAACGATTCAACTCCAACGAACTGAATTTGCATTTTTTTACATCACCTTGATGAATCATGTACTTCAATTTGATGATTCCCTCTGTTCCTTTGTATATCTTTTAGGATTCAAATCATAATTTATTTTCTTATAAAGTTATATGTGGAGAAATTGATGTTGTGTTTTTATGCTGAACTTCTACTTTTGATATGTTTTTATTTTGTAATTTTATTCACTATTAGATGAGTTTAATTGATTTGATATGCTTTACTTAAGCTATAAGTGTGTCTTGGAACATGCTCTTCTACCTACACAATTTAGAGGTAAGGTTTATGTACACATTGGGTATGTTGTTATTGCTAGACGAGTTAAATTCTACTAATTGAACATTTTTCTATTACAATTCTAGTGCATAAGCATTTTTATGAGCCAAGGGTGTATCGGAAACAATCTAGTTAGGGGTTAAGGACGCAAATAACTTTTCATCATTTAGGTTATGGGTTCATCTGAATTATATCATTTTGCTCGATTCATCCGCTAAAATAACATAAATAATAAATTTTCAATTCGGTACATTGACTGTGTTCTGATATATTATCAAATTTAAATATCTCATTCAAATTTTGAATCAGCCTCTCCATTTTTTGATACACTAAAATAAATTTTATGTTTCAACTCTTCCCAGCATACTTTTTTTAAGCAGTTGTGTTTGTCAAAAATAGAACGTTTTTCTTATGGAGCATGGAGGATACATTAGTAGTTCAACAGTCAACACTTCATTCAAAATGCTTTTTGGAACGAAAGCATTTCTAATTCCAACTCTCATATTAAATGTTGTCTACTTAAATTCCCAGTTTCCATTTTTTCCATATATATATATATATATAGTGGCATATCCCATCTATTTGTTTACACCGTTGCCGATTCACAACAATGGCCTCTTTAACCTCCAATTTCCTATCTTTTAGGATTCAAATCATAATTTATGCTCTTCATAATCCTTAAAGAGTTTTATGTAGAGAATTATATTATAAATTACTATTAAATGAGTTTATTTTCTCTGACATGCTTTACTTGAAGCGAGGATGTGTTTGGAAACATCATCCTCTACCTACACAAGGTAGGGGTAAGGTTTTCACATGCACTGCCTACCCGGTCCTCCCCTAGGTACATTGTTGTTTTTATTAGACGAGTCTACCGCATTTAGCCTCTCTACCTCAAAGGTAATGGTAAGATCTGCAAACATCCTACCTCCTCCATGTCTCACTTTTGGGATTACACTAGTATGTTGTTGTTGCATTGTAGAGTGTGTTTGGCATGAAGGAAAATGTTTTCCTTGGAAAATATTTTCCTAGAAAATGTGTTTTTTGGAAAATAAATTTATTTCTAACTTATTTTCTCATGTCTGGATGAATTATTTTTTTGAGTTTGATTGGTGAATGAAAAAACATTTTCCAAAATATATCTTTTATTTTTGGCTAGAGAGTAGTTTTCTGAATCGGAAACCAATCTCGAAACTGATCTAAGACCCGACCCTAACATCTAATAACACTCAAATGTCCACTCTAAAATCAATTAAAAGGGACATCGGTTGTAGTCAATAGAAACCCAACGAAGAGTCGGTGTAAAATCACACAAAGAATTGTAAATCGTAGAGAATTTTTATCAAGAAATTTGGATTGTAAAATCACTCATTTGTAATAGTAAGAACAAATGGGTGGATGATTCCACCAATTTAACAAAAAAAATTGGTTAACAATTATCACAATTAAACTAGAATTAAGGAAATCTCAAAGGTTAACAAGCAATCTAGGGTGCGGGGGTTGAAAATCAATGTCACATAGGGGTAATTGTGCTGCTCTATAGTGATGAACATCCATGAATAGGCTAAGTCATCTTCAATGAAGCTAATCTTCTTTCGATCTCATAACATCCTTGCATGAAATCTCCTATCGGTCTCATCTATATCCCAATCTAAACAACCCAATACCTTGCTCTATTCTCTCTTTCGATGCAAAAATAGGCAAATAGATCTGACCCATAACCTCTATTTTCAAGCAAGTTACAGACATCAAACCTAAATTGCTAGTATTGGACTAATTATCAACTCCAATCAAGCTCTTCCGAGCATCGACTGGAGATTGGAAGTAGGAATTAAGTTTGCAAACTTTACCCATAAGCCAACCCCATGCTAATTAGCTCAAATTCATGTATGAACAATAGTAAAACAAAGCATCACACAATACCCACTACATTAAATCAACACCCAAATCCATAATTGAATCCCTAGTTCTTAGAATTTTATCCACCCATCACAAAAAAAAGTAAATAGATTATACCTTCCATGAATGCAGCCAAGGGTAACATGAAATTAAGCAATTACAGGTAAACCTACTTTGGATTGAACTTCAATTTGTCAAATTAATGAACAAAAGTTGAAAAAACCCCAAAAAACAGAAAGTGTTCTTCACTAGGTAAAGTTTCTCTCTCTTAGTTCAAACTCTCAGTACATATTTCTTGTATCTCAATATCATTCTCTCTTTTATTTCTTTATCCTTTCAGATATTTATAGTTTCCCAAAAACTCAATGCGCATCTCATTCAGCGACATTAGTCAGGCTCGTTGTGCTTATTCATCGAATTGTCTCTTATGTTTTAGCTCGCCTTCTCATTCACTTGGCTTAAGGTGTTTGAACCTTATTTAGTGAACTAATTTGAGTCAGTCTTTCACATTAGGTGAATTGTCGAGTACCATCTTGTTTTGCCTTTCGAGCATTCAATTTTTCTCCTTGCACTGTCAATTTCAACGGTTATCAACGTCTATTTTCTCATTTGGTGCATCGCCTTCTCTTTTGGAGTTCACTGGCCTATCTCGATAGACACAAGTGGTGTGCACTGTCATTGTGGGCGAGGCCATACTCACTAGGTGAACCGCCTTTCTCGTTTAGCAATCAACAATGTATAGTTTGCACTTGTATTTGCATTTTGGCCATTCATTCAAACATAAATCCTTGCATTGTCCATTATCCTTCATAGCTGCAAATCATCAACATATCATCAGAATAGGACAAATTTAGGCATTGAGGAAACTAATTATTGAGTTATATAGTCCTCCAATGAATGCAAATCTACAACTCATCAACACCCCCAACTTAAACTATTGTTTTCCTCAGGTAAATCAGGAACACAATTAGCTCAATAAGGGTGTCTACAACAGTTCTCAATGAGAGCTAACGTGCAAGTTCCATAACAAGACTACTCTGAAAAAATCATGCTACACTCAACCATGATCAAAAAGCTTCAAATGATAAGTAGCCGATCTCATCAGAAGCTCAAGCTCACCTTAGCTTCCTTTCTAATGCAAGACCATGTTTCAATAAATGCATTCAACTTTCATCACATCAAGAACGAATCCATGGTCTAACAAAGAAAATCAACAAAGAAATAATTAATCAATGCAACTCGCACTCTCTCAAAAGAGAAACACATGCAAGCTCGTCTCATAGGTTTGCCTATATTTTCCAATCATCACACAACCTAGTTCATGCAAGATCTCAAGGGTCTTTTAGGCTTGTAATGGGGCTGACGGTTAACGTATGGTCATTTTGGCTTGGTGACTTCAACTTTTCAAAGCATTGTTCCAATCATATTCACCTCGTCTCAAGTTCTTTTCGTTCCTTTTCATTTGAGAACTCACACTCTAGCTTTTCACTCAATTTTTGTTGGAATCCCCTTTATTTCATCACTTCTCTTTTCATTTTAATTTTTCCAAAGCATTTTCATCACAATGACTCTTTTTTTAATAAGGGGTTCCTTATTTTTGTAACAAACTCCAAAGTTGAGTCTCATTTCATCTTTGGCTTGCATTCCTCCTTCCTTTCCACATCCCAAACTTAGGCTTTTGGCCTAAGTTAGCTATTCAAACATAACAATGCTTCAAACAGGATTTCAAGTGAGAAGGTAAGGACGAATTAGTTCAAGCGGCTTTCTTTGGGTTTTACCAACAAATGGGTTAGGCTCAAATGGTACCAAAATGGATGCACACCCTCACAAGGTAGTCACAAAATATTATGGACATTTGGGTTCTCTCTTTGAATTATTCCCCAAGATCAGGCCTCAAATTCACCGAGATTTAAACAATTGGACTAACAAGGAAAGTTATTGGACTCCACACTCATGCTTTCAAGTAAGACCTCACCACACATAGAACTTTGAAATAGACTCATTTAGCAAATACCGAAAAGATCAAAAGGGTATGTGTGATATTTATTGCAAGACTTACATTGAAACGCAGCTAGTCAACAAAAGATTCAAAGGGATCACTCAAAAGTGCAACCACATTAATTTGATTCTTAAAACATCAACACTATACACCATGCTCATCATGAGTACTATTAAAGACATTGATATTGAACATAGTCGATTCTGGAATCATTATCAATGAAAACTTCAAGAATTTAACGATTTTCAAAAACTCATAGGGGGTTGCAAAATCAAGAGAGAACGAAAAAGAATTGCAAAACATAAGAGATATACTCTACCAAAATAAATACTATAATATAAGAAAAAGTACCAATACGATTATCCAAAACTAAAAGTAATAAAATACAAGCAAAAAGGGGAATATTGGCTCAAGGCCCTCACCCCACCAAAAAGAAACAAGTATTGTCCTCAATGCAATGATAAATAAAAGTACAAGAGGCTGATATAAAAGGGTTCCCTGAAAGACTAAGCTTTTGGAGCACTCTCATCTGGACTCTCGGGTGGGGAAGCATCAACCGGGCATCAATGCCCGGCAATGGGATCACTCGAGGTAGTAGTGTAGTCTCAACTAGGACATTAATGCATGTCATAACACTCAAAGGAATGGTGTAGTCTGAAGAGACCCCACTAGTACCAACCGTTGAAGTCTCCCAAAGGGATCTCTCCACCTGAACAATGACCTCCTCGATCTCCTACAGCTCCGTGAGAGTCTGGGTAATCCCATGCTCCTCACTCCACAACTTTTCCTTGTCCGTCTCCTTGGCCAAATCATCCTCTTCCCTCTCAACATCCATATCAACATCTATATTAACACTCACAGTTATCTCAGGCTGCACACTGGAAGTAGGCATACTGTTGGGCATCGATGGTGGCACAATGACATGTGCATCTCATAGGGGAACCTTACCCCAAGACATCAAGAGGTCGGTAGACTATAATTGAGTCACATCTGCTCGCAAGGTAGCAAGCTCACCCCTTATGGTGTCAAGTGCACCAGAGCTACCCTCAGTCATCTCTTGGGATTCCAGTCTCGTAGTGAGGTTATCCAACCTTACATCATGGGCATCCACTAACCCCTCAAACCTAGTCACCATATCTCTTAAAGGAGCCAAGGCCCTCTCAATAGGCTTATCAAAAATACTGGGCTTGTCCGTCACAACCCTCATGGCTCTAACATTCGTCGATCAGGCAAAACTATCGATGTGATAAATTAATGCCTTGGTTAATGGGGGATATATGATATGAGTGGAGGTAGGCATATAAGAATCAACATTAGAAGAAGTACTAGTAGGAGCAGTAGAAATTGTGTCACTCCCCGAACCTACACCCTGGGCGGGACTGGCACTCGAGAACCATTATTTGCCTAGCTTACTTACTCAACGAAAGAATTAACTCAACAAATATAACTCATATAAAACTTAGAATGTTATAAAGAAAACATTCAACTAGCCAATAAAGCAAACTGAAGTGTCAACATAAGATAATGAAATGAAAAGACTAAAGACCAATATCTGACTGCGTATGAAGCCTCTAAACAACTGAGATGGATGTCGGGACAAGACCCACGACATCCTAATGAACTAATAATAATAATAATGAAAACAATGAAAAGGGATTCTCTAGAAAGCAAGGAGGCTCACCACAAACTCTAAATGCTCAACTGGATCAACAATGCGCTCGATGCTGATCTTGGTTACATGTGTCTGCACCATAATAAGATCCAGGCCAAATGGAATCAGTACATTGAATGTACGAGTATGCAAGGAGAATTCTAAAGCAAGACATAAGCTTGAAAGAAACTGAAGAACTTACCTGGCACAACTCAACTCAACATAACTGAACTCATTTCAATATAAAGCAGTTTAAAACAAGTGCAATATAAAGAAATGCTTTTAAAATATGATGTCAACTCTAGGTGTATGCAAAGATACATATAACTCTAGATGTTTAGAAGTCATTTAGAGTACTTAGAATCAAGAGGAAGTGTTAGTACACTTTAGAAGGACTTGAACGGACTGAATGACAAAAAACTGGTGGAAAACGATGATTCGGGGGTATCCTTGGCGCGCCCCCCAAGTTACTGGGGATCATTTCTAGCGCCCTGCAGGCGCGCCGCCCCAGTCTTTCTGGCATAGATGGGTCACGCCGCTCCAGACCTTCCCCAGATGAGTCTGACGAATTTTTCAACTCGTTTTCTAATCCGAAATCACTTTTAATCGATTCCTTTTTTCATACCTTCTTAGATTCAGATACCCAAAACATGTACACTAGAATCTAACTCAAAACAACTGTTAACATCGCTAAAACGTCTCAATAAAACCCATCATTCACATATAAGTTCAAGAATGAAAACAATTCAAGAACATCAAATTCTAACTCTTTTAGGATGAAATCGTTGAATTAAACATGTTTGGCGCGTGGGTGAATAGATCCAATGCTATGTGATCTCACATACCTTGTAGGATCAAATCCTTGATGAAATCCACAATTATGAAGACGACGAATCTTGATTTTCTCTTCTCTTTTCTATTGCGTTCTTCTCTCTAGAACCCTAGCATAAATTTTCAATTGTGCAAACTGAACCAATTCAGTTTTGACCCTTAATTAATTCACTAAAAATGAATTAAAATAATAGGGTATGAAAAAGACCAAAACACCCTTTCAAAATTCGGATTGGACATTTCCTTATTTGAACAGCCCAACTTCAAATGGTCATATCTCACTCACAAACTCGGAATCACTCAAACTCGTCGGAGTTGGAAAGATTATTCCAAGAGCTTTCCTATGGTGTCTGGAAACACACCTAACTCATCCTGAGCTAGGATTTATGGTCGTTTGAAGTTGACCAAAAACCAAACTCAACATAACTTAACAAATTTTCCAGATTTTCATTCTTTCCTAATATGACTATTTCCAATTCTAACTCTTTCTAGTTCTTTCAATTAGCGAGATGTTACAATATCTCCCCCTTGGGAATATTCATCATCGAATAAGATTACTCTTACTAGGCTAAGGGTGTAACATCTAACATTCAGCTCAAACACCCAACAAGCAATGCAAATACAACATGCCAACTTATAAATTAAAGAGTACTAAGAATAGAATTAGTACCTTGGTCTGGAACTTCTCCAGTTTCAAAGAGATGTGGATATCTCTTCTTCATATCTTCCTCAGCTTCCCAAGTAGCTTCCTCAACAAAGTGGTTCCTCCAAAGGACTTTTACTAATGCTACTTCCTTATTCCTTAACTTGCGAACTTGGCAATCTAGAATCTGAAGCGGAATCTCTTCATAAGATAAGCTATCCTT
Organism: Solanum stenotomum; assembly: GCF_019186545.1. Taxonomy (NCBI): domain Eukaryota; kingdom Viridiplantae; phylum Streptophyta; class Magnoliopsida; order Solanales; family Solanaceae; genus Solanum; species Solanum stenotomum. The sequence goes on along the minus strand of NC_064285.1, from coordinate 26,006,608 downwards.
GATCCCAATATTTTCAGTTGGTATGATCAATGAAGGATCTCCCATGCACTTTTTCAACATGGAGACGTGAAAAACCGGATGAACCGCGGCTAACTCTCGTGCTAGCTCCAACTCATAAGCTACATTTCCTACCCTTTTCGATATTCTGTAAGGGCCAATATATCGGGGACTAAGCTTCCCCTTCTTACCAAATCTCATAACACCCTTCATGGGTGAAACTTTCAAGTATACCCATTCATCTACTTCAAACTCTAAATCCCTTCTCCTAGCATCAGTGTAGGATTTCTGATGACTCTGTGCCGTTTTCAACCTCTCTTGAATTACTTTAACCTTCTCCATAGCTTGATGAACTAAATCTGGTCCTATCAACCCTGCTTCACCAACTTCAACCATCCAATAGGAGATCTGCATCTTCTCCCATAAAGAGCTTCATAAGGAGACATTTGGATGCTAGAGTGGTAACTATTGTTGTAAGCAAACTCAATAAGAGGTAGGTGATCATCCCAATTACCTTTGAAATCAATCACATAAGCCCTAAACATATCCTCTAAGGTCTAAATAGTGCGCTCTGCTTGACCATCTATCTTAGGATGAAAAGCAGTACTTAAGTTCACCTTTGAACCCAAGCCTTTCTGAAAAGATTTCCAGAACTGTGCAGTAAATTGTGCACCTCTATTTAAAATAATCGAAACTGGCACCCCATAAAGTCTAACTACCTCTTGAAAATACAAATTGGCATAGTCCTCTGTTGTATGGGTAGTCTTTACCGGCAAAAAGTGGGTTGATTTGGTCATTCTATCAACAATCACCCAAATAGAATCGTGTTGTCTGTGAGACCTTGGTAAACCTATGATGAAATCCATATTAATCATCTCCCACTTCCATTTCGAAAGTTCTATATTCTGAGCCATACCGCCTACCCATTGGTGCTCTACTTTAACTTGTTGGCAATTCGGACACTTGGCCACAAACTCTGCAATGCCCTTCTTCATACTACTCCACCAATAAACTTCTCTCAAATCGCGATACATCTTTGTGGAACCCGGATAGATGGAATATCTGGAGCTATGAGCTTTTTCCATGATCCTCTCTTGGAGTTCATCCACCGTTGGTACATACAATCTACCTTGATACCTCAATACACCATCTCCCCCTAGTTCGAAAGACATTACTTTTTGCTTATGAACATTTGCCTTCAATTCAAGCAAAATAGGATCTTGGTCTTGCTTTTCTTTCACTTCTGACACTAATGATGATTCAGCCTCATTCATCACCACTACCCCTCCTTCTGTGGAATCCATTAGTCGAACTCCCAAGCGTGCAAATCTATGCTCATTTTTTGCTAACTCTCTCTTTTCTTCCTCAACATGGGCGGTACTACCCATAGACAACCGGATCAAAGCATCAGCAACAACATTAGCCTTACCTGGGTGGTAAAGAATACTCATGTCATAATCCTTGAGTAATTCTAACCACCTCATTTGTCTGAGATTAAGCTCTTTCTGAGTAAACACATACAGAAGGCTCTTGTTATCAGTGAATACATCAACATGAACACCATGCAAATAATGACGCCATAAATTCAAAGCAAACACTCTAACAGCCAACTCTAGATCATGGGTTAGATAGTTCCTCTCATGAACCTTCAACTGTCTAGATGCATAAGCTATAACCTTGTCATTCTGCATTAACACACAACCCAAACCAACTCTAGACGCATCGCAATAGACAATAAAGCCTTGTGTACCTTCTGGTAATATAAACTTTTTCAATTCCTAAAAGTTTTTCTCACAATCTTCAGATCATTGAAATTTCACTGTCTTTTGAGTTAACTTGGTCAAAGGGGATGAAATAGATGAGAACCCCTCTACGAACCTTCTATAATAACCAGCCAAACCCAAGACACTCCTAACATCAGTTAGAGATGTGGGTCTAACCCAATTTTGCACTGCCTCAATTTTCTGAGTATCAACTTTAATTCCCTCTCCAGACACAATGTGGCCTAAGAATGCCACAGGCTCAAGCCAAAACTCAAATTTTGAGAACTTAGCATACAACTCTCTATCTTTTAGAGTCTAGAGAACTATTCTGAGATGACTAGCGTGATCTTCTTTATTCCTTGAATAGATTCATATGTCATCAATAAAGACGATAACAAACATATCTAAAAAAGGTTTGAATACTCTACTCATAAGGTCCATGAATGTTGCAGGCGCATTGGTCAAACCAAAGGACATGACCAAAAACTCATAATGACCATAACGGGTTCTGAAAGTTGTCTTTGGAATATCACATTCCCTTACTCTTAACTTATGGTAGCCAGATCTGAGGTCTATCTTAGGGAAACAGGTGGCACCCTAAAGTTGATCAAAAATATCATCAATTCTCAGAAGAGGATACTTATTCTTGATGGTAACCTTGTTCAATTAACGGTAATCTATACACATCCTAAGGGAACCATCCTTCTTTCTCAAAAACAAGACCGGAGTTGGGTAAGGCCTACTAAAGTTTCATAGGTAAGGAGCTTTATTGGTTTAGCTAGCTACTATTATCGGTTTGTCAAGGGATTCTCTTCCATTGCTTCCCAATTGACCAATTTGACCGAGCAGGAGTTCCATTTGTATGTTCAAATGAGTGTGAAGAGATTTTTTGTCACGCCCCAAGCCTACACCCTGGGCGGGACTATCACTCGAAGACCATTGCTGGCCTCAAGCGAACCCTTGGCCTGGCTTACTATCTCAGCGGAAGACTATATGCATATTTATAAAGATCAATAGCACACTACTCAACTTAACTAATGAAATAACTTAGAATGTTTAATAGTCAACATTTAACTTGGCCAAAATGGCAACTCAAGTCTTAACATATGAAATGAAAAGTAAAGACAACTGAATTCACTAACTGACTGTCTGTCTGACTATCTAACTATCTATGAAGCCTCTGAACAACTAATATGGATGTCAGGACAGGCCTGCGACATCCTAATGAACTAATACGAAAACTGTAAGCAATGTGAAGGAGTCCTCTGGAATGCAAAGAGGCTCACCAACAGACTCTGAACTGCTCACTAGATCAACGAATGTGCCGGATACCGATCCTCGTTACCTGTGTCTGCATCATAAGATGATGCAGGCCAACTGGTATCAGTACATTGAATTTACAAGTATGCGAGTTGGAATGCTAAATCACATAGGCTCGAAAGAGATTATGAAAGAAATACTTACCTTGGCTCTTCTCAACTCTTGAATACTTAAATAAACTCATTTCTTTATAAAGCAGTTTAAAACAAGTGAAATATAAAGAAAAACTATTGAAAACATGTTGTCAATTCATAATCATAATATCATAAAAAGACAAACCATACACCCTCTCAAAGTCTACTTGTGTAACGCATGAATGAAGTCCCATACCCCCATTCACACTAAGCAGAACCCCTTAAGGAACCATGCTACTACTGATGTGGGAGTGTCTCTAACCAACAACCATCACTTAAGAATTATAGTGATGATACAGCGCTTTACCTCACGCTGCCGAGGCCCATCCTATACCTTGCCATGATATAGGAAGCTAACTTACTAAGTGGATCCACTAGTCTATGCGAAAATTATTCATCTAAAAAGTATGATCATTTTCTACCCATGATGGCTACATGGTTTATGGAGACTTGAGTTAATATGAACTCGCATCCCCATATCGGTGCTCAGTACTACTCCCAAAAATACTTAGTTCTTTATGTTTGTAAAAACAAAACTCCTTCTTTGGTTTGAGATAATTACTCAAAACTTAGCTTAAAAGCTCTCTTGGAAATCATAGTTTCCTCTTTACTGAAAAAACTAGCTCAAAGGCTCTTTTGAAATCTCAGTTTCCTTTCTTGTTTAAATGTGAAAACATTTACTCTTTGGGAATACATAGTCCCGATATACTCTTTTGAAGAAATGAACTCAACTCTTTACTCTTTACTCTTTACTCTTTACTCAACTTGAATTGTAAGTCTTAAAACAAAGTTAAAAGCATTTGCAAAAGACTTCTTGGAAAGACTCGAAGAACTTCCTAAACTTGGCTCTTAACTTTCCTTGAATTTGAATTTACGGATTCAAGGTTATGATTCATGTTTTTGGATGATTTCTAGATGTTTAGAAGTCATTTAGAGTAGTTAGAATCAATAGGAAGTGTTACTACACTTTATAAGGACTTAAATAGGCTAAACGACGAAAACTGGTGAAAAACGACGATTTGGACGCATCCCGGGCGCGCCGCGCCAGCCCCAACCTATCTGGGGCTCTATTCTGGCACACTACTGGCGCGCCGCCCCAGCCTGCCTGGAGCTATGGGGGCGCGTCGCGCTAGCCTTCCCACAGACACCAACTGACGAATTTTTGACCTCATTTTCTGATCCTAAATCGTTTCAATCCAATTTTTTTTCTCAAATTCACTTTAGGTTTATGTACCCAAATCATATACACAAGGATCTAACTCAAGAACTAACAACTTAATCATCAAGAACTCCTAAAACTCAACTCATGTTCAAGAACGAAAGTAATTCAAGAACCACATTCAACAATATTCCAAATCCAATCTTTTGAGATAAAATCGCTGAATCAAACATGTTTGGCACGTGGGTGAATGAACACAACATTGAGATAGACTCACATACCTTGGACTTTACCTATTCCAATAGCCNCCCCCCCCCCGACGAAATCCACAAGCAAAACTCCAAGAAATCGACGAATCCTTAACGTTCTTGCTTCCTCTTCTCCTTTCTCCTCTTCTTTTCTTTTCTCTCCAAACCCTAACTCTTTTGGTAAAAGTGAAAACTGATCTAATTCAGCTTAGACCCTAATTAATTACCCAAAAACGAATTAAAGAAAGGGTTAAGGAAAAGTCCAAACTACCCTTTAAAAATCCGGATTGGACTTTACCTATTCCAATAGCCCAACTTCCAAAAGGTATAACTCACTCATACGAACTCGGATTTGCGCAAACTCGGCGGCGTTGGAAAGATCCTTCCAAGAGATTTGCAACCATATCTGGAAGTACACTTTACTCATCCTGAGCTAGGAATTATTGCCATTTGAAGTTGACCAAAACTCAACTTTTCCTAACTTAAACAAATTTCCAGATTTTAATTTTTTTCCAAAAATGACTATTTCCAATTATAAGCTTCTTCCTAGTTATTTCAATTTGCGAGATGTTACAGTTTTGTGAAACTCAAGACCTTGTTTACTATTGCACTAATTCTTGCCTTGCATGTGGAAGGTAAGAATTTCATTGTTTATGGTGATGCATCTTATTTCGGTTAAGGTGATGTGCTAATGGAGGAGAGGAATGTAATTGCCTATGCTTCAAGGCAATGAAAGTGCATGAACGTAACTATCTGACCCACGATTTAGTGTTGGTTGTGGTTGTATTTGCATTGAAGCATTAGAGACATTATCTTTACGGGGTCAAGTGTGAAGTCTATTCAAATCATCGTAGTTTATACTATGTGTTCACTCAGAAAGAGTTGAGTTTGAGATAGAGGAGGTGGATGAAGCTATAGAAATACTATGATGTTACTATTCTTTATCACCCAGGAAAATCTAATGTTGTGATTGGTGCCCTGATAGAAAAACAGGGAGCATGGGGAGTTTAGCCCATTTACAAGTTTTTAGACGCCCATTGGCTAAAGAGGTTCAAACTCTGGCTAATGTCTTTATAAGGCTGAAATCAACTGAGAAAGGAAGACTATTGGCCTGTGTGGCGACAAGATCTTCTTTTCTTGAAAAGATTAAAGAAAAGCAATTTGATGATAAGAAGCTGAGTCGAATTCGTGATATGGTATTGCGAGGAGAGGCTAAGGAGGCTATGATTGATGAGAAAGGAGTCTTGAGGATTAAAGGGATGGTACGTGTGCCCCGTATTGATGTTTTGACTCAAACTATTCTTGTAGAGGCTCATAGTTCGAGGTATTCTATAAATCCTAGTGCAACCAAGATGTCCAACCTCATAAAGTCAGGGTATTCTATATATCATGATAAGGACAAACTACCACCACTCCTGTAGAACTTACATTTAAGTTTAAGTGGTGCTTTCATATCACATAAGACTTCTGAAGCAAGCCTCCATTTCATCTATATTGTCCCAATGCGATGCCGGACATCTTTATCGATATTTCCACTATCTTGGATTACAGATCCAAGATGCTTAAAACTTCTATTTTGGGAATAGTTTGTTTGGCAACCCTCACTTCCACACTTGTTTCATCCGACGTGATACTAAATTTGCACTCCAAATATTTCATTTTGATCCTACTCAACCAAAACCCTTTGGACTCCAAATTTTTTATCCAAACCTCCAACCTAGCATTAGCTTTGTTCCATTTCTTATCAACCAGTACTATATCGTCGGCAAATAACATACATCATGGAACCTCATCTTCAATAGATTGCATCAACTCATCCATCACCAAGGAAAATAGAAAAATACTAAGAAGTGATCCTTGGTGCAGCCTCATCTCAACTAAAAAGTGCTTCAAGTCTACTCCCACCATTCTAGTCTGAGTCTTAACTCCATCATACATGTCATTTATCTCTCCAATATACACCATTATGACACATCTATAGATTAAGCACCTCTAAAGGAAATCACTTAGGACTTTATCATAGGCCTTTTCAAGGTCAATGAACTCTATATAAAGGTCCCTCTTTGTTTCTCTATACTTTTCCACCAGTCTTCACATAAGATAGATACTTAAGTAGTCGATCATTCCATCATGAATCCAAATTGATTTTTAGAAAATAGACATCCCTCTCCTCACCCTCATATCCACCACTCTCTCCCATACCTTCATAGTGTGGCTTAGCAATTTGATATCCAAGTAATTATTCCACTTTTGAATATCACTCTTGTTCTTATACAATCGAACCATTTTAGTCCACCATCATTCATTGGGCCATTTTTGTCATCTAAAAATAGTATTATTTAATTCAGTTCTACTTCATACCTATCTTGTTTGTGCTAATCTAAAATTCTATCAAAATCTCATAAAGTCTAGTTGTTCTTCCCTTGCTCATCCTACTAATTGCACGTACAACCTCATCAAACCTGAAACACCTATAATATCTTATGTCTTGAAGTCTTTCACAGTGCACCAAATCACCCAACACAATGTTTCTTTCTCCTTCTTTGTTTAAGAGTTTGTGGATGTAAGTTTACCCTCTTTGCATAATGGAGTTCTGTTCTACCAACACCTTGCCTTCCTCGTCCTTGTTGAACTTTAATTGATTCAAATTGGGAGCCTTTATCTCTATCGGTTTTGTGAGCCTCTAAAATTTACTATCCCCTCTTATGGCCCCTAGATCGACATACAACCATTTGACAGTTGTCGTCTTAGCCACTATAACCCACTTGAGGCACACAAGCACTAATATCGTTCAAAGTAAGCCCATTACTAACTAGATTAATCATGTGCCTTGGAACCTACCCATCTGGTCTCCTAAACAAAAGCTATATTTATCTTCGTCTTCTTGAAAATCTTCACTAGCTCTATGGACTTTTTTGTCAACGACCTATGTTCCAATACCCTTATCTCAACTTAAGAGAACCCGTATCCACTAACCCTTACTTCTTACTGCCCCGGCCTTAACTGAAGATATTATCCTAGTCCACCATCATCCAATAAAACTACTAAAATAAGAGGAGAGTCAAGGACCACTTAACTATACTAAAAATAGAAGAAAAAGAGAAATACCAAAAGCAACTAGCTCAGTGAAGTGGAACTATAGACAAAAATAAATAAGTGACATTTAAAGACAATAGATAAAGGCAGAAAAATAGTGCAGAAGATTACACAAACAATAAGCAACACTGAATGATTAAATCTAGATCGTAGAGTCCTTCTATATGATCACATAATAATAGAGCTAAAAATAACATAAAGAGATAATTTTGACCGAAAGAAAGAGGGAATAAAAACTACGTAACAATCATGACAAGAGGCAATATTGAACTATAAAACTGGAAGATTGTACGAACACTAGAAGCGATCCGAAAGAAAGTAAGAACAAGTTCTAAAAGGTAGAGGAAAAATCAGAATGAAACTAAAGGCAGTATGGACAAGAACTATCACATATAGACAAGGTTGAATAAGAACTACAAAACAATGGGTAAATCGGAAGAACCTGGACCAAGGTGTCAGCAGTTAAGAAAACTTCTTCAAGAAAGCAATGTTGACCGACGGAGGAGAACCTTTGAAAGTGTGTCACCGTTTTGATTTTTGAAGATCTTATGCTAGACGGGAATGGTCAATCTCGACCCCAAATAACCAAATCTAGTATAATCTCAACCCAATTTTAGAAAAATCCCGATCCCAAGTTTAGAGAAAGGCGGTGATTTCACTGAAGATGGACAAACAATAGTTGTCCAATGCAAGATTTTGGATCATTGACGTAGATGCATCATAAACCATAGCCGATGAAAGAGGTAGAATTTGTGGTTGCGGTAGTGCTCTGGAAGAGGGAGGATTTATCAATGGGGAGAGAGAAGATGGGTTACGGGGGCGAAAGAAGAGGGGTACTTAATAGGGAGAGAAAAAAAAATTGTTGTCCTTTATTTTCCCAATACTTTTAGTTGATATTAGAATTATTTATTTCTAATAACTGATTGTAAAACGTAAATAATTTAAGATGAAATCATATTAATTATTCAAGATCGTGGAATGATATGATTTTCACAAAACTTACAGTAACAACAAGATTTAGTCAAGAAAAAACATACTTGAATTGGTAAAAATTAATTATTTTAACTATAAATCTTGACTTGAGAGCGGAAAACTAATCAAGAGCATGGATTGGTGTGGAAAATTAATTTGCTTGTTCACAAAATAATTTAAATTTAGTATTCACCAAATATTCAGTCATGCACTTGGCCAATTATTTCCAAACATGCATCTACAAAGAAGGTAACATTGATTTGTTAATTTTAAGCAGAAGCATCTTAACAAATATCATCACACATAACAGAAACACAAACTCCAAAAGAATTTAAAAAATTGTTAATTCCAAATTTCAAGTAATAGCTCATTAGGTATGAAACGCGTGAACAAAGAATTACAATTTTGTTAGATATAGTTTAAATAGGTCTGATAAGTCAAATATATATATATATATATATATATATATATATAGAAGGTAATCAAATTTTAGATTACTTAGCTGATCATGCCATGAAAATTAAAGGTTGTTACAGCACAATTACTTTATGTTATGTAACACCTCAGAAATTGGAAAATTGAATTGAAAAAGAAAGATTACAGTTTTAGCACTAATGCATGTTCTACAAGCCAACCTACCAATTGTAGGAGGTTCTACGGGCTGTAGGAAGGAAGTCATAGGAATTGAGTTGAATTTTTGGAAAATGTCAAGTCTCTGATGATGATCTACGGATGGACGAGATGAACCATACATAGGAATTGTTACGGGCCATAGAAAGGCTTCAATGGAAAGTGATTGAACTCGGTGAGATTATGGAGTTGAACTTGGGTTCTACAGACTAGCTCTATGAGACATAGAAAGGAAAATGATCCGTAGAAGAGTCCCGTAGAAATTTTTCAATATTTTGATCCCCAGTATTTGACTCTACGGTTGACTATGACGATCCATAGAAATTCTTACGAACCGTAGGTCAAAACGGTAGAAGTCATCCGACAGTTTTAAGTCAGAGTTAATTGGGTCTTTTCCTATCCTTTTAATACCTCGAATATGTCATTTCTAGACTACTCCAATGACCTATAACTGATGTTCTACTCCCACATCTAACCATTCCCTCGCATTTACTCAAAACCTCAAATTCCCTCCAAGTTCATCCTCTCTAATTATCTATCAAGTTCCAAGGTGAAGAACTAAGGTTTCAAATGCTTCAAGGATTTTATCTCTTTATTTTAGGACTTTGATCATCAAGGTATGTGGTAATTCACTAATGGATCCCTTTCATCCATTTGGTTCCAAAGAATCTCAATTCTCCAATTGATTTTCACCTAATTCTCCTAGGGTTTTATGTATTCTCCATGGGTCCAATTGATTATGATTCAATTACCCAAATTCAATCTTATTATACATAATTTGACTTAATTACACGATTTTCAATCGATTTCATATGGACCTGTGTCTATGCCTACTTTATGAATATAAACTATGATTATGAACTTATAAATTATGATTTGGATATGTGCATGTTTTATGAAATTGATGATTTATGACTAAATGATACTTTTAAGATAAAGAGTGAATGATTTGTGAAAGGTCTTCTCACATTTGAATGAAATCATGATTTAGATGTTTAGGAAGGTAAGTGTATTAGTATGAAATAATGGTTTTGAAAAGAACTACTCTAATATGAACTTATGATTGACTTGGTAGTCTAGAGTTATTGCCTTTCCCAGTATTTTGATATGATATGATTATGATTATGTCTTTTACTTGGCATCGAGAGGACTTTGGAATGGAGGTCTTACCATTATAAGAGATTTGGTCTTTAGTAGCAATTCTCTTGTCCCAAATTATGTGCACCCGTAAGATTTTTTTAAATAACCTAGCTAGAGGAACCACTTTAGCAATAATGAATGATACGGAGTTCTTACATTGGCAAGTAGACTCTCTCTTTTTGGTGTGAGGGCTACACAAGATTCCATGTTATAGCTCACATTATCTTTATTGTCAGTTAATGGTAAATATCTAACAAATGAACTATATTTTCTTCAAAAGTCTTATCAAAGTTTTTTTATGGTTTTCAATATGCATTGACCTTGTTTATGACTATGATTTCTCTTTAAGGGCTTTTTACTTGGTCAACCATATCATGTTTAACCTCACCATTTTATCTTGCTTACATTTTATGCATTTCCCCATATTTAGTACATTCAAAGTACTGATGCTATTGTGACTACATAGTTTCATAATATAGGGTCTGACGCTTCTCCTCCTGAACGTGAATAGATCGGGATTGCTCAGCTATTGACTACTTGGATTTGTGAGTCCTCATGATTCCAGGGCAAGGTTATGGACTATTTTATTGCTTTTGATGTCTCTGTAGTTTCCAGATTATGTTCATGGCTTAGGGGCTTGTTCTAGTCACATTTATGAAGAGAAGGATTATGTTAGCTTAGTAGTACTCTGTGTATTCTCTTATGTACTATGTTGGTATCATTTATTTCATCTTAAGGGTTGAGACTTATTACTTATACTCTTTCATATTGTATTTCTTCTACATATTTCTTATGTCAAGTGTTTTGTTGTCACGATCCAACTTCCTGAGTCATGATGGCACCTACTATAACCCACCAGTAGGTAAGTCAATTCGTAACCCAAAACGACAAGTAATGGGTACAAGGGTAGAACTAAACAGGAAATAACACTAATAACAAGGAAAGACAAATACAGGAACAAACCAAAATTATAAACAATGGAAACCCTCTAGAACCTTAAAGTCACGAGTACAAAGCTTTCTAATATAAACAAGTACAAGTCCCAAAAGTAGACCACAACAAGCCGTCGCAAAGGCAAAAGACTAGCTAACATATATTTAGAAGAAGACAGGCTGATCAGGATGCTAAGTTCTCACCCTCGTCTCTGATATCCACAAGCTGCAAAATATGGCATGAATGATCACCACTGGTAGCTGGTACTAGGATCTGTATCACGAAAAAGATGCAAAATGTAGCATTAGTACCACAAAAGGTACTCAGTAGGCACCATAGGCTGATTGAGCAAGAAAGGTAAATACAATCAGAAAAGATAAAATCTAGACACAAACAGAGGTCAAAGTTGATATGAAAAGAAAGAGGGCACACGAGCAAACTGAAAGTTAAACTAATTACAACTAAACTAAACCTAAATGGACCTCATAACCCTAGAAGGTACACTCGTGTGCACGTTTAAATAAAAACCTGAGCATACCCCATAAGCATGGTACTACCCTCGAAATAGTATCGATAAATCCTAAAACAGGGTTTCTCAAAAGAAAAGTAGGAATAACAAACTACCCACAACCAATTCACACTAATCATCACTAATTTACACATTTATGCTCAATCTGAAAGAAAGAAACAAACAAAGGAAGTCGTAACCTACATATAGGTCGATCCCGTGCGCTCCAAATCACAAGGTCGGAGCTTTTCCTTTCCGAACAACCTGTGAACACGTCCACGCTATCAAAAATAGGATCATAACGTAATTACAGTTGTTTAGACACTAAAGCACATACAATGGAAAAAGATCAACTTTATAGTCAAATGGAAATTGTGGGACCCGCATTGGAATTTATAGAATAGGCTCCATCAAGATGTCCTAAACTACGCTCGAACTTGTGTTCCAAAAATTTAACACAATCCAAGGCTCGGAAGTAGTAATAACAACAACATGCAATTTCAACAATAAATTAAACCAAGGTATCCTAAAGACAAACCAATTCACCTCAAACAGAGGTTTTTCAACAACTTCTAATCATAAACCTAAGTAGCCAAGCTCCAAAAGATCACACATGACTTTGAATCACTCAAATCAAAGCTCGGATGAGGGATAAATCGCCTTTAGAAAATAAGAAATGAAGCTGTAAATTCACTATATAAATAGCCAAGATCGGGTTGCTAAAAGTCTATTTCTGGTCACTAAAAGTCTGATTCCTCGTCACTAAAGACTGTACCAGATATCAGCACTTTAGTTGGTTTGCTTAAACTCTGAATTCTCCAACGGGGTGCTCAGGATTCATTTGGAACCTCGTGCACACAAATGAGATATGCGACTCTACCAAATTAAATATTTTGGATTCAATAAAGTAGAAAAAAAGTTCCATACTAGATCATCTTGTCAAAAGGTGGGTCCCACCCTCAAACTCTATTTTCAGCCAAAATCCATAAGGAGGCTCGGAATTAACCCAGAAACCTCGGGATCCAAACGAAGGGTAACACTCGCACTTTCAGAATGTCTTAGTTAACCTGCACCTTCATTGTAGGAGTGATTAATAAATTAATAATGATTTGGTATGCCATATTTTAAGTGTTCAAGGGACATATCTCATGTTTTAAATTTAAGCGAGTTGTGAAATAGAAGTTGGCGAAAGTTATTCTAAGTTTATTTTAAAGTTTTCTCTAAAATTTGGGTCATATTTCTTGATGATTTTCTCCCAATATATTAAGATTTATGGGGCCCATAATCTATCAAATCAAAGGCCTATGAGTCTAGTTTCCAAAGCATCAAACTGTTCATTAATACAACTTCAAAATAGAGAGATATTTGCATTTTTGTAAGATAATGCAAGAAGGCACGTGAGGTGGGCTAAGGTCGGTGGAAACTTTATTTAATCAACCGAATTCATTTTCCTTTTTCATTTTGTTCCAGTTGCCCAAAATAAAGAGAAATTCTCCCAAAATCCATAAAATACTCTTTAGGTTTGAGTGATTTCATCTTGCAAGCTTCAAGAAATTTGCTCTACGTTGCGACCTCATTATTTTGTTATAGTTTTCTCTGTGGATTATGTAGTGTACCTCTGTGGTGTTTTTAGTAGCAAGGGTTTTACTGTGTTTGGAGGTCTTGAGCTTTATTGTAAGCTTAAGTTCAAGGTAATACCCTCTTTTTGTTGATTCTAGCCTTGGTAAGCCGCAAATAGTGAGTTGTGACGGCAATCTATTGTCACGCCCCGAGCCTACACCCTAGGCGGGACCGGCACCCGGAGACCATTGTTGGCCCCAGGCGAACCCTTGGCCTGGCTTTCTTAACTCAGCGGAAACTTAACTCAACAGTACAACTCAATGCAATGAAAGGTTATAAAACAACCAACTGATGCATAACATGCCAAAAGGCAGCTCGAGTCTCAAAATAGAATATTTACATATATACATAAATAAGAGACTCAATACTAACTGACTGACTGTCTATGAAGCCTCTAAAATACTGAGATGGATGTTGGGACAGACCCCGCAACATCCTAATAGAACAAAACTAAGTACACAAAATAATTGAGTCCTCCGAAAAGCAAGGAGGCTCACCACTGACACTGGAGTGCTCAGCTGGTTCAACGACGTGCAGGATGCTGATCTGGGGTACCTGAATCTGCATCGTCATAAGATGCAGGCCAACTGACATCAGTATATTGAATGTATGAGTATGCGAGCTAGAAAGCTAAACCACGACTTAAGCTTGAAAAGAGTACAAGAGAACACTTACCTTGGCTCTGTTCAACTCATGAATAACTGAACACAATATATAAAGCAATAAGACACATGCAATATATAAAGCTTGTAAAACTCTTAAAACATGACGTAAAAATCATATTTATAATATCATGAAAATATCATGTTTCCTCTCAAGGTCTACTTGTGCAATGTATGAATGAAGTCCTATACCCCTATCCATACTAAGCAGAACCCTCGAGGAACCATGCTCTTTCTACTGTGGGAGCTTCTCTAACCGACAAACCACCACTATGAATATGAGTGGTGATACAACATTTTACCTCACGTTGCCCGAGGACCATCATATACCTTGTCGTGATATAGGAAGCTAATGATACAACGTTTTACCTCACGTTACCTGAGGACCATCCTATACCTGGTCTTGATATAGGAAGCTAACTTTACTAAGTGGATCCACTAGCTTAACTTTACGGATTCATCTAAAAAGTATGGCCCGTTAACTCTCACGTTGGCTACATGGTTCTTATGGAGAGTTGAGTTTAATATGAACTCGCGTCCCCAAATCGTTGCTCGATACTACTCCCAAAATGCTTTTAGTTCATAAGTATTTCAAACACATCTTTCTTTAAATGAGATAATTACTCGAAATCTAGCCCAAAGGCTCACTTGGAAACGATGTTCCTTTTCTTGAAAACTAGCCCTAAGGCTCTTTTGGAATCATAGTTCCTTTCTTACTCAAATGTAAAAACATTTAGAAACTTCTTTGGGAATACATAGTTCCCTAATAGCTTTTGAGAAATGAACTCAACTTACACTCTTGACTTAACTTGAGTCTTGAGACTCCTTACTTAGCTTGAAACTCTAAGCTCTTTACTTGACTTGAAACTTGAGTCTAAAAAAATGAAGTTAAAACGTTCAATGAAAACTCTTGAAAAGCTTGGAGGACTTGCTTGAACTTACTTCTTAACATGGCTTGACTTGACTCTAACTTCTCTTTAACTTGATACTAACTTGCCTTGAATTGAACTATGGATTCAAGGTATATGATCACACATATTTGGATGAGTTCAGGATGTTTAGAAACACTTTGGGGTGTTGGAAACAACTAGGGAACGTAGGTATAACACCTAGGAACATGCATGAGAAAGCATGGAAAGAAAGAGGGAACATGGCGTCCTTGGCGCTCTGCAAGGCGCGGAGCGCCAGCCCTCGAAGGTCAGAGGTCACCTGCTGGCGCTCTGAGAGGCACGGCGCCCCAAGGGGAAAACCTCAGAGCCCCTTTTGGGGCGCGCTGGTAGGCGCGACGCGCCGACCCCTTACCCAGAAAACTCACATTTTCTCCCTCTTTTCTTCAACTCTAAACCACTCTTACTTCAAGGGCGTCAACCCCAAACACTAAGGATCATCATATCCCTCAACATACCATGGATTACAACTCAAAACACAACCCAATCATGTCCCACAACCAACAATAACTTCAACAACACAACTAACAACATCAACAACTAACAACTTCAACAACAATTCCAATCTTTCCTCAAATCATAAAATGAGCTTGGTGTGTGGGGGAAAGGATCAAACCACACAAAGAAATCACACACCTTGAAAGGTATCACCCCCGACGAAAATCCACATTGATCTTTGACGGAAACTTGTTGATCTCCTCTTTCTCCTCTTTCTCCTTTTCTTCTTCTCCTTCTTCTCTTCTTCTTCTCTTCTTCTTCTCAAGCCCTAGCTTTCTCTCTTTTTAAAATGGGATAAAATGATCCAAGGATCATCCCTATACAACAATATAATCCCAAAAGAATTGGCTAGGGAAAAGACTAAAATGCCCTTAAATTTCCGGACGGATTCCTTGTCACCTGCCCAACTTTCAAAGGGCATATCTCACTCATACGAACTCGGAATCGAGCAAACTCAGTGGCGTTGGAAAGTTCATTCCATAAGATTCACAACCATAACTGTAAATACTCCTAAATCATCCTGAGCTGGAAGTTATGACTGCTCAAATTTGGCCAAAAACTCGCTGATTTCCACACCCAAATTTCCAGATTTTTAAATCCTTTCCAAAAATGAAAATTTTCAAATTCCAAGCCTCTTCTTAGCTATTTCAAATTTTTGGATGTTACATCTATATCTTTTGTTGGATTATCATAGTACTTTTCATTCTTTAGTGTTGATTGTGGTGCTTCCTTATTGTAATATAGAGGAGGGTTTCAAGTAAAAGTTTCTAGGCCACTGGAATTCATCGAAAAAAGTATGTTAAGACTATTCCCTTTGTTGGTCATGTTTTCTTAAAGCTTAGGAGCGATATAATAGAGTTGTTATCATTGGTGAATGTGTAAACATAATTGTTAGTGCTTGGCAGATTGAGTGGTTGTTATCTTTCCTTGTTGGGACTCGTAATCTGTTAATAACGACCCTATGTAGGGAACGACTTAGAGACTCTTTGTATAGATTATTTATAGTTGAATTACTTGCCTTTAGCCTATAGAAAATGTTTGTTATTTCCCTTTGGGATATTGTGGTTAGTTGCAGAGTTATGAACTGCCTGAGAGGCACATGTTGTTGCCAAAAAAGGTTATGTGTTGCTTACAGGGATTTATTGATTCCAAAGAGAGCTATGTGCTGCCTACCGGGCTATACAGATGCCTAAAAGGGATATGCACTGCCTACGGAGCTAAATTGTTGCCTAAGAGGTCTATGTGACTTCCTATGCGTACAAGGGGCTACCTATAAGGGTATATAGATTGATTAGGCACCTTCTGGGCTTATGGGGCCTAGGTAGGTGGTCTTGTTTGCTCCTTGTACCTGCCGAGCTTATGGGGGCTTGGTTGGGTTGTTGTTTGAGTATTTTTGTATGTTTAGATTCAGTAGCAGGTTAGTATGCTAATCTTATTTTTGATTCCCTTACCTGATTAACTTTAGTATATTATGATACCTACTTATTTAGTCTATTGCCTTTCATACTCGGCACATTATTTTGTACTGACGCCTCTTGCTTGGGGGAGCTGCATTCATGCCTGCAAGACTTGTCAATCGACTCGATAGACCTCCCCAGCAGCACAGTTGAGCTCCACTAGGTTTTATAGCCCCTTCTTTCGGAGCTGCCAAAGTTAAGAGGTTTGTTGGCTTTTGTTGTATATAGTTTTTGGATAAGTCGGGGCCCTGTCCCGACCAAGCTTTACTGCTCTTAAAGGCTTTCAGACTAGTGTGTTGGGTTGTACACCCGCGTTATCGATAATGTTTGACTTATTTATTGGTTGACCAAGGTTTGATGGTACTTTGGTGCATTAAATTGATATATAGCGTTTACATTTTTCTAGATATCATGGTGGCCTGAAAAACACAAACAGAACTTATCTACCTGTTGGCTACTTCTTTATATGAATTGTTGGGTGTAGTTGTTTCCTTTATATAGTTGTTAATAGGGGCCTTACCGGCCGAGGGATTAATTTTAAGATGAGATACACTCATTTTTTTCTTAAATATCTGAGGCTACTATATGCTATTAGCAAATGGTTCAGCAGAGTCGGCGAAGACCTAAGTTTTGGCATTAGGTGCCAATTGCACCCCTTGAGTTTAGGGCGTCACAAACTTGGTATCAGAGGAACATCGTATCCTAGGGAGTCTTCAAGATGTGTCTTATAGAGTCTTGCTTATAAATGTGTTGTGTACCACATTCTATAAGCAGGAAGTTACATTGCATGTTAGATTGGTTATCCTTCTTTTGCTCACCTCGTGCTATAGAGTTGGGTCTTAAGGAATTACTTTCCTGACTTATATTTGATTTTTATTTACAGAGAGATGGCTCACACCAGACACACCTCATCTATCCAGGGGCTAGATACAGTTGTAGGTGAGAGTACCCATAAGGCTCCACTTGAGATAACTCATTGTGAGACCCATGAGGAGACATCTTCTCAGCCCCATATAGTTTCTCCACTAACTCAAGAGCCTCTGAGGGCTACAGGACCCCCGACACAACTAGAATTACCACCTCCAGCTCCTCCTATTCAATATGGTCATGACTTCAAGAGTGCAATGTGTATGTTAGCACAGTTATCTGTTGCACTGCGCTAGCCAGTTGCCAGGAGTTGTCGAACCTTTCGAAGGGCCGGGAAGTTTGAGAGTTCATGACTTTCTAGCCTTGAGTCCTCCAGAGTTTACAGGGAAACATCATAGGGAGGACCCTCAGCATTTTGTCGATCAGTTTCACAGGATCTTAAGGGTCATGCATGACTCAGCGACTGAGCCAGTTGAGGTAGCAGCCTTTCGATTGTGTGATGTTGCAGTGTTGTGGTAAAAGAGTTTGGAGAGATCCAGGGGGAAAGATGCACCTCCATCCTCTTGGGATAGCTGTACCAAAGCTTTCATATATCACTATATGCCTCGGGAGATTTGGGATGTCCGAGTAGATCAGTTCCTAAACGTTCGATAGGGGAGCATGAGTGTTCGGAAGTATGGGCTGATATTTGATTCATTGGCTAGGTATGCACCAGCATTTGTTGATATGATGCATGATAGGGTTCAAGGATTTGTAGGAGGGATTGATTCAAACAATATTGATGTTTGCACTATCGCTGCACTAAATGATAATATGGATATCTCTCAAATTCAGGAATTTGCACAAAGCATAGAAGAGTGTTGACATCAGTAGTATCAGAGGGAGAGGGTTAGGCCCGCTAGTTCACATTGACTACTTTCAGAGTGGTCCCAGGCCTCGATAT
Organism: Solanum stenotomum; assembly: GCF_019186545.1. Classification (NCBI taxonomy): domain Eukaryota; kingdom Viridiplantae; phylum Streptophyta; class Magnoliopsida; order Solanales; family Solanaceae; genus Solanum; species Solanum stenotomum. The sequence continues at coordinate 25,987,714 of NC_064285.1, read as the reverse complement.
TCTAGTAAGCCACCTAACCCTCCACTACAGAAGTTCCAAGGTATTAGACTTGATCGTTATGGACAATCAGGTCCAGGTAAGGGTTCACGAGCATCAGGCTCTCAACAACAAAGGAGTTCAGGCTAGGCTAGGTTAGCCCTTTCGTGTCATGCTACATACGGTAGGATGCATTTCGGGAGATGTAGGTAGGGTTCCACATATTATTATTGTTTTGGGCAGGAGGGTCATGTGTGGAAGAACTGCCCAACCATAAGTCAGGGTGGTATGGCTCAACCGACTAGGTCAGGAGTAGGTTCTTCCTCATCAACACATTCTACAAGGCGTGGACCTTAGAATTCACCAGGTAGAGGGAGAGATAGAGGGGGAGCATCTAGTTCTTGTAGTTGCCAGAACAGTGCATATGCACTTGCTGACCGACAAGACTAAGAGTCATCACCCCGATGTTATGATAGGCACATTGATTGTTTGTTCTTATTGTGTTTATGCTTTGAAAGATCCAGCTCTACCATATCCTATGTTACTCTATTTGTTGAGGGGGAAGTTGAGTATAGCTGTAGAATCATTATATCGACCCTTTATTATGTCTACACCAATTGGTGAGTTTATTATTGCAAAGAGAGTCTATCTAGGTTGCACAAAATAAATTATTGATTGTCAAACCTCTTTAGACCATAGACATGGTAGAGTTAGAGATGGTCTATGTCGACGTCATTAAGGGTATGGATTGGCTAGCATCCTGTTATGCTAATGTTGAGTGTTGGACAAAGATTTTTAGATTTCATTTTCAAAGAGAGGCACTGCGAGAATGGAAAGGTAATATAGCAGCACCGAAAGGTAGGTTTATTTCCTATCTTAAAGCAAGGAGGATAGTTACTAAGGGTTGTATTTATCATCTTGTCCAAGTTCAAGGTATGGATGCAAAACCACCAATTCTCCAATCTATTCCAGTGGTTAATGAGTTTCCGTATGTATTTCCAAATGAGCTTCATGGTATTCCACCAGAATGGGAAATTGATTTTGCTATCGATATGCTACCAATTACACAACCCATATTTGTCCCTCCTTATAGAATGGCACTTGTTGAGCTAAGGGAGTTGAAGGATTATATGAAAGATTTGTTGGATAAAGGATTTATCAAGCCTAGTGCTTCACCATGGGGTGCACCAGTATTATTTGTGAGAAAGAAAGATGGCTCTCTTAGGAAGTGTATCGATTATCGACAGCTCAACAAGGCGACTATAAATAATAAGTATCCGTATCCAAGGATCAATGACTTGTTTGATTAGCTACAAGGTGCTAAGTACTTCTCAAAGATTGATTTGAGATCAGGGTACCATTAGGTAAGAGTTTGGGAGAAAAATGTTTCAAACATAGCTTATAGAACTAGATATGGACATTTTAAGTTTTTGGACATGTATTTTGGATTGACCAATGCCCCTGCAATGTTTATAGTCCTGATGAATAGCATATTCAGATCGTATCTAGACATGTTTGTGATTGTATTTATTGATGATATCTTTGTGTATTCACGTTCAAAAGTTGAGCATGCAGATTATTTGTGAGCAATCCTTCAGGTTCTTCGAGATCAGGAACTTTACGCAAAGTTCTCTAAGTGTGAGTTCTGATTGAGCTTTGGCTTTCTTAGGGCATATTGTATCAGATGCGGGTATTATGGCTAATACACAAAAGATTAAGGTCGTGAAGACTGAGCCTAGACCCACAATTCTGACAGAGGTTCGTAGTTTCCTAGGATTAGATGGGTACTACAGAAGGCCTGTAGAGGAGTTTTCTTCACTTTCAGCACCACTGACAAAGCTGACTCAGAAAATAGTTAAGCTTTGGTGGACTGAGGCTTGCGAGCATAGTTTCCAGGAGCTAAAGGACAAGTTGACATCAGGAGCAGTCCTAGCCTTGCCAGAGGGTTCAGAGGGCTATGGGGTGTACTGCGATGCTTTGGGTGTTGGGTTAGGATGTGTTTTGATGCAACATGGTAAGGTGATCACGTATCACATCAAAAAAAGGGTCGATTCGCGGGAGTTAAAATTACAAATAGTGGGGGTTTAGAACCCCCAAAATTTGTTGTTACAGGGGTTTCAAAAACTCCCACTGTTAGGTCTGTGGCTATTAAGTTGTGGAAGTTTTTAAATAACCCCAGGAATCATTTGCTGCAGATGGGGGTTTTAACCTTTGTAACTTTTTTTCAGCAAATAATTTTATTTCATTTCCTGGGGGTTTATAACCTTCACAAATAAATTTTAGTACTTCACTTTTTTGGGACTATAACCTCCGCAATACTTTTGATGAACCTTTAATATTCAATACTTTAGCATGTCTAAATAGGAGGGAATAAAGAGCAAATTATTATCAACTTTAAGCACAATGAACACATATTTTAAGAATGAAATCAAAAGTCAATATCCAAAAGATAAATGATAGAACCCCATATACTTCTTCATTGGTCTCTGAATGTTCAATGTCTTCAGCAGACATACATACAGTGGTGATGTACTCAATATGACCCCCAAACTTTGATAAGCCAATGTCAACATTGTATGTTCAAAATTCAAGGTTCTATTTAGTAATTCCAGAACAACTTCCGTCTCTAAAACATACAACAATATAAATGTCAACTTCATTTTGCATCTTCAGTTGCATCACTTCTGTTTAAACAAGTCTATGTTGACGCAAGTGGGGTTTTGAATCCACTCATCCATTGCTACACAAGTGTCTGCAGTCACACTGAAACGTTAAACAAAGAACGATTAGGGATGTCCAAATGCATGATATCAAAATGACTCATTAATCAACTACTTGATTGTTCTTAATCTTCTATAACAAAGACCCTATTAAACCATCACTATTTTACATCATGTTGTCCTCCCTATTAGTTTTTCTACAAGGTTCGACACGACAGTATCTCAGGAGACAATATAAGTAGTTACAACACGCCCCTGAGACTGTTGAACAAGAATAACACACAAATTCTATATAGAGGACAATATTCGAATCTTCGTGTATGTTAATCACTTCTAGGATGAGGCCGTTAGTTTAGGTTTAACGTTGATCAGAAATCAGCACAATTTGAAAGGCTCTTACGCAGCATTTTAGCAATACTGATACCAAAAGAAGGCATGAGGAAGCACCGGTTAACTCTGTTTTTTCCTGTTTCCAGGAGAAGCTGAATGCATTAGACAAAGATTTGCCTAATCTGAGAAGTGATGTCATGAACTCTCAATAGATTAGTGAAATAGCAATGGAAACATTCTTACAGAATGAAGTACGTGGGAAATGAATTAATGGAAAGACAAGAGACATTAGCAGGGATCAAAATTTGATCCACCGCGAGCTGTTTGGCAACTGCTAGATAAACAGACACATTCATGAGAGTATCAGATGTGGCATTTACCTAATGCACCACATAATCCAAAGTGTTTAGTGTACTGCTGTGGAACTTCTCTTGGCCTTTGTACAATATGACACATCCAATGCTGCACATCGAAAATTAAATTTGAACCAAACTCCAAAAGAGAAAGCACATAAATGAGAAATTAATTCATTTAGCTATCCAAAAGAGAGAGAAAAAACGCTCTGCATCTTCCGAGGATATTAAGGTTGTGGACAAAGGAAAGTCATCCATTTCCGCTATGGAGAAACCCGTAAGTCTCCAAAACTAGTAACGATTGAAATACTACAATAACTAAAGTGAAAAAAACTACACTATCAGATCACTTATATGTATCATATATATCCAAAAGGAAGTCAACTCAAAATTAATAAACTTGATAGCACATGCTCTGTAAGTACCTGAGTTGAAGCAGAGAGAGTATATATGGAAAGAGATTGAAGAGCACTCTTAATTAGAACAATTTGTAAGTACCTGAGATGATTTGCCGAATCATGTGACCATCTGCCGTTTTCCTAACTTGTAGCATATGTGTCCGACCATGGAATTTACGTGTACTATTGTTTACTGATCAAGTGAGATTTATTACAATATTTATGTTTGACAAAAGTGGATCAAAAAGTCATTCAAAAGTGTGACCTAGTGGTCAATGAAATGGGTTGAGAACCATGAGGTCCAACAATGGCCTTATGTGGCTGCAGCTTATGCCCACTATACTCCTCTACCTGCATAAATCATAAATGTATGTATATATATAACAATATTATTATATTCATAATTAAATTTAACAAGTAAAGTATATATACATACCATGTTGCTTGTGGTGAATATATGTTTTGTATTAATCCCAGTATAGAGACCACCTAGTACTTCCTCTCCACGACGTTTTATGGCCATTACTATCTATATATGTATAGTAGTGCAAATTTATAAGCAACGAACTTTGGAAATTCAGCTTAAGATCTTACCGCTGTGGTCCTTTAATGGAGCAGTCCTACCAATAGCAAAACTGAGACCACTGCGACGAGGAGAAGAATTATTTTCAGAAGATGGTGTTCCCTGCTTGTCCTTGACCATAAGATCAGGTTGTAATATGTGATCCATATACTTGCAAAAGCTTGTAATCTGGGAATGCACATTTTCTTGGACCTGCTTCTGTTGATCAGCTAGGGAGGCCTTGCCAGCCATGTCAATGATCTCCTCTGCATCAGTTTCAACGGCATCCTTCCCCAGACGATTGTAACTGAAAGGTGAAGTTAATCATGCAAAGTTAAAACTATAAGTTGTGAAACTTAAAGCACAAAAGACATGCAATTTCACCATAGGTTTCATAATAGCAATTCATCAGAAAAGAAATTAGTTACAGGCAAGATCCATAGAGGACTATAATTTATTGCTACCCCTTCCCCCTCTAGATTGGTATATATTGCAACTAGTGTTAAAGACTTAAAGCTACAGTTCTCTTAAGAAGAAACAAAAATGAAAATGTGGAATAAGGATTGTTGGGTGATGATTCAAGTAAAATCCTAGCTCTTGAAAGAATCGAAAGAAGCACAACATTCATTAGTACTTCAACCAGTCCCATACATGTCTTTCAACACGGAGAAAAGACCTTACTCAACTCAAAAATAATTAAAACTTCCATCATCAAACAAAAATATGACCTAACCAGGAAAAAAGTACAATATCCTAATAAAACCTCTTACCTTTCATAAATAATAAGGTAAACTTTCATAACTTCATCTATTTACAATGGAAACCTATTTATGTAACCCCTTACCCTTTGTCTTTCACTTGTTAAAACAAATCTTATAAGGTTGCATATTTATATTTTAAATGAAGAACTGAATAGCCTGCAGAATTGTATTTACATGAAGGAGCCCATCTTGGTTGGTCAAATACTCATACAGAAAGCTGAATCAAACGGGGCTTTACGAGGAATAGTACAAATAATGCAGCCAAACAACTTGGTTCTGCCAATTCTTGGTACAAGCATCAATGATAAAGCTATGTTCTTGGAATAAATTTCAAAGAGTACAGATAAAACCTAGAGTTGATTGACTTATTTATATCTAAAACACAATTAAGTTGTAGTTGTCTCACCAATCTATTTACAGGAAACACCAGCATCTTAGAGAACAACATAACTTTTTTTTAACATAATACTAAGCAAATCTTAAGACTGAATTCGAGCGGCTCACCACAAAGAAGATCTGAGCAGAGAACATCATTTTAGTTAATCTAAACATGGAGCCGAAGCAACAAGTATCTTAAGACTAATCTAGGAATAGAAGAGGAGAATTTAAGAATTAAAATCAGTTATACACCAATAGAGTACACAGATGGTCTCATAACTTATCTAATGGAAACTAAAATCTTTAACCGTGACCATCACAAGTATACACTCAACAGTAGGTATTACTACCCATAATCATAGTATAATGAAGAGTTTCAAGAGCAGAGGGATAGGAAAGGAGGATGGAGAGGCAATGCAGGAAAGAATCAGTTAATGAAGTGGAATAAGGTGGGGGTAATCTCTTCCAATCAATTTGAAGCCCTTGGTGACAAAGAAACTGGAGGAGAAGCAACACGAGACGAATCAACTAGCAAACAGCCACCACCAGTCATCCAAAGCATAGGTAGAGGAATTTTTTGGTAAAAACATGCCAAAAGAGAACAAAGGGGAGATGAGTCAACTGGAGTCCAGCAACATGAAAGGGGCAGCAGCAAGTAATGAGAAAGGTAGTAACATGAAAACGCCAGACCAATCGCGTGGAAAAGAGAATACACAGATTGTAGAGCGATGAAAAGAGAAGAGAATTAGAAAATACTCCCATTGAGGTGAATAGTGTGGAATCAGCTCAGAGGGCTTATCACAGTATCTCGACAAGAGTTGATGGAGATCAAGAGTTTATTACAACTCCAAAAGAGAGTAATGAGACGAGCGCCAAATCTGATAGAGGAGTCAGAGGAACAAATTCAAAATAGAAGAAATGCAGAGGAGGATGAGGATTTGGAGGAATACATACAACAAATAAGTATAGCTGGAGAATCTCCCAGATACACCAGTAGCTTGAAGAGCAGGGCCATGAAAAAAAGATCTATACTTCCTCCACAAGTTCAAATAAGGAGAAGTAAAGATAAATCTACAAGTTGTGATCAATGAATACAAAAATGTTGTTTTGGAATATTAGATCCGTTAATTCTCAAAATTCATTTGAGCGGTTAATGGAACTTAATAGAAGACGTTGTTATTCATGCATAGCTTTTATGGATCCAGTAGAGTTAGACTAAATTGCGCAGACTCTTCACTTTGATGCCGCACCCGTATCGGATTCTCCAAAAATACACTACTTTTGGAGAATCCGACACGCACCCGTTGACATTTGTGAAGAGTCCGAGCAACATACGAGTTAGATCAATACAAAGGCAGGTTAGGAATGAGCAATGCTTTGACAAACTGTTCGAACAAAATATGAATTTTTTGGACGGATATATGGGAAGGACAGATGATTATTGATTCGTATCAACTAATCACAATGAAATTCAGCAATGACAATAAATTGTTACTCATTACAGCAGTGTATGCAAGGTGCAATGCATTGGAGAGGTTGGAACTATGGGAACAACTGGAAGAATTAACTCAAGGAAATCTTTTACCTTGGGTAATAGAAGGGGAATTTAATGTGATCCTCAATAAAGAAGAGAAGCTAGGTGGTTTGGGTTTCACTCAACACGGGCAATAGATTTTGCTAGTTGCATCAGTAATTGTGCTCTTTCAGAATTAAAAACTACAGGAAACAAGTTTACCCGGTGGAATGGTAGAATAGAAGAAGTGTGTATTTTCAAAAGATTGGACAGGGTGTTAGTCAATCAGGAATTCATCAATAATTTTCCTTCATCAGAAGTACAACATCTCATCAGACAGGGATCTGATCATGCGCCTCTTCATATGAATTGTGAATCTGAGGAGGAACCTATCATAAAGCCTTTCAGGTTTCATAATTTTTGGGGTAAACATCCTCAATTCAAGGAGCTTATAAGACAAAACTGGAACATAGACTTTGTGGGAAGTCCTTTGTTAAATTCCAGGCAAAATTAAAAAAGATCAAGAAAACACTGGTAACATGGAGCAAAGAAGTGTTTGGGAACATATTTCATCAAATAGCCACCCTGGAGGATGTCACAAGGGTGAAAGAAATAGAGATGGAGATTCAGCCCACATGTTCAAACAGAGCAGAATTAAATAGGACAGAAGCGGAATTAAAGAAATTCTTTAAAATTGAGGAAGCATACTGGAAACAGAAGGCAGGAATGCGGTGGTTTACTGATGGGGACAGAAACACTAGATTCTTTCACTCCTATGTAAAAGGAAGAAGAGTGAAGCCGCATATAGAAAAAATCACTACAGAGCAAAGGGTGATACTTGAATCAAATCGGCAAATTGGAAAGGAGGCAGTTGAATTTTTTGCAGAACAGTTTAGACAACTGGATCAGGACCATGATCTGGCTATACTAAACCTTATCCCCCAAAATGATATCAGATTATCAGAATAAAGAAATGACTAATTTACCTAGTCATGATGAAGTTAAGAAGGTGGTTTTCATACTAAATGGGGATAGTGCTTGTGGACCTGATGGATTTTCTGGTTTATTATTTCAAAGCTGCTGGGAAATAATAGGAGAGGACATCACCAAATTGGTAAGGGCATTTTTTTTGTGGTCAGGAGCTGCCAAAATTTGTAACACATACCAATCTTGTCCTGCTGCTTAAGAAGGAAATGGTGAAAACTTTCACTGACTGGAGACCAATAAGTCTAAGTACTTTCATTAACAAGGTAATCTCTAGAGTGTTGCATGAGAGAATAACTGTTGTACTACCAAACATTATCTCAGAGAATCAGGCAGGTTTTGTGAAGGGAAGAAGTATTACTGAGAATATTCTACTAGCACAAGAGATTATAAGAGACATAAATCTGAGGAACAAGAATGTTAATGTATTAGTTAAATTAGACATGGCCAAAGCATATGATAGAGTATCATGGATTTTTCTGACCAAGGTATTAAGAAGGTTTGGATTTTCAAAAGTAATTATTGATATGGTTTGGAGGCTGGTCTCAAACAATTGGCACTCCGTACTAATTAACGGACAATCGCATGGTTTCTTCCAATCCTCAAGAGGAGTCAAGCAGGGTGTTCCTCTTTCACCAACATTATTCATCATTGCTGCTGAAGTTTTGTTTAGGGACTTAACAACCTTCATGGAGATGATAGATTTTTGGGTTATGAAATGACTAAATGGAGTCCAGAAATCAATCACCTGTCTTATGCTGATGACACAATTTTATTTTGTTCAGGTGATAGAAATTCCATGATCAAAATGATGAAAGTGTTAAAGAATGACAAAAGTCTCGCATTGGTGGTTAATGAGATGGGTGGACTCTTTATAAGGCTTGGGCAATCCTCCTCCCTTTGAGTTAGCTTTTGGGGTGTGAGTTAGACCTAAGACCTAATTTAACATGGTATCAGAGCAGGACCCACCTCACCCAATGTTGGGGGCCCTAAAATCAAAAATGCCCACGCACCATATGCTAAGCATTGGGCGTGAGGTAGGGTGTTAAAGAATGACAAAAATCTCACATTGGTGGTTAATGAGATGGGTGGACTCCTTATAAGGCTTGGGCAAATCCTCCTCCCTTTGAGCTAGCTTTTGGGGTGTGAGTTAGGCCTAAGACCTAATTTAACAGAAAGTATTGAAGGAGTATGAACCTGATAAACAAAACAAAAAATTCCTTCTTTCTGCATGATCGAACCCCTTTAATTGTAGCAATCAGATAGCGAAGGTTAACAGGTATCAAGCAAGGAAATTTCCCATTCATATATTTGGGATGTCCAGTTTTTTATGGAAGAAAGAACAAATTTCACTTTGAAGACCTGGTAAGGAAGATAGCCAGAAGGGTCCTCTCGTGGCAAAATAGATTTTTATCCTTTGGAGGAAAGTACACCCTCATAAACTATGTTCTGTCAGCATACAGAGAACTCAGGTCTACGGAGGAGCAGCATGCAGGATGGCCCTGGAGGATGATCTGGAGAACAGAAATTCCCTACAAGGTGAATTACTTCACATGGCTCTTGGCAAAGCAGGCAGTCTTGACACATGAGAACTTAAACAAGAGGAAACCCAATCTACGCTCTAGTTGCTCTCTATGTGAAGAACAGGTGGAGACAGTCAACCATCTCTTTTTACACTGCAAATGGACTGATCAATTGTGGCAGATGTTTATCCAAAAGAGGAAGATTAAGTGGACAAAGCCTGGGAGTATTATAGAAGTCCTACAATGCTGGAACAGGGATGGAAATGCAGGAAAAAATGAGAAGAGATGGAGGATTGTCCTAGCTTGCATTTGGTGGACAATTTGGAAGGAAAGGAATCAAAGATGCTTTGAAGGAAAACAGAATAATATCTAGAAGATAAAGACTAATTGCCTAGGGCTTTATTAGTTTTGGTGTAAGCAAGTAGTGATAGAAGATGCTGAAAATGAGTTTAATATTATTGACTGGTTGTAACTAGAAGATCCTAGGAATGATGTAAGTAAAATTTTTTGGAGAGGGACTACACTTTGAAGTAGTATACCTGTGGATATATAGAAGTAATGTTACCTTTCCCAAAAAAAAAACTATGTTCTGCAATCAATACCTATATACCTTTTATCGACAATGAATCTCCCTAAGAAGATCATTGAGCGAATTCATCAGATTTTTGCAAAAATTTTCTGGGGCAATAATAATTATTGTCTATTATACTATTTTCGAATGCCCTACAATACTTGTCCATTTTATGAAATCAATGGATAGTTTACCTCTTATCATTAATTATAGTCATTTTTTAATTATATTTTTTAATATATTATATTTATTATATTTAAAGAATGATATAGTAATATTACTCTTTTATTTATAATTTCTTAAAAAATGTATAAAGTGAATACTAGAGAAATATTATTGGAGAGAGAATAGTTGATATCGGTCACCAAAGCAATACAACTAAGTAGTAATAAGTGAGGCCCATGTTTTCAGAAAGTTGTGCGAATTATTTGTAGTTTTAAGGGGACAAATTAGTCCAATAGATACAAAAAATGAAATGCACCTGCACTACTCCTTTAACTAACCAATTGAATTACATTTTTCATGTGAAATTACAAAAGTAACATCTGAGGATTTTTTTTGTCAATTCCCATAAACGGGAAGCTCCTCACATTTACTCTTATTAATAGTAGTAATATAATAATTTTCAAAGTTAAATTAGATTGTATTAATTTGATATTTTAAACAAAAAAATTAAATATGCAAAATCTATACAAAAAGTAGTATAAATTGTAATTTTTTGCATATGAATATGATGAAAAAACACATTGTAAAATATTAGTTAAAATTCTTATAGTTTGACTCTAAAAAGGAAATCATAACAATTAAAAGTGTATAGAGAGAGTAATAAATAGGTAATTAAATTTCAAGAAGTTTAAAATAAAAGGTTGAAAAAAAGAATAAGATAGACAACATATATTGAAAATTGAAAAATATATAAATAATAAATGGGCCCAAATTAACACTTGTCATGTGCTAAGTAGTAGATATTTCCACTTATTATATATAGTAATACTTTGATGGTATCAAAGAAGAAAAAGTCACTTCAGTGAAAATATTACTCTTTGATACAATCAAAGTATCAAAGAGTGATTCAGTGAAAATGCTACCCAGTTACTCCAAGTATATATATGCTTGTGTGATTAGAACACGCGATCACTGGCTAACTCATTCAAAGTGTTTGAAACCCATTAAAAATGTCTAAAATCACTAGGCTACAACAATCTACTGTGTCAAAGGTGTCCAAAATATATTATTTAATCACTTTGTGTATCATTTTATTTGTATATGCGATATTTTTTTGAGACGAAGGGTGTCCCCTAATTTGCATGTGCCTACGCCCCTGCCAGAGTGTATATACTCATTGTTATAAATTCAATTTTGGTTACTCCAACAAGTAAAATACATTTTAACAATGTAAAATTAATTTAAATTGTACTGAAATAGTTGAAATTCACACATAGTACTTATAATACATCTGTATTAAAAATATTTTAGTTATATATTCACCACGCACATTGAAACATGCCTATAATATGTATTATATATTGAATCTAAAATGTATTATAATTATTTTTATCTTTTTTCTCTTATTAACAATGTTAAAATGTATTAGTATTGTATCAAAAATATATTAATTATATATTTACCATGTGCATGAAAAATGCCTATATATATAAGGTATTAAATTGAAAATGTATTACAAGTATAATTTACATTTTTATTTTTTTTTAATAAAAATGAAGAATAAGATAATAATAGAATAATATTGAAAAGAGAAGAGCTCTCCACCTAAAAAAAAAAAAAAAGAAATCGCTCGACTACCTACTAACATTCTCTCCTAATCTAGGGTCATGACCCTCGATGAGCAGAAGATGTGTCATGTTCTCTCTAATCACCTCTCTTCAATTCTTCTTCGATCGAAAAGAGTGATTATTCATCTATGAAAGCACAGCCATTACATCAGATGCCCTTAATGTGATATAATCAGAGCCATCAGCTCCTTTTAAGTCATTGCCAGCATATTTGGAATACAAAACTGTATTTCCAGGGGATACTGAAAGTAATGTCCTGTTTCCTTCCTCATCAAGAGGACCGGGACCAACGGCTACTACCATGCCAATCGAAGGTTTCTCCTTTGAGGACTCACTCAAAAACAATCCTCCAGCAGTTTTTTCCTCAGCCTCGGCCACCTTGATTAGAACTCTGTCGTTCAAGGGCTGCAGGTCTTTGATGTCTTCTGTTTCGAGAATACCAATAATGTGATCTTCTTTCAAGATCAGGTGCTTTGATCCATCAAACTGCACTTCGGTTCCCACATATTTTGAGTACAACACTTGGGTACCAGTCTTCACACTAATTTTCACTTTACTCTTCCCAATTAAACGACCCTCTCCGACAGCAACAATCTCACCTCCTTGTGGATTGACTGTGCCGTTGCTGGAAGTAGGATACCACCAACAGTCTTCTCCTCTACAGTCTTAATCTTCACCAGAACTCTATCACTCAAAGGTTTAACTGAAGTGTACTTAGGAGCAACAACAGTTGCAGCCTTGACAACAAGTCCATGAAAAAACCTCATATTCTGCTTCAAATGACCAAAAGATGCAATCTTTACATTACTAGTAGACCTAAGTCCTTCAAATGAAACAAACCCTTTAGCAGATATGGATGATGCTGCCATCTGAGTTGTTACCATTTCTTCTGAGCTTTATTTGGGAAAATTGGTTTTGAGTGAGTAAATAAGTATAATTTACATTTGTTTACTTTATTAATGATTAAAAAATCTTCATATTTTAATATCTTCAAAATAAACAAATTTTAGTCTTCGCCAAATATCCCTAAATATTAACATATAAATTTCATTTTTTAAAATTATTTATAATAATATCAATTCAAAATCAAAGTCTCAAATCAAAATAATTAATTATTATTTTTTTAATAAAAGAGGGTGAAAGAGGAAGAGAAAGAGAGGGAGACGGAAAAAAAAAAGAGAAGAAGGGAGGGAGAGAGAAAGTCGGACGGAAAAAAAAGAATGGAGAGCGAGAGTGAGAGACTATTAAATATGTATTTAGTTATTTCTGCTAACAAGAATAGAGTGGGAGACTATTATACATGTATTTAGTTATTTCTAGTAAGAAGAATAAAGCAAATTTGTGTAAGAGTAAAATATGTGCTATAATTCGTAGATAAGGATATGTAATTCACTATCTATGTAAATTGACCTTATTTTAATGTTATGGATATTTGGTATAGTTTTCTCTATATACTATTATTATCTATACTTTTAAAATATTATGTATTTTTTCATTGATTAAGAGTTTTCTATCATATATTGAGAAAGAAACACTTAGATACATGTATTTTTGCCACGAAATACACTAAAATAGGGAGAGAGGTGAGCGTGATTTAATTTGTTATGTATCACAAATCCACCCAAATCACACTACATACATGTATATGTATGTAACTAGTTGTGATTAACGTGTATTTGTGATATTAGATATATAGGAGAATGACGAGCAAAATGGGAGAGAGACAAGAAGGCAATCGAGATTTGTTATGCATTACAGATACATGCAAATCCACTAGGATACAATGTATCTAAAACAAACTTGACCATATGTATCTTGAGATACATGTAATTCAACGTATATTCGAACGCACCAAAATCTAATAAGATACGTAATATTGCAAATTAGATTGTATCTAAGTAATTAGCTTCTAAAATGTAGATCTACATAAGTTTCCTATGATTAAATGGTACTAGCCCATGCTACTACGGCCCAATAGTTTTGTTATTTTTTGTCAAATTTTTAAGAAGACTTCGTGGGGAGTGGGGTGGGGTGGGGGGAGCTAGATGTTTATTTATTCTGCTTTGAATTATTTGTTTATTGTTATGCAATTTAGCCATGAAACTTTTATTCTATTGGTTTTTTACTAAATATTTATTGTGTTTTAGAATTAAATAGTTTATTTTTTATTACAGTTTTTTGTCTATTCTTCAAGTATTAAATATTACACTCTTTTTCCTAATTTATGTGACCTCTTTTTATAGTCCGTCTAAAAAAATAATGTTACTTTTTATGATTCGAAACAATTCAACTTTAAAATTACTTTTTTACTCTGTTAATGATTTGTAACCACCATAAATATCTGAGATTTATTTTATACCACGAGTTTTAAAATATATTTTTTCTTAAACTTTATGCCAAGTCAAAATAATATCACAAAAATTGAGACGAAACGAGTAAATACTAATAACTGGTTTATTGCTGCAAATCATGTAGCAAACTATCACGACCTAAACTATCGTGAGAGACAACCCTCAGTGGGAGAACCGTTCACTATGCCAATACGTAACTAATAAACCGCTAAAAAGCAACAATTCATAAGTTAGAGTTAAAATTCAGTCAACACGTTTCATTTGCGGAAATATTCCCCGTAGAATTTGAAAGTTGTGTACCAAACATCTAAGATAGTCTAGAATACGGGGATGCAATCCCAAAACAAAATAAAGCTAAGTCTACACAATGGACTAAAGAGAATAGATAAATCCATGAAAGCCCAGAAGAAGCGGCTCACCCTTACACTCAGGCTATGTGCCAATTTTACTATGTATTGATATCGATACGGTAGCTACTAAGAAGTTTGATATTGAGAAGATGTGGGATGAGTCACGACTTGAAATGTAGGTGCAAAATCTGGTAGTACAAGTATTTGGGCAATTACTCAGTTTGGGGCTGAGAAAGGGAGCTCCTCACGATGTCCACAAGCACCGCCACCGACTTAGACACAATCTACATCATATGTTTCGGGAGCTGTAACACCTCAGAACATAGCAGCCTAGGCAAGGGTCCAAGGGAGAGGTTACAAACTAAGGATTTAGCCTTAACACCCTCCATGAAGTTCACATGAGTCGTGAAGGCACCACGAGTCGTGGTGGGGTCGATAGACCTTAGGCAGTAGACAACCAATCTGCCTTCACCTTCCATGACCACCATGACGCCTCATGGTGGCATTCGTGGAGGACTAGGCAATAGCTAGTCAAGGCTGCCCAAAACAAGGGACACTCCCACGAGCCACTTTACGGCTCGTGAAGGCCTTGATGGCCATGGGAGGGGTCGTGGTGAAGAGTTGGTTTTAAGGGGAAGAGGGGTGGCAAACTTAGCTACTGGTCAAGGGCCACAAACATCACAATAGTCCGTGAAGGATTTTCCTTAGACTTAGAAAAGTTGCATCTGCAATTTCACGATCCACACTGTCCAAAGTATACATTTTTGTGTATTTAATGTATTTTGATGTTTAATATTGTCTTTATAAGTTGTTTCAAAATTCTAATACATTATTGATAAATTGATGTTCTCGTATTTCTATGTATCACGATTTAAATGTACTAGGTTGATACATAAAATATTATGAATCACCAGGACATTGATTTTTTGAAGAATCAATACGAATTGATTGGTTATCACTGAATACACTACATAATGTATCAAGTTCTATAATGTATCTTTCAATCTTATTCAAATTTAAAAGGTTATATAGACAGTACCAAATCAATTGTGTGTTATGTATATGCACTCTTTAATGTTTATAGTTATTCTTAATGTATCAAGTTATAAATGTATTGTAATATGATGAATTATCTATCACTCTCAACTTATGATATATAATGTGTTGTAATCTGATGCTTTAAGTATCAATCCTTACAATATCGTTCATAACTCAGATTATGTACTTGATACTACTTATGAGATTCACAAATTAAAAAACGCTTGTCCAACAATTATTTTATCACTATTATATCGTTCATAACTCAGATCGCCCACCAAAATTTCTGAATATCTCAACAAAAATTGATATATTCATCATGTATTTTGAATCTGTTATAATTTGGGATAGATGGAGGAGAAGAAAAATTCAATTTTGAATTCTCTAAATCTATTACGGATTGGAATAAATTGATATCAATCAGTTTTGCGTGATTCATGGGATTGATAATTAATTTTATATTTAGATTCCTTTTTAAGTGCAACAGTTAAGTTATTTAATGTATCAGAATTTATGTATCCGGATGAATATATTGTATCCGGATGTTACAATTTTTAAGGGATTTTTGTAAAATAGAAAATAGTAGGGATAAGATGTAATTTAGGTTTTACACTATGTGATTTATGTAAGTTATACTATATAATATACAAATCAATGGACAATTCAAATAAAAGTGAAATCATTAATGAAATATAATTACATAAATACTCAACTTTCAAGACTATTATGGTGCTCTCATAAATGCTCTATTAATGCATTACAGAGTTCAAAATAAGCATTTTTGTTCTTAATTTTTTTATATCTAGCTAAAAATTATTCAAATCGAGAATTTTCATGCAACAAGAACAACTACGAATAATTGAAAAAAGAAATTAGCAATCACAACTGCAATCACAACCACAACAATTCTCTGGATCATACACTAATTTTTTTTCCAAATATTGTTAAATATGGAGACGACCTACCGAATTGCTAAATTATTATTGTGATAAAATTATTATGTTATATATTGTATTGTTATCTTGTATTTCAATATCATGTAATGTATTGTAATTTTAAATAAAAAATTTCATCTTAGTTTTGTGCATTCTTCATAGTGAAAACTAATAATAATATCAAATTATATTAAAGTGACAAAAATTAAAAAAAAAATCAAATATTATTAATTCAGGATGAAAGTAGTATATATTAAATAGAGTAACATATTTTTTAAAATGTTATATTACATTTAACAAGCATTACTAATATTAGAAATTTAATTAATGACTATATATGAAAAATAATATGTTAATTACAAAATAATATAAATAATAATAAAATAATGAAAAAGTGAAATAAAGAGTGTGAATAATAATTTTCCAAATTTGGAGAACTACGATTCACCTCTCTATAAATAGAGAATAGAGAGTCATGTAAAGAATGGTTGTAAGTCTATTCTTTATTTCATTCTTCAAATATAGAGAATGAAGAGTAAAACAGAGACAAGTCAGAGATAGTCTTACCTAGGGGTGTCAAAAGAATATGAAGAACTGATCGAACCTAATCGAATCGAACCAATTTATGCTATTGTTTCAATAAAATTGTGGACTTTTATTTAAGTGTATAACCGTCTCGAACAACTGGAATGGTCTTTTTAATTTATGAAAAGAACCGAAAAAGTCTCGACCCGAACCGAATAACCTTACATGTATGTAAACATATTTTATATATTAATAATATGTTCATTTTAATATATAAATATATTTTAAAATATTTTTCAAATATAAATATAACTTAGGTCCTATGCCTCTGGTGACTAGACGACTTTGGGTTTTTACTATTTAATTTGTCTTTATTTAATTAGGTTGAAATTAAAACATACTGTAATAGATATTCTATCAAACAATACAACAAAACCTATCCAAACACTCCTATAAAATATTTAAGATCAAACAATGCGATAATAAAGTTTTATATTCTTATCTTTTTGGGGAAGAATTAAAATGCTTCTTCAAGAACATATTTGTGAAAGAAATATATTAATAGTGGTATATGTTGAGGTGATATTTTAAAAGAAAAATAAACCAAAAGTTAATTGTACTGATATTTAAGAGAAATCGATATGATTGAAATGATTTTAAAAAAAAATCTAATTTTGGTTATATAGAATAAAATACCCAAAACTGAAATTGTATAATTTTTAAAAAATAACCAATTGAACCTATTTTTATCTTACCATACTTGGGCACTAAGAAATAGGCCAATGGTGTCATTGCGGTTGTCAATCGGCTGACAAGTCAAAGACGCAAAGAGAAAGGAGTACTTCATATCATCACATTTGTCGGTTCCGTTAATTCTAGTTACGAGGATTGTGTTGTGCAGGGGTCCAATATTTATTTACAAATTTGTTTCAAGTGTTATTAAATAAATGATATTAAATTATTTCATTCAGTGTAAAATAAATACTTGATAAATATTAATAATATTAATAAATTATAAGTTGTATTGATAAGTGATTTACACCCGAAAATAAATTATACGTAATATATTAATATGGTAGTAGATCATCTTTTTGTTGGCGCAAATTTAATGTGAAGAGGTCCATAATTAAATTTCGGCATTGACCGTTGATTTTTTGCTCAAAGTGGTTACAAGATATAAACAAATATTACCGACATTCAAAATATTAAAATTATAACTAAAAAGTATGAATTTGAACCAAAAAGTCATAGCTAAAATGGATCCCATAATTTCAAAAAAGTTATACACTAATTAAATTAAAGTAGAACAAAAGAAATATATAGTTTTTATTATTTTTTCGAAACATGGTGAAGCAGACACGTTGACAGAGACGGATCCCATAATTTCAAAACAAATATATTCCCTAATTAAATTATAGTAGAACAAAATAAATAAAATCTTTTAATTTTTTTTGTCAAAACACGTCGTGAAGTCTCTTGTATATATAATCTATCTATATATAATAGGAGAAGAAAAAAGGACACATGTCAGCACCACAAAATTCAAATAAATAATTAAATATTATATAACAAATTAAATATTCTAAATTCAAAATTTGAAATAAAAACACAAGTGTCAAAATCAATTGGTTATAAAACTCCACTTCAAATCAGCTAAAATATTCAAAATTCAATTTAAAAAAATTATATCTAGGGCAGATTTAATATTTTTTTAAAAAACTAATTTATACCTTTTTTTAAAAAAAAAAATGCATTTATATAAACACGGACAAAATGTCATCTATTTTTATATAAAAACGCTGACAAATGTCATCACAAAAAAAAGTCTATTTTATTTTTATTATCATATAAAAAAATTGCTTTTTAATATCGTATAAAGCGGTTTTTTAAATAACTTTTAAATCTGCTTTCTTTTTTTTTTTGGATGCTGCTTTTTTTTTTTTAAAAAAAAAAGTAGCATTGAAAAAAAAAACTGAATTTGTTTAGCAGATTTCTAAAAAGTGCATAAACGGTTTAAACTCACAAAAAGAGTTTTAAAAATAAATTTTAAATTTCAAAAGAATTCAAACACACGGTTTGCAAATCTCTCTAATTAATGAGTTACAAAAAACGGTTACAGAATTGAAACTATTTATATATATTGGCAAAACTTTCTTTTCTTTCTATCGGTTTTTGTTCTTCTTTTATCTTTGTCTTATTTATATGTATATATGTATATATTCATTGTTCTTCATTTTTGCTAAAATTGTTCAATCTAAATGTTAAATTTTGATATTTTTTTAGTGCGTTTGTGTGTCACTTCAAAATGTGACAGTTTAATATTTGGAAGATTCTTGGGGTATAAAATCAACACTAGAGGTAAGTATTTATAATTTTTTATTTTAGAATTTAACAAGTTTGTTCACCGTATTAATTCATGTCTCTTTTTTTAATATAGATTTTTAATCTTAGCGAAAGAAAAATTTATCATGATCATAAATTTAATACAAAATTTTAACATATGTTTTAATTTGATTGTATAAACAATCATGAAATGATCTCAATATTTTGTTGAAGTTATCTAAGATTCTATACTACTTTATTAGTATATTTTGAGTTTGTTGGTTTGATGCTTAAGTTTTAATTAGTCGAATAATTAGTGTGTTGATTTTGTTTTTTTGTGATACTTTCTAACAATGAAGAAAGAAACTATTTAAAAATTATAAAAATTATTTTTTAAAAGAGTTACATAATATTTTTAATTATTTGTAATTTGTAATCATATTAAATTCTAAAATTAAGTTTTATTAAAGAATTACTTAAATTTATCGTGATATAACCATTTAAAAAAACATATAAAATTTATATTAACATAACGATTAAAAAATTTAAAATTTAAACGATTCGCTTTAAAATTTTAAAAAATATTTAAATAAAATGTGAATATAAAACTGAATTACTAACTAAATATTATCATTTTTTTTTCTAATATTAAACTTTTATTTACAATTTACAATTAGAATTTAAATAGTCGATTTTACAACTTTCCATTACATTTCTACCTATACACGAACTCTTTAAAACTGATTAACAAAAAATTAATAAAATAAAAAATTAGATTTTGTTAAGAATAAAAATAAATTTATTTATTTGCAAATTCACTAAATATGCTTACTAGAAAAGTGTAAATCATGATTTTTTTTTACCCCTTTTGAATAGCAACTACAAGGCAAGTTTTTGTCTCCTGTGATGATTAAAATTAATTAATTTATCTCCAATTATTATTGCAGTTATTTTTTTTAATTATTAAGCACAATTTTAAATTTTCGTATGGTAATTTTATGAAGGAATCCTTCAAAAAAGGTAACTGATTAAGAACTTCTTCACCTAATTATTTTGGATCATACTTTTATCATGAATTTTTTTTTCAAAGTAAATTTTTAAAGTATTTATTATTAACAATAGATAATCAAAAAATTTCACTTGCTTAACTTATCCATATTAAAAATTACAATTTTTTTTCAGATAACTTATCCAAAAAAACATGCTCCTAAATCATAGGTGCACAATAAATCATTTATTTCCAACCCAAAATAGCATACATGCAATAGAAAAAAAAATAACAAGCATGAAAATTAAATCTCTTTTTTCAAACTTAAATAATTATAAAAATAAATATGGATAGTTTTTTTAAAAAATAATTATAAAAATAAAGATAGATATGTTTTTCTTCAAAAAGTAAAGGCAAAAGAAAATAAGACATGCAGCATATATGTTGAGTTATTCAATTATGAATATGAACAGTACGTATTAGTAAATATATTAATATTAATTTTTAAAAGAATTAATTTAAAAATAAAATTTATTTATTTTTTAAAAATGGATAACTACCGTTATATAAACTGCATACAAATAATTAAATAACCTCATTAATTTTTAGCATAATAAAGCACTACAAAAAATATTATGTTGATAAAAATAATAACCGTATCTTTTTTTATAAATAACAGAAATATTAATGGGTAGAAAATAATAAGTTATAGTTAAATATTTTCTTTTAAAATAAATAAATTATAGAACGAAGTGATGAAATCATATTATATGTTATTTATTTGAAAAGTAATTTTTTAAAACTATTAGTATACTTAAGATAAATGAACTGTCTTTAACTTTTAGAATATAGAAATCTATCCATAGATTCTTAAAGAAAATTGTACAAAAAGGAATTATTATTTTTCAATTCTAATCTTATACTAATTTAAGGATGTAAAAAATATTTTGAACCTTTTTTATTCAAAGAAAACAATATGCAAAAAAGGTCATTTAATAACATTTCATGTGAAAAGTTTGAACTAATAAATTGTTAATATGAAAAAAATAATAATTTATTAATACAACATAAAAATAATACATGACAAACGTGTAAAAGTATTTGAACTATTTTATATTTTTTGAAATTAAATAATCAAAAACTAATATATCCGCGCAACGCGCGGGTACGTATACTAGTTTATAATAATATACAAAGATAAGATTAGAGAAAATATATATCCAAGTCAAATTTAGACAATTATTTTTTGTTAAATCTATTCGAGCCAAATTAAGCTAATTTAAATGTGGGGTCCATTAGTACATATGACACCAACACCATGTCATGAATCTTGATGGACAAGTAGTAATTTTCCTTTGTCCTCAAGGAATAAAGAATTGTATGGTATGGTTGACTAAACCAAAACCTCAAGAATTTATATGACATGTTCAACATTAGATGTTAGTTATGAAAGAAAATGGAAGAGGAAAACAGAGTTACTCTTCATGGAATGTGGGCTAGCCCTTACGTGAAGAGAGTAGAACTAGCTCTAAAAGTAAAAGGAATACCTTATGAGTATGTGGAAGAAGATTTGATGAACAAAAGTGCATTGCTGCTCAAATACAATCCCATTCACAAGAAAGTACCAATACTTGTTCATAATGGAAACCCAATATCTGAGTCCTCTGTAATTCTCGAATACATTGATGAGACATGGAAGAATGAGTCACCACTGTTTCCACAAGATCCTTATCAAAGAGCTAAAATTCGATTCTGGGCTTCATACATCCACCAGGTATTATCAGTAAATTCAACATTTCTTTTCTTCTTTCCTCTCAAATACACATTAAACAATGAGATTTTACCCAAATATTAGAAAAAAATTATTATTTGGAAATTTTGGATAATTGCCAAAAATATTTGCTAAATAATGACAAATTGTATGGACAAATACTATTTGCCAAATTTCCCCCCAAATATTACTTGGGAAATCTATGGCCAAACGGTTACTTATATCTTGGTGATTACAATGAACCAACATTACTATTGATACATCCATCTTTTGTATTCCCCTTTCTATTTTTATGCAATCATTATTGAATATTCTAAAGTAACGGTAAAACCTTTTGCATTATGTAAAATCTATTGTTATGTATTTATAAAAAAATAAATTTATTTTTTGGTGTAATCTTTAAATTTCAAGTACGGCAACAAATCAATATTATTTTAATATCATTATATCAACATATTAAATTCAACGCAACTATTCAATATCCTTATATAAACTTTTTAAATTTTTGAGACAACTTTTTTTATTCTAAACATTCTCTTATTTTTTTCATTATTTACCTTCTTACTTTCTAAGATTTGCGTACAATCTATTTTCTCGAGACTTCACTCGTAGGATTACTTTGAGTATGTTATATCTATGAAGTTTGACTTTAGGCCCCTAAACTTATTGAGACAACCCTGATAGATGTAATAACTTTATATAACAAAACATAATGTACATTATATAAAAAAATATTATTCGAAATAGTCTAATTCACCTCATGGTCTCCAATACAAGTTTTTGTTTAAGCACAATTAAGAGTAGTAACTTTTAGATGGAGGACAAACTGTCTTATTTTGCATAGTTGGAAGGAAAAATTGAACCATTTTTTATTTTATTTTGGAGCAACTCATGTTAGAGAGAAGGCAATACAAATATTGTTTAGGGAAGAGGTTATCTTGGTTATGTTCTATGTTCAAACATGTCCTTACTATTACATTTTTGTTTCAAAAATGCCTTTAAGTAGCAAAATAGATAAGAAATAGTGCATTAAAATATGATAAACACATCTCATATATTTTTCGATTGTCTAATTATTTGAGATGTGGTAATATGTGCGCGCAGGTGTATGATTGCATGCTGAAGGTGTTCAGAGGAGAAGAACAAGACAAAGCATTAGAGGAATTTTACGCGAAATTGAGTGTGCTGGAAGATGGAATTAACAACACCTCACTGGGGATAACAACTAATATGAACAACATAGGTATGCTGGATATTATGATTGTTATTACATTAGGGGCATACAAAGTACAAGAGGAAGTATTTGGTTTCAAGTTATTGCATGCAGAGAAGACGCCATTGTTATGCTCATGGGTCACTACTCTAATTGAGTTGCCTATAGTTAAAGGAATCACTCCCCCTCATGACAAGGTGGTTTCATTTCTTCAATATCTCAAAAATAAGGTCTTCAAAGCTACCCCTCATGCCAATTAAGCTTTGTGTTTGTTTATGTCCATCTCAATTCTCTTGTCATGTATTTTGCTCTCTATAATAAGCCCTATGGCCATTGGATTCCCAAAGTTTCTCACATTTTTCATGACCAAGTTATTTTTTTGATGTTTTATCAAATAGTTGGAGAAAAATGACTTTCCTCATTTATAGGCAAAAAATAGTTTTCTTATAATATAGACTTTTGACTTTATATTATTGTTTGCAACATCTTTTTGATTCTGCTCCCTTAAGATTTCTTCATGATTCGAGGGTTTTTAGTGGTGTATTTCTCCATTAAAGGATGTGTGATCTTTTTTAAGTATTTGACTATCAAGAACAGTCCGGCATATCTTGATCTCTTAATGGATATCTCAAGAATTTACGGGATATTTGAAATGTCTTTTCAAGGAAATATAATAGGAAAACTACATAATTACACATACTTCACTTTCGTACATACTATTATTATCTATACTTTCAATTATATGGTCGACCTGAATTATTTCAAGTCCCTAAAGATCAACTAGACTACTTATTACCTCATAATATCCCTGCAAAGTTACACAAGTATAGTTTATCTCTTATCTATTAATTAGAGACAAGAATCCGGGGATACGCTGAGTTGTACTCACAAGTTTGATTAAAATATAATTTTTCTTTATATTTGTTTCGTGATTGCAGTTATTAATTTTTGAACTGATAAATTTGTCTAATTCTTGTAAATTGGCCCCTAAATATCCAAAATGGACTCTGAAAATTGTGAAACTGTACATATTGCTACCCCAACTTCCTACGAGGGTTCCTTAAAAGTTTCACAAAGAAATCATTTTGAGCCATATCACCAAAATATTCATTTTTGAGATTTAAAATGTACCAAGTCTTACAATGGTATTCCTACGCAACTCTTTTCTTAGGATGGACTCAAAGTGGTAGAACCTAGATGTCTTTGTATATTGCTCAAACTCAACAGAAAGGTCATGTAAGCCACTGACTCTTGATCAATAAAGTGCCGAGGACTTGATTTGACAACCATCATAGGATTATAGCTCAAATATCTTTTGCAGAAACCTGAAAGGTGATCTGCACCAATCTCAATGATCTTCCTCTTGGGGCAGAGCAGCACTAGGGACTTCAACATAGTTGCTCACCCCTTTTGGTCTCCCCGAGGGCTTTCATCGTTGCTTTTGACCTCTTTGGAGAACCTACAATGCCAGAATAAGGATCAGTATCGGCCAATCAACCACCAGACTGAGTTGGACAAATCCTTGCAGGACTTTACTGGGTCGAGTAGACCAGTCAAATAAGCAGCAAGAACACAACAAACTACCTGCAGCTTTGTAATCTGCTCTCAATGATATTTGGAGTCACAATTGCCTTTTCTTCTCTAAAATATGCTTTATTTCATCCAAACAAAGACATCTATGTCCAGTTCCGATCCGGATAGAAAAGTCAAATTGAATCATATAAGTGAAATCTCCCTTAGTCTGATCTTCTACTCTTTTTCTTGTTTGGTTCTAAAGAAACTGAGAAGAAAAGGGTTTGACATAAAATTTCGACAATCTAAAAAGAAGTATATCCCTCTCCCTAACTATCTTTCCACTTCCCTCATTCGGGAAAAGAAATTTCGCCTCGCTCTTTGCATGTTGGTCCTCCTCACTAACCAATAAGCTTTTGCTACAAAGACTACCTATTGCAGAGAACATCTCTTGACTCACAAGATGGATGTAAGTGATAAGGGATCTTAACCTAAAGACCTCAAAAGTCACAAGGATCTATTAAGCAAGCTCCAGAAAAATGCACACAATTACCATGAAACATGGCTCTTTGATGAGTTACAGCAGCCACAGCAGAAAGTAGTGGATTCCCTGAGTGTCCCTTCTTAGCAGACAATACCTACAATAAAACATAAAATATCAAATATAATTGTTCGTAGCATTTGCAAATGTTCTATATGAAAATTTTCAACTCTGAAGTTTGATGTTCTAGCAGTCAAACAACAACAACATACCTAGTGAAATCCTATAAGTAGGGTCTGGGAGGGTAGCATGTACGTAGAGCTTACCATTACCTCGTGGAGGTAGAAAGGTTGTTTCCAAAAGACCCTCGGCTCAAATGCAGCAATTCTAGATACAAAGAAGAAAATATAGCCAGTTACAAGCAACTGCAACAACAACAACAAAATAGTGCAATAAGCGAAACACAATAAACAACATACTAGGATAGATTATTGAAAACAATAATAAATAATGATGGATATAAAATATAAGAACTACAGTACCAACCACCCTAGACAAGACAACACTACACTACATATAAGCCTTCTACCCTAATACATGTCATCAACACCTTCCTATCTAAGGTCATGAATAATCTGATCTAGCAGTCAAACATATAAATTTTAGCCAATGGATAATATGCAGCAGAAACCCAGATTTTAGCTTCTAATTCTGCAAGAATAAGAAATTATTCGAGAAAGACTAGTTCAAAAGCTTCACAATTGTGTTGTCCATTTAACATCTATGTCGATCTTAGGCCAGCAGGTATCACAGAACTAGCTGTTGAGCCTTCTATTAAACAAGAATTATGAAGGTGCAAAGTAGGAAAGATCTAGGTTCATTTTCCCCCCTGCTATAACATCTTTCAAAACCAATAGGAGGTGGACCAGTCTAGGTGGGGAGTACAGCAATAACTATATCATCATTCCACCCCCCTCAGCTGATTCATTTGTTTTGAAAGTATTAGAAGAGTACTCCTATAAAGAAATTAGTGCTCTAAACCTATTAACGAATTTTTATACATAATCTAATGCAGAGGGGCATAAAAAAAAAGGCATTAACAGATGCATCGTACAAACAGAAAAAACAAAGAATTAGCATCAAAACGAAGCACGACTTTTGGACAAACTTCAAAAGAAAATGGAGAAGGAAAACCAAGATGCAAAATGATAGCTATGCTTGATTTCGAAGAGAAGCATACAGAAACCGATTAGGATATTGCATTTAAGAATTTCACAAACTACAACAATGATACATCATTATAGATCAGCTTATGTTAATCTTCAGGCACTGACAAACTGGGTAACTTACCCTTGACAAGACAAGATGAAGGGGTGGATTCATAACTGCAGTCATATTGTTCATGAGTCATAAAACAAGAATCAAATATGTCAAACCAGAAGAAAGGACAAGAATTTCCAACTCTGGTCTTCATATTATGGTAAAAGATAAAAGAAAGTGAAAATGCACTTGCTTTGTCTTTAAATTCTTTTTCATAAAATAGTACCTATGGACGGTCCCTCAACTTTGGTTTTTATTGTTCCTCTCCTATTGCACAGTACAGTGTCATTCAATTCCTCAATACGAATGGAAGGAACATTAACAGCAGTGACCTTGGGCTTACAAACAAGAACATTTTGCAGAGCAGAAGATTATAACCCATGACACACTTTTGTTGTAATCCTCTTTTCCTGACACTATGCAGTTTAAAGAAGAAACATTTATTTCTTTCAGTCATAAAATGAACAGCTTACCAATCTATTACTATCCACAATGCTGTAAGGTTAATTTGTCGGCCTCACACTATTTTCATTTGCATCTGCTTCCTAATTAAAAAGACTAGCATGTTAAAATACCTTGAACAACATTCCCAGAGGCTCTGGAAGTGAACAGACCTTCTGTATCAAGCAAAAGTCAAATTTATGTTTGCAATATTGTTCAGGGCGATTATGCTTTAGTTATTAAATAAGCAGAGTCCTCATATCACAGACCTGAAGATCTGTAAGGAGCTTGATGCAGTTGCCTTTTCCAAGTCTATTAGTTGACAGACATGTTTGACTACTTCTTTTCCATTTTCTTTCATTTTGATGGCAAGCATGGAGGATTCCATGTCATCCAAAATGTGGGTCTTCTGTTTGCAGTCAACATGTTTATCCTGAAAATGAGAGCATTGCCAATTTGATTGGACCATAAATCATCCCTCACCAATAATCTCTGCAAGAGCAAGAACCTTCTTTAAAAGAATGAAACCTGCTTCTGTCTCTAACCACAATCTCTAATCCGTAGACTTTAGATATCAACTTCATAAAACTATGACAATCTTTGCACACCCTCAGATTCTTTACAATTCGTATGGTGCTTCCCTTACATAACCTTGCCATACCAAAAGCAACAGCAAGTTTCTCGCTGTGCTTAGACACGGTATCTTCCTTTTCTTCCTCTTCTATATCATGCAAAACACTGCCTACCTCTGGAATATAACCACCTTTTACTTTAAGTTTTAACATTATCTCACTTAACTTATTATAAGCCTCTTCAGTAATCTCATTTCGTTTATCACCTGCTACAAAACTGTACATGACCTTGTCTATTTCAATCATGCTCCAACCTGGTATTTTCTTCATATTTTTCTCAGCCATTGATCTCCTCACCATGGCAACATCCTTCCATTTCCCAGCAAATGCATAAATGTTGGACAGCAAAACATGGTCACCACAATTGTCTGGATCCAGCTCAGAGAGTCTTTTATTAACTTGCTCAGCCATTTCAATGTCGCCAAAAAAACTGCAAGCCCCAAGAAGTGTTCGCCAGATAACGGCATTGGGTGGTACTGGCATTTGAACCACAAAATTATATGCCTTACGAAGCTGACCAGCCCTACCATACAAATCAACCATACAACCATAATGCTCAATAGTTGGTTCAATGTCATAAGTTTCTGTCATTTTACTGAATAGCTCATGACCTTGTTCAACTAAACCAGCATGACTACATGCATAAAGTACCGAAATAAAAGTGACCCCATCAGGTCTGGTCCCAGATTCTTCCATCTCATGAAAATATTTTATCACCTCTTCACCATATCCTTGCATTGCAAACCCTGCAATCATAGAAGTCCAAGAAACAATGGTTTTCTTCCCAAGCATTCTCTCAAAGACAAGACGAGCCATCAACACATTTCCACACTTGGAGTAAGTATCCAAAAGTGCATTGTTCACAGAAGTTATCCAAACCAACCCCACTTTCTCTATAAATGCATGCAATACCATCCCAAATTTAAACGCCCCAGCTTGAGCACACGCAGATAAAGCACCCGTCAAGCTCACTTCATTGGGCTTACATCCACTCCCAACCAACTCCCTGAAAACCCGAAGCGCCTCATCAAAGCAACCATTATGAGAAAATCCAACAATCATAGTACTCCAAGAAACATCATCTCTACTTGGCATCTTCAAGAACAACCCCTCTGCACGCTCAAGTTCCCCGGCTGTAGTATACCCAGCCAGCATTACATTCCAAGTAGTCAAATTCCTAAACGGCATTAAACCAAACACTTTATCTGCACCACTTACATCACTCCCTTGAAAATATGCTGTAAGTATTGCATTCCACGCCACAACATTTGGTTGAGGTATTTGAACAAACACCTTCCAAGCAAACTCAACAAACCCACATTCCGCGTACATACTAATCATTGTAGTTCCAACAAAGAGATGGGTATCAAGCCCACGAGTCATAGCTTGACAATGCAGCTGAAACCCAGTTGTTAAACACCGTAAATTAGCCGCCGCTTTGAGTACAAAAGCAAAGGAGAAACTATCAGGAGGAGAATATGATTGTCGCAGCATGTAAATGAATGAGTTCACTGAATTCTTAGGTGAGTCTGACTGAGATTCACCTCGGATGAGGGTGTTGTACATGAACACATCTGGGTTTGGATTGTGTATGAGCAGACGGCGAGCGTAATCAATAGCATCAGAAATTTGAAGGGCACCAAGAATTACAAGTTTTCCGGCGATTAGTGGGTTGGTCTCAAGGCCGGATTTGTAAACAAAGGCGTGGATTTGGTTGAGGTTTCCAAGTGTTTTGCAGTAGCTTAACAGGGAAAGACACACCTTTTCTGCCCTGCTCATTTTTTCAACATTTCAAAACTTGAGCCAAAAGAAGGCTACCAAAAGAGTTTTTCTGTTTAATATTATGATTTCTTATTTTTTTAAAAAAATTAGATAAAATATGTGTCTGGTTGTAAAACTTAAGAATAAAAACAATATAAAGAAGAAAGACAAGAAAAATATAAGATAAGAGGAACAATATAAGATAACTTTCTTTTTTTCAAGTGTTTACCAAATTTTCAACTCACACAATATGAACTTTTATGCCTCTATTTATAGTATAACATAGATGCATACAAAATGTTAGTTATAAAAATGACATTAACATGAATATAATTGAGGAGGTTATGAAGGTGAAAGGTTAAAAGAATAATAGTCATAAAGAGGAGGTTATCTTCATAATGGATTAAAGTAATGGAGATAATTAGTCATAGTAACTTCTTGGTGTAGTGGACATCCATATCATAATAAAGGTGGAGGTTATCTCCATAATGGAGGAAAGTAATGAAGATAATTAGTCATAACAATTTCTTGGTGTAGTGGACATCCATACCATAATATTTCATAACACTCCCCCTTGGATGTCTATAGATAATATGCCTCATTAAAACCTTACAAGGAAAAAACCCAGTGGAAAAAAATCCTAGTGAAGAAAAAAGAGTACACATATCTTTTAGTATTGAGCACCGATATGGAGATGAGTTCAGACAACTCACATTCCTCATAAACCATGTATGCATGGGTATAAAATCATACTTTTTAGATGAATCCTAAGTGTCTTTGGGCAGAGCTTATGGATCCACTTAGTTGAGGTGTTCTATACCCCGACAAAGTATAGGACAGCTCGGACAGTGTGAGCGAGACGTTGTACCATCACGTAGATCATAGTGATGGTTGTCGGTTAGAGAATCTCCCAAATAGAGTTAAAAGTGTATTTTTATTATATCACTTAATATGTTGAGTTCCGAGATGAGTAAGTATTTTTGTAAAGTTTTAATGATTTCACTTTTTATTTCTTTACATTCAGTTGAGTATATATCCATATCTACAATAGTCCTTTCATTCAGTTATTTGTTATTCAGCTATATTACATATTCGTACATTCAATGTACTGATGTCATTCAACCTACATCTTTCAATGATGCAAATACAGGTTCTTAGGTACCTCAACAAAAGTTTGTTGAGAACACTTCATCCGCTCGTCAACTTTCGAGTGAGGTCTCCTTGCTTTCGGAGGACTCCAGTTTTATAAGTTGCTAGTAGTAGTTCTTTTGAGGAGTCATGGGTTTTGTCCCAACACTCATTTTTGTATAGTAGAGGCTTCATAGATAGACAATTTTGGAGAGTCTTTCAGTTTCAAATATTTTATTTAAAACTTATGTTTCATACTTAGTATATTCAACAAAGATTTGAGATTCAGTAAACTATTTTTAGACATGTCTTTCAATTTGATGCTTATGTGTATGCCTGAGTTAGTCTTCCGCTTGTAGTCAGCCAAGATGAGGGTTCGATGGGGACCAATAATGGTTCTCGAGTGTTGTCCAAGTCCACGGTGTAGGCTCGGATCGTGACATTATGTTTCTGCAAAGTTATTGTTATAAGTTTCACACACGTTTTCTCTACAGGAATTGTTGAAGGTACAATTAAAAAAATTTCTTAAAAATCTATACAACATCTCTTGAAGACATAATTCAAATTTGGTATGTCATGGTAAGGACATAAAGACCTTAAAAACCTTATCGTGCATTGTGTGCGAAGTGAACCAGGAAAAGAAGACAAAAATTAATAAACTTTTGACATGGCTTCAAGGATGTTGTGTTGGATGACCTATGGAGGAATATGACTAGACTAGAGCCTCTTTTAATCCCAAAGACATAGATAACTATCCAATAAATTAATTGCTCATATTCAATATGAAGTATGGATGGATTCTCAAGTTTACTGCAAGTTGTAAATACTTTTCTTGAAGTAATAGATGTGTTTCTCGACACTGCGATTGAAATAGAAGTGTAGTTTCAAATTGAACTTCATCACTCTGGTATGCTGATTTCTAAAAAGTACCCAAACAAACTGAATATTTTTTGTGTAGTATTTTTCCCGTATATATAATAAGTTGAATTGTTGTCTAATATGATACAATCTTCGTTTAATTTTCCATTTTAATAATTTCTTATGATACATTTAAATGGGGGAACTTTAAAATTATATATGTAAAACAAAAGGTATGACTGAACTTTCTACACATTAAAATTAGAATATATATTCACTTTTTTCAACCTTTTTAAATTTATTTATCCCTTCACTAATGATTATTTATTTATTAGAAAATGTAATATCTCAGGTTGATGTTCATTTGAATCTCCAAAAATATCAAATAGTAACACTCCCTGGAAGCAAAAGGATAAATTATAAAATCAAATTAAATATAATTGATTGAAAGATAAATGATAAGATGTTATAATTATCATTTTCGTTTGTATTATTAATGTTTGTTACTACGTTATCTTGCATGTAAGATAACATAGTATTTTAATTTTAATGACACATAAGTTTTAAGTATTGTTTTATAAATTCTGTAATATTAAATTCTCGCCCGAGGCGCGGATAATTTTACTAGTTTAATATATTCATAAAGAGTAACTACTCATAACTCATACCCTTCGATTTTTAGTCTTAATAATTGCATAACTTACAATTGTAGTTTAGATTTCTTTCCCTTTTTGATGTAAATATTTTTTTATTTGGCATGATAAGAATATAAATACTATAAATACTATACATAGAACAATACCATATTAACAATTGTTTATATTTTTCTAGTGTTTTATATTATTATAATTAAATATTTTATTTTATTTATTGTTAATTGTGTTAAAAATAATTGATAGCATATGATGAGAGCTTTTGACATAGCTTTAGAGAGTGGAACATGGTGGTGGATCTACTTACAAAGGAAGTCTTAGAAGAATATTTCTTGAAGCATAATTAGGAATTACTTTTACTAGAGATTTTTTTGTTCTACTTTGACTTGTAATAGTAACTTAGCTACACATATTGACAACATTAGTCATTTGGTCCTCTATAATCCTACTTTTTATTAAAAATCATAATTAATATAATTATCTTATTTCAACCAAAAGAATTATGAGAATAAGTTATATTTTGATTTTTCTCTCAAATAAAATCAAAGATGAAGTAAATTATTATATGATATCATTTCTTATTTGTTTACACATGCAACAATTTGTTTTTGTCGCTATTCTTTTCTTGTCTGAAATGCATTTATAAGTTTTTTCTTTTATTTTTATTACTTTGTGAATATAATAATATAGGTTATTTTTATATGTATTAGCTACATAATTATGAATATATATGTCTAGATGTTATTTAATTATGGTCTTTGAGATTGTATTATGACACGTATCTTAGGTATAAAACATAAACATGACCCTTAAATTGGTGTCAGCGGGCAGACCTCTAACTTTGGGTGTGCACAAGTAGACACTTAAACTTGTATAAAATTGAACAAACAGACACATTCGTCCTACATGACACCCTATATGACAATTTTGTATCCTGCGTGGTGTTCTAGGTGTATTATGCCATGTAGGACACATGTGTCTACTTGTTCAATTTTATATAAATTTAAGTGTCTACTTGTGCATACTCAAAGTTGGAGGTCATAGTTGTCCACTGAAGCTAAGTTAAGGCTCATGTTTATGTATTATGCTTGTATCTTACGCAATCAAGTTATTTATCTTTTTTCTTATTTTTATGATTTTACCCCTTATATTTCTCGGTCATTTATTTATTTTTACAAATAAAATCAATGCATAACGATTAATGTATTTAATGTCCTAATCTATATATAATATAAAGGAGAAACATAGAAAATGTGATGTGGCACCCCTCTATGGCCTCCATTCATATTTATGTTTTTTCTCCTTTTTTTGAGATTTTTTTCTTAATTCTTTTCATTGAATATTTTATTTATTAAATAAAAATAACTAATCATATTTACTATTCTAATTTTATCTAATGAGTTACAAAAAACCTCCATCTATTCATATTCTCTACTTAAATAACATGTCTCTTCAACTTATTCTTATGGATTATCAAATCTATAAATTACAATCATCCATGGAGATGTTGAATATTCATTTTTCATTTTCTCATTCTTTCTTTCTATTAGTATAGTTTTTTTTTCTCATTCTTTCTTTCTATTAGTGTAGTTTTTTTCTCATTCTTTCTTTCTAATAATGTAGTTTTTTTTTTAAAAAAATAAATTATTCTTCATCTTTTCCATAAGAAATCATAGAAAAGATAGTGACATGATATGTTCTTCACTTTGATGAAGATCAAAGATATATTCTTCAAAGATTCATTATAAAGAGATGTTCACATTAATTTAGTACAAGATCATCAAAATGAAGAAGGAAGTTTAATTATGTTGAAAGATTCATCAAGAGAGATAATCATATTAGTATAAAGTTTGAATGTTTCCAATAATTTAAAGATTCATTAATGTATTGTTTTGATTTCAATATTCTAAATTTTGTCATGCTTGAAAGGTATATTATCTATGGTACATTTCTCATAGCTATTACATATTGTTGTACTTAAAAAATCTATATATAATATAAACTAGATGTTAGAGGAGTGAAGTTGCACCTCTCTTTGGCCAAAGATTCTATTTATCTTTTTTCCTCATTTTTTTTTGACAATTTTTCATATTTTTCTACTTACTTATTATTGTACAAAAAATAAATATATCAATTACTACTCCTCTATTTATTGGTATACTTAATGTGTGAATGTAATGACCTAATTCCGTCGTTAGGGAAAAGCCAATGGAGAAAGAATTGGGGTCAGAAAAATTTTGGTAGTAACTTGGAATTTCCTAACCTAGTCCAGATTTGGACGAAATTGGAGACAGTAAAGTCTAGGGAAATCTGGTAACAACTGGGTTATTTAATTATGGTTTTGATTACATTAATAGATAGCTAAGACGTTAAGGATCCCGTACGACTTTACAGAATTGAATTCGGGCGAGTAGAACTCCTGAAAATGATCTTAGCGTGATTGGGTGGTTTTTTGAATGTTAAGGGTTGAAGCTGTGTTGTGAAATGGGGGCTTGGAATTCAAATTCGAGCATTCTGTCTCCATGCATGCCGCCGTAGTGGGATTGCTGCCGCTATAGCGGGATGGGTCTCGCTATAGCGGGACAGTCGCGACTTAAGTCGGAAATAAAACCCCAAAAACGTTTTATTCTGCACTTTTCGACTTTGAGAGCTAAGGAACAACCATAGGGGTTTTCGTGACAGTTTTCCACCATTCTTGAGGCTAAAGGTAAGGTTTTCACTCCCCGAATCCATTTTTCGATCCGTAGAATGTAAATTCGTAGGTAATTATTATGGGGGAAGGGTTTTGATCTGAAATTAATAGTGGAAAAATCCCTAAATTGGGTATTAGGATCTTGGGTTTGGTCTAGGGTTATTAGATTTGTTATAATCCGGATAATTAGACCTTTGATTGTTGATCCTTGCGTTAATTGTATATTTTTAGACCACGAACAAGCGAGAAGAATCCGGAAAGGAAGGTTCAAGTGCCTTAGGGGATTCAAGCTTGGACTCGAGGTAGGTGATGGTTGTGATTTCATGATTGTGTGATATATGTTTGTTCTTGCTTCATTATAATACGGGTATGTATGCGAATGTTGCACTATTGATCACACTACTTGTGGATGAGGATAGATGAATAATTGTATGCCATGAATCACCTCTTGTTGTATGATTGTGAGACTATAATTGTGATTGTGATTGTGGTTTGTTGAATGGATCGAGTGTTGCATTTCGACACACTAACATGGGATCGGTTGCCACGTTCCGACATAAACATGGGATCGGTTGCCACGTTCTGGCATAAACATGTGATCGGTTGCCATGTTCCGGCATAAACATTGGATCGGATACCACATTCCGGTATGCTAACAGTTTGGGTGTGGGTTCCATGAGAGGACCATTGATTTGACATAATTGTATATCTTGATAAATATGAAATTGTTCATTGTTCGTAAATGATATCAATATTGTGTATATTTTGTGTATGCATGTTATTATATTATTGTAATGACTTATGTATGTTGCACTTAATGGGATAGCCACATGATCCTACCAGTGTATTGTGGTTGTGTACTGATATTGCACTTGCTCTTTCTTTGTTGAGTACATCCTCAGCTAGGTGACTATTGAGCGTGATCAGATTCAAGGGTGAGCCAGTTCTTTCTGGCTGCCATGGATCTTTCTTGTTTAAGTTCACTCTTTTCGGACTCAGACTATTTGTTAAGATGTTTGTTTAGTTTCGGGGTTATACCCCTTGTTCTTAGACTTGTCGTTTGTAGAGTTTTGGTACAATGACTTTCAGGTTCTAGGGGTTGTTCTTCCGTATTAGTTTGGTTAGTTCTTTGTTAAAACCTTAGAGTTTATGAGTACTCAATTTTTATTGTCATTTAAACCTACTTATTTATCTTTAAATGCCTTAGTTTTCATAAAATTTATTAGTTTGGGTTGTAGTAATAGTTCTCCCACCGGAGGGTTAGTGTGGGTGCCAATCATGACGGTTTGGATCGTGACAAAGTTGGCATCAGAGCCCTAGATTCGTTGATCTCATTATATCAAAATGAGTCTAGTAAATTCTTGCGGAACGGTACGATGACGTCCGTACTTTTCTTCAAGAGGCTATAGGACTTTAGGAAAAACTCACTTCTTTCTATCCCTTCGTACTATGACTTGAATCCAATTGGTATAAGGGTTATACAAATTGGTATCTTTCCTCATTCACTCTATGGTCCGAACTAGAGCAACAAAAGTGGTAACACCATCACTAGCAAAAGAGGATGTGTATAGACTACTGACAATTGAATAAGGTCACCATTCAGAACAAGTATCCATTGCCTCGAATAGATGACCTTTTTGACCAATTGCAAGGTGCATCAGTTTTATCGAAGATTGATTTAAGGTTTGTTTATCATCAGTTAAAGATTGAGGCGGTTAAGGATTGGGTTTGACCAAGTTCTATGATTGAAATTAGCATTTTTGTGGGGCGCGCTAGCTACTATTGTTGCTTGTGGTATGAGTTGAGTCCAATTGGTATCTCTAAATTCCAATTGGTATCTCCCAATTCCAATTGGTATCTCAACGAAGTGAACTAGACGCCGTAGTCCTGGTTGAAGGGACACACACAAGTTAATTGAAATTGAGAAGGTTCCAATTGGTATCTGACCTTAGGGGCCGTATAAGGCATATATGATCAGTAATGATCGTCTATGGAATGAACTAATTAAAGAATTTGGACTTATCTGCAAGTTGTAACTGATTGAGTGTCGTGAAACTTGTTGTGAAAAGAAAGTCATCACGAGATTAGGTGCAAGGGTCTAGATAAATTATGATGTGGTTCGTAAGTGAGAAATCTCGACGTGCGTTGCGACCAACTGATAATCGTGTGAGAGTCTGGGTATATCCTAGGGATATGTGTGTGGTAGTGTTGAAACGATGTAAAAAGATTCTAAAGTGTGTACTTCGTTGGGTTGACCGGAGGGGGGGTAGCCAACGAATATCCTAGCTAAGGGGAGTACTCTAAAAATGCTTGTGTTATAGCTGGGGACCTTTGAGAGAATTAAGAAAAGAGAGGAACCTAGAAATTTATTGGTAGGGGTTCTGTTTCCGTCAGGGCCACTGGGGCGGGATTTCCCCCGCCATGACGAGACCGCCAGTGCAGGATTTCTCCCGCCAGAGTAGGACAGGGTGAGACAGAATCTCATCCCTGTCTCCCCTGTTTTCCCCTAGTCACAATTATGGACCCCGAATCGTACCCAAACTAACCCCCGCGATCTAATTTAGTGTTCAACAATCGAATAGAAGTTTAAGGTGTGTTAAAATTGTGGAGAACCTGGGCATATGAGGAAGAAATTGGCGAGGTCGTGGAGGCCGGGTAAATGGTAATGCAGGTAGAGGAGTAGTGCAGCCAGGCAAGAAGGTTGCCCGTCAAGAGGACAGAGCTCAGTTTTATCTTTTTCTGGGTAAGACGGAGTTTGAGGGTGTGATGCAGTGGTCATAAGAGCCACTCTTGTCTGTGTCCGGATGTCTATTGGTTTGTTTGATCCGGGTTTTACTTATTCGTATGTGTCAGTTCAATTGCCTTGGAATTTATTGTGATTTGTGATATACTTGATGCCCCCATCCATGTTTCTACCCTAGTTGAAGAGTTAGTCATAGTCACCCATGTATATCGTGTTGTCCTGTTGTGTTTATGGATTTTTAGATTTGGGTTGATTTGGTTATGCTGGATATGACTGACTTGATATAATCTTAGGCATGACTTGGTTGTCTCCCTATTATACCGAGCTTAATTGTAATACTAAGTCGGTAACTCTAGAGATCCCCGGTAGGGAAATATTAGAGTGGTAAGGGGTGTACAAACCTAAGCTAGCTAAGATCATATCCTCTATTCGGGCTAGTAAACTAGTAAAACAGGATTGTTTGGCTTATTTGGCTCATGTTTGGGATGTTGAGATTGAGTCTCCCTCTATTGAGTCTATTCTTGTGGTGTCTGAGTTTTAAGGAAGTGTTTCCTACGGTTTTGCCTGGTATGCCTCCAGATAGAGATATAGATTTCTGCATTGATTTGGAAACTGGCACTCGCCCCATTTCTATCCTTCTGTATCGTATGGCTCCAACAGAATTAAGAGAGCTTAAGGCTCAAAACCAAGAGCTTCTTGATAAAGGTTTCATCCGTCCTAGTGTTTTCTTGTGTGGTGCTCCTGTCTTATTTGTTAAGAAGAAAGAGGGTAGTATGAGGACTGGTGATTTTATCTTAAGCCATAAATAAGTGGATTGATATTGAAATGACCCAATGAGTATACTTGGGTGAAGGAAATTGAAGTATTTTAGTAAGAAAATGCATATAAATTGGGTTAGTCCTTTGAATTGGATGAGTATACCTGAGTTTTAGGTGTCGTGTTGATGAAAGGTTGGCTTCGTAGTGATAGTCAAGGCTGACTGAATGTAATGGTAATAAGAGTTCGTGATAGATTGTGATGGGATGCAACTATATAATAGAATTGTTGGTTAAGCGAGTTTTTGTATAGTAATTACGACTTGCGAGTATCTAAGGTTATGGTTTTCTAATATTTGCTGAGTAACGTGGCTGTATGGAAAGTTTTAAGAGATGGTGGGACACCATTCGAATAGAAATTAAAGATCTAGAGTCATAATGAAGAAAAATAGTGGGATGTAGTACGACCTTTAGAGAGAGGCGAGAGCAAGAATATTTTATTTGATTGCAAAGGAAAAAGAGATATATTCAGAGGGGTAGATAATTGGGTTCAGAAACGCGTGATTTCATTTGTTTTGTTGTGGCTAGGTAATAGTGTTACAAGTCTGCCAGGTTAGTTAAAAACTATTGGAAAGGACTTGAGAAAGGAGTGTATAGACATTAGCTCGAGTATGATGATAAGTGCTTTGTTTTGTTTGAGTTTAGTAATGAGTACGATTGTAATTTTAGCGAAAAGATATTGTAAGATCGATGAAGATGCGATCAATGACAAGCGAAGATCCAAAATTTCATAAAAATCTTCAAGGTATAAGCTAATATTAATAGAAAGGGGATTGTGTTATACGGTTGAATTTACAATTCAGATTTGTCATTGTAAATCTACATTCATGGTGATATATTTTGTCAAGATATGAATTTGAAAGGTGAGAAATGATCAATTGTATCCAGTATTGAGCATTTGAAAAGACTTACACCTGGATTGAGTCGTAAAGTTTATTAGTATTGATTGTTAAGTACCTAAGAAAGGCTTTCATTTAAAAAGTGTTGGTTTAGAGTAAGGTAAGTGGTCGGAGTGGTTCTGATGGTTGTTAGTATTGAGAGTGTGAGCTTCAGTGGAAGGATGTGAAGAGTATATAGAGTCAAGTGAATGGAAATGGCTGGTATCGACTCTTCATAGGAAATCTATAGTGTTATTCCGTGAAATGCTTATGTGACCATTGTACACGGTAATTACGTGTGTTTTCACTTTTGTGGGTGGATCCCTAGTGGTGGATCATGGGTACCAACCCTGCGATGTTCCCTTGATGGAGTGGGAAGATTGGGAAGATTTGGTTACTTCAAATGACATATTTGGTGTTGTATTGGAGTTGTTAAATTATTTAGTGGTTCTACATGTACCACCTTGCTTATGAGAATTATAGAAAAGCTACTACGTGAAATTATGGTTGTCCGACGATCTTAATATTCATCTTGTCATCGAGGTCACATATCGATGATGTGTGGTTGAATGTGAGGATCATTGGGTCCTCTTCTACTGTTCTTAAGAGGTAATCTACAATTGCTAAATCCAATATTCAATAGTGGGGTTAGAGGGCTTGTATGCTTGGACATATCCCTCGATGCGTATCTGATGTTTAAAGATCAAATATTTATAACTTAAGCTCATGGGAAATTGGGTTGTGAGATGGAGATATTGATAAGAACTATGATTGGTTGGGTATTATGATTGTGTGTTGGTTAGTTCAGGTTCACCTCTAATTGTGGCGAGTTTTGATTTTGGATTTCATCATGGTTATGTGAGAAAGGATTTGTCCTGATGTTTGTGTCAAAGCCTTGATAACATGTTGCAGACATGTGTACGATCAACTTTGGTGGTTATTGAGAATAGCTTTGTGGTTAGCTAAGTGTACCTACAACAATAATTATCACTCGAGTATTGTGATGACTTCATTTAGGCATTGTTTGTGAGCATGTATAGGTATTCAATTGGTTGCCTGGGGACGAGAATTATATCATAAAACGAGATGCAATATTGTTAAACAAGACCTTCGGTGTGAGAAAGAACCGGTTGAAATTCTTGATCATGATGTCCGGAAGCTAAGGACATGTGATGAGTCCACGATTTGGACTAATTTAGGGCTTTATTTGAATAGATTTAGTGTCTTCAAATGCATATTTTGTACCAATAACTGATGTAAATCCTTGAATTTCAGGTATTTGGATTTCGGAACAAAACATGGACACTATTAAGCAAAAAGGCACAAGGCAGCTGAAAGAACGAAGAAAAGAAGGCCCGAGGATCGCCTAACTCATTAGGTGAGTCGGCGAATGACCTTGGCCTCGCCTAATGTTCCAGTGTAACAATCTCTGAAGGAGAAAATCAAGTCGGCGATAGAAATGAGCAGTCGGTGAGTTGCTGAACGGTTTCGCAATGCAGTGCCATATCGCCCAAAGTTACAGAACTTAAAGATGCTGAAGGCCAAAGCAAAAAGGCAATGGAATTAACCAAAGGGCGGATCGCCGAGTGGATCGGTGATCCCGACTTACTGCGTCGACTGGACCTTCGCAACATACTTTTTGACAACTATAAATACTTGTTTAAATTTTTAGCTTTGTATCTGATTTTGTGTGGAATCATATTATTATTCAGTTCTTGAAGTTTAGAGCTTAGAACTAAATAGAGAGACAATATTTCCTTGGCTTTGAAGATTTGAAGATTTCCATTTCGAAGAAATTAGAAGTGGATGTTGAAGATACTTCATCTTAGACCTTTGTAAAGACTATATCAATCTTATCCAGTTGATGGAAACACAACTTGGTAACGATTTTTACCTTTTTACTATATCTAGCTAAAACCCCTAATTCTTT
Organism: Solanum stenotomum; assembly: GCF_019186545.1. Lineage (NCBI taxonomy): Eukaryota > Viridiplantae > Streptophyta > Magnoliopsida > Solanales > Solanaceae > Solanum > Solanum stenotomum. Next base: position 25,946,515 of record NC_064285.1, on the reverse strand, counting down.
GGGTGTGATTATGGGTTGATATAACTGCTGGGTATTGTTAATTGATTGTTTATTTGCTGTTTAAAAGTGATTTCGTTTAGTAATTGTGGTTGAATTTAATGGGTTATAGTTGCAAATACAATCTTAACTTTGTATTTTTGGCTTGCTTGAGAGAGAGGTTTTAAAACAAAAATTACTGAATCGATGGTCTGTGGGTATTGGGTTGCATGGGTTCAGCTCGAGAGAGTGAATCCTAAACCCTTTTCCACACATTTGGCTCGAAAGAGTGAATGGACTAAAGCGAAGACTATGCTTCATTGCTGCTTATTGGTGTTCGAGGGAAACCAATTTGATTCGGGGTAAATTGTAGAGAAAGTTTACCCCACTAAAGTCTAGCTTATTCACTGATTTGCAGCTATTTACTATTAATTGCAATTACCCGATTGTTTACCTTGACTCATAATCCAATCACATCCCAAGAATTCCATCTCTATCTTCGTATTTTCGTGTTATTTGTTATTTTAGTTTATAGTACAAACAAACCCCCTTTATATTTGACACTTGTGTCACCTATAATTTAAACCATGTTTTTCTTCGTAAATATTTTTAGCTATGATTGACTTGAGCATATTTATGTTTTTCTATTGATTCTTGAGTACGAACCACTCCCTTGGGACTCGACCCCAACTCACTAGTTGGGTTATATTACTACTGAACAATCGCTGATGCTTAGTATTGGATGAAGTATCTTTGATAGCGTAATCTTTATCAAAATGGAGCCGCTGCCGGGGAGTGGTGTTGCTTGAGAATTTTTAGTTAAGTTGAATTTTGTTCTTGTTAGTTATAGTCATACTTACTTAATTTTTAGTTTTGTTTTGCTTGTTTGTGTTGAAACAGGAAAAATGAGTATGAATGGTGACCAAATGGACTACCCCTTTTGAGATCTTTTAATCTTAGGAATAACCTCCTAACGTTCAAACAATTAGGGGGGGAGGGGGTTAGACTATCCGTGAGATGTGTCCGAGATTTAAGGCATTACTGCAGCAGTGCCCAGCTCATGGAATGCCAAATAAATTGCTACTGGAATGCTTCTATAGAGGTCTTAGCCCTGAAAATAGAAGCGCTGCTAATCAAGTTTTTGTAGGTTGTTTGATACAACAACCCTACAAAGTATTAGCCCAACTCCTTGATGGCATGATTAAAGCCAATAAGGAAACGAAAAAAGACTAAGAATGGGGCTCATTGTTGACTCAGCTGGATGTCTTGTCCAAGAAGGTCATGGAGTTGAAGGCAAGGTCCAACAAGAAGGACAAGTACCTTCTGTTGACACCCAATTTTGACCCTCCACGATATGAATTAACTTTCAAGCTTCTTAAATTTCGAACGATTTGGAATAATTGACTTTATAAAATTCAAAATATTTTTCAAGGTATCTTAAAAGTTATTTTGTCACTTTTATAAAAATTAAATAATATATATGTTTCTATATAATTATTAATTTTTATGAATAACTGAAAATCCTCCTAAAAGATTTTAATTTTGGTTAAATACTTGGTTAATTAGTTTAGTTAATTAATAGTTTATATTTTTTGAGTGAATTAGTTTATAGTTAAGTTAATTATTTTATTTCGTTAAGATTAAAAAAGCTTGCTAATTAATTGAAATGAATTCATCTTATTTAAGTTTTAGCCGAATCCACTAATTAAACTCAATTTGCCTAATTTCTCAATTCATATTACAAATCTACCCCATTGTTTACCTCATTTTATTTATTTTTATTTTTTTTAATCAACCATATATTAGGCCTTTTTATCCCTTACCTCAGCCCAATTCACGTTCCAGCAGCCCCTATTCTTAACAAAAACTCTGAGGCCCATTCTTTTCTCTAAATTCCAGCCAAACTGACCCAAATCTCCAATATACAGGAGTACACACCGATGCGTACAACGCCTGTACGTTTTCTTAGTTCTTGTTCCTCGTGTACAGCTACACGAACCCACCCAAAAATGTTGCAAAAACCCAGAAAACGAGCCAGCAGTCCAGACGCTAGCCCGAGCCTAGCAGCGACGCGATTCCTTTTCCCTCTCTCCTCGCGACGTGCCCATCTCCGTACACGAACTCTCGTACGAAGCCAAGTGTTTGCATCTCAGGGATTTTGAAATTTCTCAAAATCCCACATCAAAAATCTTTCCACATTTAAGAGATTCTAGGCCCTATAAATAGGCTTTCTTCTCACTGTTCAAAGGGGAGGGATTTTAGAGACCAAAGAGTATCTTGAAATTTTGGGAATTCTTGGTTCCGTAGTTTAAAATTTTAAAACATTTTTTTTTTGCGGATGTTCGAGTTGAAGAGGTGGAATCGCATCGGTCAAACTCGTTGTCCGGTTCGCTGCCCGAAAAGAGGTAAATTCTCTCATTAACTTTGTTTCCCGTTAATTTCTAGTTTTGTTCGGTTTATGTATTCTTAGTCTTGTATGTGTTTTAGCTGTGTTTTAATCTCTTTATGTTAGCATTTTGTTGATGGGTATTAGCTAGTAATACCCCTTTCATTATTTTTGAGTTCTTTGTTTTCATAATTAGTTTCTATTATATATATTTGTAACTCTGCCTAAGCTGTGATTTCTTTATATGTCTTGCTTCACCAGCCATTAGAATTTGTATATTGTGGAAAAATTAAACAATATTATTGATGTTCGAGTTTTGGCTGGACTAGTATTAGCTTTATTCATGTCCGACTTTTCCTATAATTTCGGTGTCATGTTGGCAAATTCCTAATTCTTTGAGCAATCAGTTTAGTCTAAACATGAAAGTAAAGTAGCTTTTTATTTGCTCAAAGCTTATAGCTATGCATGAATCTACTTCAAGCCTTTTCTTGGTGTGATCAGAAGTAGTTAGTTGAATGTTATTTGTTAGCATATGGGTTAGAAATCCCCCGTTTATTTGTTACTATACTCGGCTGCCCACTGTCGTTAGTTGCTTCACTGTTCTACCCAGTAGCAATGTCATTATTCTCTGTTTTCTTCATGATTCATAGTATTTTTTGTTGTAATAGCTTTCCCCCACTTGCTACCGAGAGTTAGATATGATTTCCTAGGACATTCATTTATGCTTGAGACTTTTCTTGGGATCATTGTTCTACCGAAAGTTGTTGCCTGCCTGTTTTAAATCAATATCCTAATTCTCTTCATAATTTTCCAGAAATCCTTTCATTTTAGCTTCTGTTCAAAGTAAATCACTATTGCTAATATTTTATATTGTAGAGTTGAGTTGTGATTCATAGAAAACTAGCCATGTGGTTAATTGATTGGTTACTTGTTTGATCATTGTGAAAATAAGAAGTGTATCCTATTAGGGAGTAATTTGGTTGGAGATCATCTAATTCCTATATGTTATCTTTATCGATGAGGTTGAATATGTAGTTAAGGTTTGTTGTTCTCTTATGCCGTATTAAATCACTTGCTAATTCTTTTTCTTCATCTTCTTTGCATGAACACTCTCCCATTGAGTCCAATTGGACTCCACCTCTTGCATACTTCTCTTCCGTTCGAGTCAGCCTCCACCAAGTCTTGAAAAGGAAGTTATTATTATTGAGTTAAAAATCCAAGAAATGAGGCAAGGTGGCAGTAGCTCATCAACAGCAGCAACAGTAGCCTAAATGGCTAAAAGAATTGAAAATTGGACTAAAGAAAGTCCAATTTGAATTCAATAGCAGCATCGACTAATTGCTTTTGGACCAAAAGTCCAAACTCTTTTAAATTTTGTCATTTTTACCATGTTGGATGAGTTATTATTCATTAATTTATTTGTCGACTACTAACGTTTATTAATTTAAATGAATCCTTGGGGAGATATTTTTGTTCAGGTTTTTTTTTTTTTTTTTAAATTTAACTTTTTTACGTTAGGCATTCTAAGCTTCAAGACTAACTTGAGAATTATCTATATTCTTTCATAGTTAGTATTTAGTTTTCAAATCCACGCCTAAGTGATTGTGTTGATTATTCAACTCAAAAACTTGACTCGAATAAATTGTTAAATTAAAATTTTATTTTGGCATTGCAATATTTGCATTAGTTCATTATTTGGGATAATATGAATATACAAGTATCAAAAGATTTCTCATTTATCAAGAAATAGTAACATAAGATTTTTCAACCAATTTAAGTTTTCTTTTAAAATTAGCCAACTTTTAAATCCGTCGGTCAACCGCGCGTTAGCAGATTCTCTAAGATGCCTAAACCCTTCCTTAGAGAATTATTTGAACCCTTACCCGACTTTGGTTTATTTAAATATTATTTTAAAAAAAAAAATTAATTACACTTTTAAAATGGTTTTCTTAATTTTTCCTAAAAAATTAAGTGGCGACTTTCAAATAACTCATTTTTTCAAAACATGTACAAAATTGCCAAAGTTGCAAAATTGGTTTCGAAACCTTAGTTTTTGAGATCAGGTCGTAACACCTTCCCCCTCACGAGTGTCAAAAGATGAAGCAACAAGAGGGTGGACAAAAAGAAGAGGTCATCTCATTTATTCTACACAAAATCGAAGAAAAAGATAGAGTGTTGAATGAGATAAAAAAGGATATCTTAATGCTTAATCAGACGACAACCTCCCATTCCATGATCATTCAGCTACAAGACGCCCAGATAAACCAAGTGTTGTCATGTCTCTACCTACAACATAAAGAGGGGTTGCCTAGTGATACTATGGCCGACCCCAAAAATGAGGTTTGAGCGTGGATTTGCATCGTGCCACGACGTTAACTAAGGCGCTACTTGGGAGGTAACCCAAGACCCTTTTATTGTTTTGTTTTTGTTTTGGTAAATAATGGTGTGTTGATTGTGCAGGTTAAAGTGTGGAAAGTGTTTGAAAAGTGCAGGTTGGCAAGCAAATAGTCCAGTCGATGCGTCGTCAAAGAGGTTGGCGACCCCGATTCAGATCGCCATTGGACTATAGACAACTTTAAAGTGGAGTCTTTAAAACTAGGCGAGCCCAGAAAATTATTGGTGAGTCGCCGATCAGTTCGACGATCGCGATCTATACCGTTGTTTGGACCCCCAAATCAACTGAGGGGCCTATAATACTCAGCGAGCTAAGTGACCACTCGCCATGTGACCAAGTGGTTTGGCGAGCACGACTTATGTCGCCGAGTGGACGAGAACTGGACGATTTTTTAAAGGCCGAAGGTTTAAATGTCCAACTCTTTCACTTTCCCTTACTTTTTATCTTCCCAAACTCACAACCGCACTCTAGTATTTTCTATATTTCTTGTGTTTTTACTGTATTTGAGTTGTTGATTGGTGCTCGGAGTTGGATTACATTGTCGCCTAACATTTCAATTTTATTTATTCGGCATAAAAGGTTGGTTTTCCGAACCCCAAATCTATTTTTATCAATTTTGTACTCATTTGCAACATTATTATCTTGTTTTCGTGTGCTGGGACTCTCTGATAGGATTAGAATGTTTGATTGCCTATTTTTAATTTGATATCTTTGCTCGTATTGTTTTGATTGTGAATTCCCAAAATTTCGTGCTTTTAAATGAATTAAATTTTGTGGGGTTGTGCTTGTATATTGTTTATTTTAGTTGGGTGAAGTCTGAGTAACCTGTATTTTTGCCAAAAGATGTCATTTGCCCAATGATAGAGCGAGTGATGTCATTCTTAAGTGACAAAGTGGTCAATTGGCCAAATTTGGCTAAATCGAGAGAAGTCTGAGTACCCCGGGGTGATGTGTGTTATGGGTCTTGCTTTAATTTGACTAGTGCATGCTTTGATTTTGTTCGAGGGTTGCGAGGTTGAATTCAAGAAGTTGGGTTGAAGGTAGGCACGTTGGGTCGTTTGGCGAGCTCGGTCGAGCTCGCCGAACCACTCAGTGGTTAACCAAAAGTCCCTATCTCGCCTTTAATTTCAAGCTATATGTGTTGTTTGACTCTATAACTTTCGGCGAGAAGCGTGATGTCGCCGAAGGATGTTGGCAATTCACCGAAAGGCCTTCCCCATCACCGACTTGTCAATTTTTCTGAGAATTTTGAGCCAATCCTTTCGGTGAGCCCGATCTAGCTCACCAAAGTGATTTAGCGACTCACTAATCTGTTCGGCGAGTCTGTCTGCAGTTATTCCTCTGTGAGTTTAATTGAAATGTTTCTAATTTTTTCACAATGTTTTGCAGACATGGCTAGACCAAAAGTTGTTGGGAGAAACATGCCACCCCGGAAAAAAGCATGGGGTATCACAATAAATGAAGGGGGGCTAAATCCCCCCAAGAAAGGAAGACAAGAACCTCCACCTGGAGATAAAGGCAAGGACAAGAGGTTCATTTCTGATAAGGAGACTACTCCCCGAGGCTCGTATATTCCTTCATGGGCTCGGAGATTCTATGCAGTTGTGTAGACCTTTTTGGCAGATACACCCTTGGCAGCTCGTAGTAGGTCTGGTACTACTGATCCTTCTGAGGAGACTCCGGGCATTGATGCCCAAGTCCAGACTGATTCATCGGGCACTGATGCCCAGACAGATGAACAACTGTATAGACACGATCCCATCTTTACCTCCCTCTCTGTATTACTTTATTTCACTTTTGGATATTTTTGTTTGCATTTGAGGACAAATATTTTATTTGTAGTGGGGTGAGGCCCACTTTTTGTGATATTGTGACTCTCTGGTTTTGTTTAAATATTGGATTTTGAGCTGAAATTGTGTTTTATACACTGCATCTTGTGGATGTTTGAGCTTGTGGCTCCATGTTTTTAATTGTACATGAGTTTTGACCCATTCCGAAAATTTTTGCCACCTCTTGTTTGTGTTAAATGTGGCTGTTCTTTTGAAAATTTGAGTATCGATTTTGATCAATACCGATGACTTGAATAGTGCTCATAATCGAACAAAAATGAATGTGCGGCTACGATGAGGCCAAATAAAGTTGCATAGACAATATTTGAACTCCTTGCATCTTGTTGTGACTAGCCAAGTATCAAATTAAGTCTCTTGTGATAAACATTGCACACTAGCAAAACTGTGGAGTCTTGTTTGACTTTGGTGTCAATGCCTTGTGTGATGAGCTTACCGTGAACCATGTATGATGACACCTAGAATTTTTCCTGTTGGTTTGGCTGACTAAGTGATGCAATCTCTTGATATGATCTTAGGCAACTTTGAAGAGTGTGAAACAATTTGACATTATACCTCTTTTGTGGCCTACCTTGTGAGTGTGTGAACCCCCTTTGAGTACCCTTTAAGACTTAACCTTTTCTTGGAAGAAACTTGATGAAAACATTGTGACCTTTTCTTGATCCAATACCCATAATCCTCATGATTTGTGATTTGTTTGAATAGCCAACTTAGGCCAAAAGCCTAAGCTGGGGGTGTGGTGAAAAGAGAAGGTAAATCAAGACGTGCAAAAATGTCCCCTTTTACCCATGTTTTGAGAAAAATGGAACCCCTCCATACAAAAAAAAAAGAGAGAAAAAGAAGAAAAAAATTTAAATAAAGGAATGAAAAATTTATGGAATAAAGTTGTGAAAATACAAAAAGAAATGGGGTTTCCAACAGTCCATGGAAAGTGAATAATGGGATGACTTGTAAGCACGGATGAAAAATGATGAAGAAAAGGAAAGGAAGTGTTGTTCACACCATATTTCATGAGGACTATAGCCATTGAGTCTAAATGACCATACCTTTGCACTCAGCCCCGTTACAAGCCTTGGAAAGACCTTTATGATCTTGAGTGAGCTGAAGCAAATGTTGGTTGCAAAATACGGGCAAACCTATGGGTGAAATCATACATTGTGTTCATCTTTGTGAGTGTGAGCGTTGCATTTGATTTCATAACTTTAAATTGTTTAACCATTATGTGTGAATATGGAATCATTCTTTGTGTGAGGGCATTTGATCACCTTTGTTGAGCTTGAACTTGCATTTGAAGAAAGTAATGTGAGCTTGAGATTCTTTGATATTGGTGAGTTACAACTTGACTCTTTGAGTGCACAAATGATCTTTGCATGAGTAAGTTGAGTCTTTTTGTGCGCATTCATGATTGAATCTTATGTAGCACTGTTTGAAACATCCTTTTTGAACTGCTAAACTTGAGTTTTACTTGGGGACAATCAAAAGTTTAAGTTAGGGGTGTTGATGAGTCCACGATTTGGACTCATATAGAGCTTTATTTAAATAGATTTAGTGTCCTCAAATGCATATTTTGTACCAATAACTGATGTAAATCCTTGAATTTCAGGTATTTGGATTTCGGAACAAAGCATGGACACTATTGAGCAAAAAGGAATAAGGCAGCTGAAAGAACGAAGAAAAGAAGGCCTGAGGATCGCCTAACTTTTTAGGCGAGTCGCCGAACGGCCTTGGCCTCGCCTAATGTGCTAGTGTGCCAATCCCTGAAGGAGAAAGTCAAGTCGGTGATAGAAAGGAGCAGTCAACGAGTCGCCGAACGGTTCCGTGATGCAGTGCCATATCGCCCAAAGTTACAGAACTTAAAGATGTTGAAGGCCAAAGCAAAAAGGCGATGGAATTGACCAAAGGACAGATCGTCGAGTCGATCGGAGATCCCGACTTACTGCGCCGACTTGATCTTCACAGCACACTTTTTGACAACTATAAATACTTGTTTAAATTTTTAGCTTAGTATCTGATTTTGTGTGGAATCATATTATTATTCAGTTTTTGAAGTTTAGAGCTTAGAACTGAATAGAGAGACAATATTTCCTTAGCTTTGAAGATATGAAGATTTCCATTTCGAAGAAATTGGAACCGGGTGTTGAAAATTCTTCATCTTAGACCTCTGTAAAGACTATATCAATCCTACCCAGTTGATGGAAACACAACTCAGTAACGATTTTTACCTTGTTACTATGTCTAGCTAAAACCTCAATTCTTGGGGTGTGATTATATGATTATGGGTTGATTTAACTGCTGGGTATTGTTAATTGATAGTTTATTTGTTGTTTAAAAGTGATTTCGTTCAGTAGTTGGGGTTGAATTTAATGGGTTGTAGTTGCAAATACAATCTTAACTTCGTGTTTTTGGCTTGCTCGAGAGAAAGGTTTTAAAACCAAAATTATTGAATCGATGGTCTGTAAGGTATTGGGTTTTCATGGGTTCCTAAACCCTTTTCCACATATTTAGCTCAAGAGAGTGAATGGACTAAAGCGAAGACTGTTCTTCATTGCTGCTTATTGGTGTTCGAGAGAAACCAATTTGATTCCGGGTAAATTGTTCGAGAGAAAGTTTACCCCCACTAAAGTCTAGCTTATTCACTGATTTACAGTTGTTTACTATTAATTTCAATTACCCGATTGTTTGCCTTGATTCATAATCTAATCACATCCCAAGAATTCTGTCTCTATATTCGTATTTTCGTGTTATTTGTTGTTTTAGTTGATAGTACAAACAAACCCCCTTTATATTTGACACTTGTGCCACCTATTATTTAAACCATAAATATTTTTAGATATGATTGACTTGAACATATTTATGTTTTTCTATTGATTCTTGAGTACAAACCACTCCTTTGGGACTCGACACCAACTCACTAGTTGGGCTATATTACTACTGAATGATCGTTGATGCTTAGTATTGGATGAAGTATCTTTGATAGCGTAATCTTTATCAACATGTGAGACAAGTATCCCTAGTAATTCGACATTTCAGATACTATCTACCCTTATTTTAGCCAGTCTTCCCTAGTTGATCACTCGGGGACGAGTGATGGGTAAATTGGTATCTATTGTAACGAGTGGATTATGTCGTTAGGGAAAAGCCAATGGAGAAAGAATTGGGGTCAGAAAACTTTTGGTAGTAACTTGGAATTTCCTAACCTAGTCCAGATTTGGACCGAATTGGAGTCAGTAAAGTCTAGGGAAATCCGGTAACAATTGGGTGATTTAATTATGATTTTAATTACATTAATAGATAGCTAAGACGTTAAGGAGCCCGTACGACTTTACAGAATTGAATTCGGGCGAGTAGAACTCCCGAAAATGATCTTAGCGTGAATGAGTGGTTTTTTGAATGTCAAGGGTTGAAGGTGTGTTGTAAAATGGGGGCTTGGAATTCAAATTTGAGCATTCTGTCTCTGTGCATGCCGCCATAGCGGGACAAACGCAATTTAAGTCGGAAATAAAATCCCAAAAATGTTTTATTCTGCATTTTTTGACTTTGAGAGCTAAGGAACGACCCTAGGGGTTTTTGTGACAGTTTTCCACCATTCTTGAGGCTAAAGGTAAGGTTTTCACTTTCCGAATCCATTTTCGATCCGTAGAATGTAAATTCGTAGGTAATTATTATGGAGGAAGGGTTTTCATCTGAAACTAATGGTGGAAAAATCCCTAAATTGGGTATTAGGATCTTAGGTTTGGTTTAGGGTTATTGGGTTTGTTATAATCTGGATAATTAGGCCTTTGATCGTTGATCCTTGCGTTAATTGTATATTTTTAGACCACGAACAAGCGAGAAAAATCCGAAAAGGAAGATTCAAGTGCCTTAGGGGATTCAAGCTTGGATTCGAGGTAGGTGATGGTTGTGATTTCATGATTGTGTGATATATGTTTGTTCTTGCTTCATTATAATACGGGTATGTATGAGAATGTTGCACTATTGATCACACTACTTGTGGATGAGGATAGATGAATAATTGTATGCCATGAATCACCTCTTGATGTATGATTGTGAGAATATGCATTGTGATTGTGCTTGTGGTTTGTTAAATGGATTGGGTGTTGCATTTCGACACACTAACATGGGATCGGTTGCCACGTTCCGACATAAACATGGGATCGGTTGCCATGTTCTAACATAAACATTGGATCGGGTACCACATTCTGATATGCTAACAGTTTGGGCTTGGATTCCATGAGAGGACCATTGATTTGACATAACTGTATATCTTGATAAATGTGAAATTGTTCATTGTTCGTAAATGATATCAATATTGTGTATATTCGGTGTATGCATGTTATTATATTATTGTAATGACTTATGTATGTTGCACTTAATGGGATAGTCGCGTGATCCTACCAGTGTATTGTGATTGTGTACTGATACTGCACTTGCTCTTTCTTTGTTGAGTACATGGCATCTTCAGGTGGCTATTGATAGACCTCAGCTAGGTGACTATTGAGCGTGATCAGATTCAAGGGTGAGCCAGTTCTTTCAGACTGCCATGGATCTTTCTTATTTAAGTCCAATCTTTTCGCACTCAGACTATTTGTTAAGATGTTTTTTAGTTTCGGGTTGTACCCCTTGTTCTTAGACTTGTCGTTAGTAGATTTTTGGTACAATGACTTTCAGGTTCTAGGGGTTGTTCTTCCACATTAGTTTGGTTAGTTGTTTGTTAAAACCTTGGAGTTTATGGGGACTCTATTTTTATTGTCATTTAAACTTGCTTCCGTATCTTTAAATGCCTTAGTTTTCATAAAATTTGTTAGTTTGGGTTGTAGTAATGATTCTCCCACTGGAGGGTTAGTCTGGGTGCCAATCACGACGGTCTGGATCGTAATAGTGAGAAATTATATACACTCATTATTATTCTTTGTTGCAAAAAATTAAAAGTCTCAATATTTACTACTTTAATAATTCAAGATATTTGTCTCTTTTTTATTGTATTTTTTTTCCTCTTTCAATTTTGTTAAACACAATGGAGTAGTACAAAAAGAGAAGAAGTTTATTTGCTTGCTTTCCTATTAAAACTTAAACACCCAACAAATGTTGAATAATACATGAGTTGTTTTTGGTCTTCATTATTTTACTTTTTCCTTCCTTTTTTTTATATTAAAATTCTTATCTCCATAACTAATACCTAATTGAACTTTTACTTTAATTAATATTATTACTCGTTTCTTTAAATTTTCATATTCATAACTCCCAACTATATAATTTTAAAATTTAAGATACCTTATGATATTGATTTCTTCAATCTTGTCTATATAAATTCATATTTTTTGTTTCATTAGATTCCTACTCAAAATTATTATTTTTATTCCATATTTAAAATAGTGATATTCTATATTATTGTTGTAGTATCAGATTTATACTTTAGTTTGACTCCATGAAAAGACTCTTGGATATAAATGGAAGGGGTGGCTGATAAAAGCTCAAAAATAATTGCAATGCTTATCTGATTTTTTTATCATCTTTGTTTTTGTGATTAAGGACTTGACAAACTTGTGTTGTTATTTTTCTCTTTTTACTTACTTTTTCTTATGTTCTCTCTATTTATTTTTTTAAATTTAGGTTCTTATAAATTTTTTTAATTGTAGTAAATTACATTTTCATTTAGGCTCAAATTAGTTATTCGTAACTTTGTCAGAACATAACTAACTACGCCAACAAACGTTCAAATTTTATTACTCATGACTCAAAAGAAATGCATATTAAGTATTGAAATACGCAATTCTTAGGTATTTTTTATGGTGAAGAGCCATTTACATTTGTTCATTTCTTCTACTTCTAAAGAATTACCAGAATAATATAAGATATAAAGAAAAAATAGCAATAGAGGTTTATTTAGATGATAATGAAAAATAGAGAAAAATAATTATGTAGACGATGATGAATAAGAGAAAAAACAATATGTTAAAGTTATGATAACTCATGTCTCTTATCTTCATTATAACTTTTGCTCTTAAATATTATTGATAACTCATGTTTGTTTCATTTTTATTATTTTAAAAATATTTCTTTAATGTGTAAATAGTAAACAAATGTGATAATAAAGACTGAACGTACAAGTTCAAAATCTTTTTAAAATAACAAAATTAATGTTTTCATAAAGGGAATAGGCTTAAAAATGCCCTTAACCTATTAGAAATGGTTTAAAAATGCCCTCCTTCCACCTATTGATTTAAAAATGCCCTTAACGTTTTCTTTAGGTTCAAAAATGCCCTTTCAGAAATATGACATGGAATTTAACTAAACAAATGGCCAATTTTCATTGGTCAACAAAATTATTTTATCAAATAAAAAAACCTCACCCAAACCCATTTTCAACTGGCACTTCGTGCGACCTCTGTTCTTTATTCATCCTCTTTTCTTTCTTTAAAAAACAATAGCTTTCATCCCCAAAGTAGCTAAGTTGCATCAATTAACTTGACAAAAAAATAACAAAATTGCAGCTTTTAAGCCCAAAAAAGAGTAAATTTCAACCCAACAAACGACAATTAAAATGAAAGCTTGAAACCCAAAAAATAATAGCTAAATGTAGATTGTAAACCCCCAAAACAACATTTTAATCCAATAAAATAGCGACTAAAATGCATAGTAATATTAATCACTGATGCCGCAAGGTGGGAATTTACATACAATATTCATTCGCATCCACATTATGAAATGATTTACAATCAATCTTCAATAACTATTACACGATTAACCTTGACTAAGAAACTAATCTTTTATACATTAAATAGGAAGAAAGAAAACACAAATTAAACAAAAAGGGTAGATGAGGAAAAGGGGAAGGGTAAGAAAGAAAGAAAGAGACAAAAGTTGGGTTAGATTAATTTGAAATGGGTTTGGGTGGGTTTTTTTTATATTTGATAAAATAATTATGTTGACCAATGAAAATCGACCATTTGTTTAGTTAAATTCCATGTCATATTTCTGTTAGCTAAAGGGCATTTTTGAACCTAAAGAAAACGTTAAGGGCATCTTTAAACTAATAGATGGAAGGAAGACATTTTTGAACCATTTCCAATAAGTTGAGGACATTTTTGAACCTTTATTATTTTCAACTTAATACATAAGTTGTTGTTTCAAAATATGACCTCTTATTTCATTTACTTCGCCATTTATGCACTCTAAATTGTTTGGTCTACCATTTACATATAATGTCTATTTAGCATATTGAGAAAACACTTGAAAAGAGATATCATGTTCAAGATGAAGGCAAAGTTTTATATTGTCTTTTATGTCATTGACTTGAATATAAATATTTCATACTACTTCATTATAATAAAAAAATTATCAATTCATAAAATTATTTTTTAGTAAAATAAATTAATTTATTAATTTCTGTTACAATCGGGCGAAGCGCGGATAGTTTCACTAGTTTAAAGTAAAGTACTCTTTACTCATGAAAATATGGGTAAACTTGTATTTTACCCAACCCATTTGTTATTCAATCCATTTTTACCCATATGAAATATGAACGGATTGAATTATTATCCATTTTATGTTGACCAATTTTCAACCCACCCAAATTTAACCCATCCCGCCCATTTACCACCACTAAATTGTCAAGTCATGTCTCTTAAAGTTATGTTAATGAGATGGACAAAGAGATACTGAAGAAATGCATTGAAAAATAAAATATTTAACTTTTTAAAAAAAATTTATGTTGATTTTTTATTATATAAATAAATTTAGTTACGATATTGAGGGTTTGACTTAGAATATAGGTAGCTATGGGTGGAGTTGATCTATGAAAAATTAGATAGTGATGATTTTAATGACCAGTCAGATGCATTATAAAATACTCTAAGTTATTGTGTCAAATGCAAGATTTTTAATGTATTTCTAGCAATTATTTTTTGTTCTTGATTATGTTTTTTTTTGTAGTGCATATTTTCAAAGGTAGAACAATTTATTTTTTTTTGAAATTTCTATTTTTATAGATATAAGTGCTTGAAAGTGTAGATTTTAGATCTTGAATATTGAATACATTCAAAAACTGCATGATGATGCTAACATTATGTAAATTAGAAAATTTTAAGATGAATCAATTTGATTGCGATTCAACTTCTTTTATGTTCTTACAATGTTGTGTTACTATTATTTCTTTATTTGTTAGCACTATTCAAGATGATAAAGACATAAAAGTCAAGATTATTATAATTATCTCTATATTCTTTTTTTTTTCGATGATCCGCGCATGGGTACTTATACTAATTTTATCTTAATATATAATAGCAACATTTTTTCAGTTTCCTCCACAAGTGTAGGAAAGAAGTTGCATTTTTTAGAGGATTAATATGGATATTAACTAAATTGGATAGAGTATTAAATTACATTGTATTACTTCCTTCACACACTTTTAATTATTGTGTTGCATTTTTCGAAAGTCAAATTGACTAATTTTCAGTGTCAAATTAGATTCAATTAATTCAATGTTTTGATCAAAAAATTTAGATATTCAAAATTTCAATTTTTTGCATATTAATATAATGAAAAATACATAATAAAATGTTAGTCAAATTCTTATTATATGACTTGAAAAAAAGGAAATCATGACAGTTAAGAGCGGACAGAGAAAGTAATAGTAATAGCTATTTTAAGAAAGTTTAAGAAATATATATTGTACTTTGTACCTGACAGTCTCAAGAATCGGTCAAACAACGATATGGAAGTAGTAACTACTTCAGCAGATACTCCTCTTTCAACTTTTAGATTGTGTTTCCTATTTCTGATTACTTTCTTTAACATCCATGAATCTTAGTAAACCAAATTAGAATATTGGGGTTTCAAAATATCAAGATTTAAAAAGAAAAATTCCTCTTTGTTTTGATCTTTTCCTCTTTTTCATTTTTTCCAATTTAGATTACAAAAAGGTAAATGTATTTTGATCCTCTGCCAACAGAGTTTTGTTTCCCATTTATTTTTTTTAGCTAATGAAGGTCTGATGAATCTATTTTTCTTTGGTATTGCAGGTTTATCTATAATATTTGATCAAAGAATTAACTTTGAGAGGTTTAGTTGTATAGGCAAGCATGTGATAATAATAATTTTCTCTTTTATCGACATAAATCTGTTTAGATTAGAAGATGTCTTTGTTTATTGAAAAGAGCATGCTAGCATCCAGATTTCTATCTTGTCTAATGGCCATTTCGATTTCCGTCTTGATTGTTTCTTCATTGTCACTTGTCCAATTTGCTGATAATTCATTCATACCAAGTTCAGTGTATAGGTTAATTCTTGCTAATCCTAATTCTTCTCTATACTCAACCTCATGTGTAGAATCTAAAACCCCTTTTTTGCCTCTTGAAACATCATTTGAAAAAAACGCGAAAAGCCACAATACAACATCATATCAAGCATCCAGTTCTATTAGCAATTCAAGTGGATGTGATACTAAACAAGCTCTTCTTAGGGTGTATATGTATGACTTACCCCCTGAATTTCACTTTGGGCTATTAGGTTGGAAAGGAAACGGAAAGGAAATGTGGCCTAATGTTGATATGCAGGGTCAAGTACCCTCATACCCCGGTGGCTTAAATTTACAACATAGCATTGAATACTGGCTTACCCTTGATCTTCTATCGTCTAATATTACAAGACCATGCACTGCTATTAGAGTGCAGAATTCAAGTGAGGCCGATGTAATCTTTGTCCCATTCTTTTCGTCTTTGAGTTACAATAGGCATTCTAGGCCTCCTGGAAAGGGAAAGGTCAGTCTAAATAGAATACTACAGGATAGAGTGGTAGAGTTTTTAAGAAGTAGACATGAGTGGAAGATAAGTGGTGGGGTAGATCATGTGATTGTTGCTCACCATCCCAATAGCATGTTGGTTGCAAGAAAAAAGTTGAGCTCTGCAATGTTTGTGCTTGCAGATTTTGGAAGGTATCGAAAGAAAATAGCAAATATTGAAAAGGATGTGATTGCTCCTTACAAACATATCGTCAAGACATTAGATGCTAACAACTCACCCTCTTTTGGGCAACGTCATATATTAGTTTATTTCCAGGGGGAAATTTATAGGAAAAATGTAAGTTGCAAATCTGTTTTTGCCTTGTTTCTATCATTTTTATGCTTGGAAAAAAGGATCAGTTTGCTAGTCATGTTATGGAACTGAAGTAGATGATAGCTTTTGTTTGCTTATATAATACCAGGGTGGAACAATCCGTCAAGAATTATACCACCTTCTCAAGGATGAAAAAGATGTACACTTTTCTTTTGGAAGCATAAAATCAAATGGTGTTAGGGAGGCTGGACGAGGAATGATGTCTTCCAAATTCTGCCTATATATAGCTGGAGATACCCCTTCATCCAACCGCTTATTTGATGCTATTTCTAGTCATTGTATTCCTGTAATTATTAGTGATGATATTGAGCTACCATTTGAAGATATTCTAGATTATTCCAAGTTTTGCATTTTTATTCCTTCTTCGTATGCTGTAAGGAAGGGATATCTTCTAAATTTCCTTAGAGGAATCAAGGAGGATCAGTGGATCAAAATGTGGAAAAGGTTGAAGGAGTTCACAAAACATTTTGAGTACCAATATCCATCCCAACCTAATGATTCAGTCGATATGATTTGGCAGGTAATTGCAAGAAAGTTGTCGTATATACAACTGAAGGCTCATCGCCACAATAGATATCGTACTTCATAGCTCATCGTCCATGCCCACTAGTTCTATAAGCAAATTAGCTACCTCTGAAACTATTTATCTATTTTTATTCATATTTTTGAGAGTGCCTTGTAAATTCAATTCATAATGAAGTTACATATACAAGTTTATGCATTGTGGACTGTTCTCCGGCAAAAATTTATGTACCACCATAAAACTATCATTGATGTGAACGCGAATTAACCCAAATATGTTAATAGCATAAGTGTGTCCCTACGATGAAGAGCATTGCGGTACAGAAATAATGTTTAAAAAGATTAATAAAAACCTAATCTATTTGATTATGGCTCTAGATTGACATAACATATAACCTTCTTCATACTTTCATCTTCTTCTTTTGAATAAAGGAACTATTCAAACACAAAACAATTTATTATATGAGAAACTACATAACTAGACATACTAAACTACTGTATATCATATTATTATTATTATTATTATTATTATTATTATTATTATTATCTATATTATCAAAATATTACATATTTTACCCCTAATTAAGAGTTTCTTATCATATATTGAGAAAGGTACACCTAAATACGTGTAATTCTACTCCCAAATACACTTAAATAAGGAGAGAGGCGAGCGAGATGCGGAGGAAGGCGAACGAGATTCGTAATGGATCCTAGATACATGTGAATCACTATAGATAAACACTAGATAAATGTATATGTATGTATCTGGTGTGATTCACATGTATTTGGATACAAGATACATAGGAGAGTGGCAAGCGAGATGGGAGGGAGGCGAATGAGATTTGTTATGTATCCAAGATACATTTGAATAACTTTTTGAATTTCATTCTCCCGGAAATTCGGGTTGCAACCAAAAACGAAACTTCGTAACACTCTAATTAGTTGTGATCCCTCTTGTTGAAAAGAAAGATGCGTCTCTTTTTTTTCTTCCATTTGAATATAGTGTATCTATAATAAATTATACCTAATTTTGACCTCATGTATCCAGACGTATCTAGACGCACTAAAATCTTGAAAAATTTGTAAAACTGCAAATTATAGTGTATCTAAGTAATTAGCTATGAGTACATAGTTTCTTAGCACCTATTGTGGATGGGCTCTGCTCCTTTTTTGACATTTCTTTTGTTTGATTGATTGTGACTAAAGGTCGTTGCAATTCAGTTGTTTGTGCATGCCAATAGCCTATATAATTCTAGAACTTGTGAAAAGAAATAACTTGCCTTTTGATAACGTCTAAAACAACTCTCCAATTAAGGAGGTGACTATGATCGTCTGAAAAATAATTATCCAACAAGAGTCAGGGTCAAATTTCATAGAGATTGTCCTTAGGATTTACCATAATCATAAATTAATTCAAAAGAGCATGCATAATTGTGACCTATTGCTTTCTTTTTCGTGTTTAGAACTTTCCTATAGTGACCTCAAGTCATTTATCAGTTGCTTGGACTGAGAGTTCGGTCACCTGGTTGCTCGTTTAGCTTTTGTGCAAGTTTTGTGTTTGGAGCTTTTGAAACATGAACAGTGGACTTCGGTCAAAACTTAAAGAAGACTGCCTCAAAATGCAATTTTGACAGTTGCATTAGCTCCCGAATGTTGATTTTTGCTCTGCGTGATCACGGTGGTCATTTTCTCTATGGTCGAATCCCGGCCCTAAGCTTCGCGAACGTGATGAGTAGTTTGACTACTCTTTTTTAAGAAAGACCAGTCATGAATCAGCTCCAACTTCACATTTCAAAGTGTGATTGTGGTAGTTGTAGACCTCCAAATTGGCTGATTTTCTTTG
The DNA here is from genome assembly GCF_019186545.1 of Solanum stenotomum. NCBI lineage: Eukaryota > Viridiplantae > Streptophyta > Magnoliopsida > Solanales > Solanaceae > Solanum > Solanum stenotomum. The sequence continues at coordinate 25,927,434 of NC_064285.1, read as the reverse complement.
CCAATTGTCCGGAATAAGCGAGGCTTCACTTTGGGGTCATAAAAAGAACGTCGGGAGTGTGTTTTCGAATGATATGATTTTGGCTGATTTTGAGCTTAAATTGTGCCCAACTTTGGGGCACAATTTTAGTAAGCTCTTCTGGACCCACTGACGGAGTTAATTTTGGGATTTCCAGTGTGGGCCCCATAATTCCATTTTGACTCGATTTTGGGCCCGTCTCAATTTTTTGCGATTTTAATATCTAAACGACTATATTGATGTTGTGATCATGATTTTGATAGTGTGGCCGTGATCAAAGGTTGTTCAGAATGGCAAAGCTTCAAAATTGTGATTTTAGAGCGCGCGTGGTCTGCATTGAGGTAGGCTACGACTTCCTGGTTTTTAGATTATCTTGATGATAATGCTCAAACTACTCCCCAAAGCTAATCAAAATAGTAGGTTGTCATCGTCAATAAATATACCCAACTAAGAGTCGGGGTCGAATCCCACAAGGAATGGTGTGAGGTTAAGGATCCAATTAGTGAATTAAATCGTAACTAATCTCAATGTAGAAAACATGGTAAATGGGTGGATGATTCCATTAAATTTAACAACCTAAATTCGGGTGCACAATTATACCAATACTAAAGCAAGCGAAAGTTCACAAAATTAATTGACTCTAGGGGTGTGGGATTGGACATTGATATCACTAGGGGTAGTATCAAATTGCTCAATTAAACTAAATAATCATGGATAGGTTGGACCATTTTCAATAATGTTAATCTTCTTTTGATCTCATAACACTAGTTTATGAAATCTTTTTTCGGTCTCATTCATGTGACTTTCAAGTCAACCCATTACCTTGGATTTGCAATTAATTAATCACAACAAAATTACAAACATCAAACTAATCACCCACTCATATCGGTCTCTTTCGAGCACCAATGCAAGATCAAAACTAAAATCAAGTTGGCCACCTTAATTCATGAATTAATTACATGGTAACAATTCAAATCCATGATTGACAACTATAAAACTGAGCAATTCAACATACCCACAAAGTTAAATCGACACCCAACCCTATAATCACATCCCAAAAGATTGGGGTTTCAGCCACACATCACAAAGTGTAAAGAAGTTATACCTTGCATGAAATTAGCTATGAGTAACATAAAATTGAGCAATTACAAGCAAATCCACTTTGAATTCAACCTCAATTTATCAAATTCGAGATCAACAATTCAAAAAAAAAAAAAAAAAACTAAAAGTGTTCTTCACTCAATAGGAAGTGTTTCTCTGTCCAAAACCTTCGTTCAAATCAACTGCAATAATGACCGACAAAGTACTACTTTGGCCCAAGAACATATACCACAAATGATATGGGAGAGCCTTTAGCTTCAACTTCGGAGGCTAATCAATAGATGGTTTTGCAGGCAGAGTTTCTTGATTCTTCAAATCAAGATCCAACTTCTTTGGTGAGCGACGAGTATAATCCACCCATCAAGTGCAAACAAGTCAAACCTGACATCAAAGCACAAACAAGGCCAACAACACTCAACAAAACAACAATTTTCCTTAAGAATGATATCACCCATATAATATTGGGAAAATTCAAGACTTTTTGTCTATTTTTCACTAGGGCTTCCAATCACTACCTACGAGTACTCATACTTCCCTTGCTCCAATTCATACAAGAAGAAAACACAACCATGACAATTATTATCACAAAATTACTAAAAAAAGAAATGTAGAACTAGAATAAGACAAAAAGATGATGAAAACGACCAATCTACACAATATAAACAAAAGCCCGACAAGGGCAATAAAAAAACCAATCCAAAACAGTAAAAACAACCTAAAGGGGAGCACTCCCAACAAAAAATGGTATTGTGTCTCACAATACAACTATGAAAATCATAAAGAGAATACGAAGAGAATTCCCGGGCTGCATCAATCCTCCCTACTCGTAGTAGCCTAGTTGTCCTAACCGACGTATGCCTTCTCAAAATTATCTAGCTGAGCTTGAGCCTTCTGCTTCCTTTGGTTCTTCTAGTAGGTATTAAACTCATGTTGTGGCACAAATGACATAGGCCTTGAAGATGACTCACCTGGCCCTTGTGGCAGCCTTATCACCATATCTTTCATAATTTGCAACTCACTAGACAAAGAATCGAATTCTCTAAAATATGAGGTACATAAGAATACTACTCCACATTCACATACTTTCCCGAATCCATATTCCTTTTTTTACTTTTCACCACAGTGCCTTCACCTCACAATTTAATGGGAAAGATCGGATTTTCAAGGCTTAACCAAGTATCACCAGGGTACTCTTCTACTTCATCCTATTTGCACAACTTTGTGATCAAGGATGGGACGATGATGGATGGGCTATCATGGAGCATGAATTCCCATAACTCATTCACTATCAAGTGGCCCACATTCAAAAGTATTTCATAAGGTACACAAGCCATGATATGTGCCCTCAATACCAGAATGTTGATAATGTTCCAACTTGGCGAGAATTAGGAGATTCGACTGCACACAAACATCCATGTTCTAGCTTCAACCATCAAATAGAAGGATATAATCAACATTTGCAATAGCCCATTGAACATTTTTACCTGAGCTTAGTTTTGTTCCAAACCTAATACCCCACACACAATCTTTAGCAATGAAAGTTGCAATGTCATGATCAAAACAATCCATAAAATGCATTTGTTGCTTCACACTTATAACTCACAACTCTTCCCCAAATAGTTATCAACATTGTTGACATCTCTATCTCCATGAGGTTGGTATAGAATTCCCTCACCCATTGCTCAGTTTCCTTGCATGGTTCAGGAGTAAAGAAAATTCATCCAGAGTTTTCTGACCTTTGGTAGAAAGTAGGAAGCATTTTGGCCACCTTCTCAAGTGCATGCCCCTCTTGAGGAACAATTTCTTTTTATCAGATCCTCATAGTAGTTCTTTTGAGCTCGGAGAGACACAAATCGATTTTGGTCATAGTCGACCACAACTTCCTCTTCAATATCAATTTGTTGTGCCATTCTTAACTTTTGGAAATCTGAAAATCACAATAGCATGAATGTGTAAGAAACATGTGGTAAACAATGTTATTTGTTGGTATAATTCAAAGAAAAGGGTTAAGAATCAATCCAGGACCAAAAATAAGACTACTGAAAATTTGAACTCTGCCAAAAAATTGTTGCATATCTCGCAAAAGTGAGATGGTGGTCGCTTAAGCGAACATCATGAAAGTGACCAAGAGGGTGCTAACACGGAAATTGCAAAATCCAAGAGGGGTGGCTTAAGCAAAATTTTTATGACTGATTTTGTGACCCGTGGCCTCCTCAACATGTAAAACCAATATTTCACCCATGTTTCGCACAAAAATCAGTTTCAAAGGTTCAATTCGAACAATAATCAAGCAAGCAATTCAAAAACTCAATCAATTCACAACAAAAACTTCCGAAATTATTTTTGAGTTCTCATGGGCATTTATGAAACATGTGGTGAACAACCTATTTACTTATCAATTTGATCATGAAATGGATACTCAACTTCCCCAAATACGATAAATCAATCCACACTCATGCAATCAACAAATATCAAACAAGATTCAACTAACTCACATAAAAATTTATCCCCCCCTCCCCCCAAGAGAAAGAAGCTAACTAGGACATTTGAGCATTGACTTTCGTAATCATCGGCCCCAAATAAGTGTTTTCGGGATCTTGAAATGTTATTGACTTTGTTCGGTTACATACACCAAACTTCTCTTCAATGGTCATATCAACCCATTCTTCCTCAGAATAAGGCCATGGGATATCCTAATAGGTCTTACAACCCCTAAGCATTTTATTGTTACCACAAGAATCCATAGAAGCAAACTAAAAAAGAAAGTAAAGACAACTATCACAATTTAGATAGAAATAAGTAAACTGTAAATCCTACATAAATTTAATACGCCTAATTGTTCCATGGCACGTACAACTGTTTTGACAATGCTCAAATTACTCTCAAAACAAGTTAAAGAGTAAAAAATCATAAGCAATAAAAATAACCAACAAGAGAGTCAGAGTCGTATCCCACAAGGAATAAATTGTTAGCAATTGAAAAGACAAAGAATTAGGAAATTTTGGGGGACATTCTGAATATGCCCAGGGAAGGGATTAGGTTGGCTGTTGGAGGATCTGTTTCACAATAGTTTGTTATGGAAATTAGAGAACTCCCAAATCTTAGCGGTGCATGTATTCCTAAGAAGTATCTTAAAGTGGACTATCTACGGATCTTTGAGTTTGTCATTAAGGTATAGTTACTTAGATTAAAAAAATGAATTGGTTCCTCAACTGCTGAACTATTCATCTTGGAGGCCTTGAGTAAGGTTGAGTTTATCAATCTTTCTGCCACAATTCTAGAACACATGCAAAAGATCATATCTATTAAGGATGGTACATATGACATGAGATATGGGTACCTTCGGACTTGGAATCTGAATGTGTGGAAGGGGAGACTATGGGAAAAGAGTAATATGTTTAAGCCATTGGTGGAACATGATCAACTCAAGCATGAGTTGGAAGCTATGATAGTTACAGTTGCTAACACATATAAGATCACTTGCCTAAAAGATCAGCTTCTAAAAATCACAATCAGAGGGACCAAGTTGAAAAGAATTGGCAGTCCTAAAGGTTCAACATGATGTCCTGACAACAAAGAATGTTGAACTTCAAGAGAGGCTTCTGAAAAACCATGCTTAGGAAGACACTCTACTAACCTTACTCTTTCAATCCCTTTATCCTAAGCCCTCTTTCTTCCTAAATTCATGTGTCAATCCCCGTTCCTTCTCTTCTATTGAAACTTAATGGGAATTGTCCTGGTTCTCATTCGTAATATTATTTGTAATGTTTTGATTGCTGGTCTTTTGTTTATGAATGTAAAAGGCCTTGTTTCTACTGATTTGTCTCATTACTTTATGCATTTTTACTCAAGCTCAGTATTTCCCAAGTGGCCATAAATTTTCTTGAACTGTATTTCTGTCAACTTGATTTACTGCTTTAACTATTTTTTATGATGTCAAAAGGGGGAAATTGTTAATGTATGAGATCAATGTTAGTTACTTGAAGAGGTCTCGAGTCATGCTGATAAGGGCAACTAGTGAAAGGGGAAAAGTTGAATAAGTTTGTCATCGTCAAAAAGGGGGAAAATGTTATTTTGGAACTGATTTAAAGTTTTGATGGTTAACAAACTTCGGAAATGATGAAATAAGGGGAACAATGCCAGTTACTTGAAGAGTCATGTTGATAAGGGGAATTGGTGAAAGGGGGAAAGTTGAATAAGTTTTTCATCATCAAAAAGGGGGGAAATATTATTTTGGAGTTGATATGAAGTTTTGATGATTTAACAAACTTCGGGTTCTAACAAGGGACCTGGTCGAGGAAAGACTCCATACATGAAAACGACAAAAGACATATGTCTAAAAGTTGTCAAATCTGATGTGGTTGGTGCATGTCTTTTTAAGAGCAGCAGGCTCCCAGCCAATGTCGCTGCTCCAAGGGTTTGTGTCTATTTTATATTAGTCTCTTCTCCAAAAACACAACTCAAGTTTTGGCAAAAAAAGTTTTGAATTCTGAAAATTCATAAGCTTACAAAGAAAAAATCATCTTCAAGGAAGAACACTGATCATACTCAATAAGGGACCTGATGGAGTGCTGAAGCGTCTTTGTTGTATTTTGAACTTTGTGTCTTGTGTTCTTATATTGTAAATCTACTCCTAAGTTATAAAGGATAGTAGATCGGTTGCTTGTCTAAGTCTTTAGGTTGAGTCGGATTAACTAGAGTTAGTTAGTCAAATCATCTATGCTTTAGTCAAGCCTTTTTACATCATTGTTTTGATGTACTCTTGGGTAGAGTTGCCTATGAGTGTCAACTAGATTTAGTTGATGTGTGGGTGCAGCAGAGTTGTTGCTTAGTTCTTCTCTTATCTTTGAGATCTGTAGTTGGTGGCTAGAGTTAGCCTTGTTGGGTTCTTGAAGTCTACATCAACTAGAGTCAGTTGGTTTAGTGGGCGAGTTATTGCTTAGTTTCCTTTGTAGTAAAGTTGTTATAATAAGGGGAGGGATTAAGAGTTTAATGCCTAGGTTACAAGAGTTTGTAATTTGAAGCTTTGCTCTGTTTTGAGTGAAATGGAGTTTGGGTTGAAATTCTGTGAGTACAGGTCGTGGTTTTCATTTTGCTTGAGCAATGAGGTTTCCACGTAAAATCCTTGTGCTTAATTTGCTTTGAGTTATCTATTTTCCACACTATTATTCTGTGAGGGGACCTGGTCCAGTTATCACTGGTGGACGCAGACATTCTAACAGAAGTTCATGAAAACACCGTGATAATCTGGGTTAAATGCGCATGACAATTGAGGAAATTAATTAACAGCTCTCTGCTAATGTTGACCGTCTTCTTTCTAGAACGATAATAAGATGGGTTAAGTACCATCCTTATAAGAATTATTTGAAAAATACGAGTTGTTAGGATGCCTAGCCTATTTTGCTAGGAGAGAATTTCTGATTATCCCCATTGGATCATGCGTCAGAATGAGTGTATGAATGGAAGTTTTGGCAAAATAACATGGATTTCGGTTACCCCAAATCGAGCAATAGTAGTATAATAATGTTTAAAGTTGGACTTTAATAAGATGTAAGTTAACTGGGGTAAGCGCGGGTAATTTACCTAGTATATTGTAAAATAATAAATAAAATAATTAAAGGGGTAGTTTCAGAAATACATACCTTTTGTTTCACTTATTTCTATTATCCTCTATTACTTTTAAAAATCTCAAAAATCCCTTATTTCTTTAATGTATCCGAGCTGCATATTAATGTATCCGAACCAGTATTTAATGTATCCGAGCTAGTTTTTAATGTATCCGAGCTACATATTAATGTATCCGAGCCAGTATTTAATGTATCCGAGCTAGTTTTTAATTTATCCGAGACAATATTTAATGTATCCGAGCTTCAATTATTGTATCCGGTTTTTTTGATTTTAAGGGATTAATGTAATTAGAAACTTATTAGGGATAAATTGTAATTTCATATTAAAACTATGAGATTTATGTAATTTACACTATATATATATATAGATATATATATATAATAAAGTAATTAGTTTACAACAAATATAGCTCTGTTTTATTTACATTTTAAAAATAGCCAAAAATCAGAGGAAATATACAGTGACTATACAATATAGCTTGTCAAAAGTCATAAAAAATATATACTGACTATACAATATAGCATACATATACATGAGTTATACACTCACTATACATTATGAAACACTCAAAAAGCTGATATAGAGATATACATGAAATACACTGAATATAGTGATTATTCAATCTCAATCAACTCAAAATCACCTCTAAAAAGTCCCAAAAATTTAGATATGAAATCCTCTTGATGTTTTGAGTCTTTTGATATATAATTCGTTCGAAACAATTCACGTGATACATTGAATTTTTAAAAAGAAGAAGAAGAAAATCTGACAGAAAAAACTGGAAAAAGAAATTGGCAGTAGAAGATGACGACGACAACTAAGGTGGAGAAAAAATTGGCCATGTTTTTGGTAATTAAACTAACTGAATGGTCATTGGATGTAATTACCCCATAGTTAGAACTTAGTAAAATTGGTCTAGTTGGGTTTTGACCCCTATAATTCATTTTTGACCAAACTCGTTTTGATCCAAACAAATATGGATTGAGTTGCGTTTTGACTCGTTTGTTATATTGACCCATTATGACCTCCCCAAATTTAACTTCACCCACCCAATTACCACCCGTAGCTTGGGAGGACAACGTACTCTCTCATAGCTTTGTAGGCTAACAACTTTCTATCATGAAAGTAAAACAAATAAACTGTTCACTATAAAATTTTGACAGTATAAATAGTCGTTCAGATCATATTATTTACCAAAAAAATAGTCAATCGCAGTCTCTCTTCTTCTTCATCCTCCTTCGTTTTCATCGTCTTCTTCTCTTTCTTCTTTCTTCTTTAAAATTTGACGTACCATTGATTTGAGCAAATTATATATCAAAAGACTCAAACGAATTTCTTTTCTAAAATTTGAAACTGTTTAGAGGAGATTTTGAGTTGATTATAATTGAATAGTCAATATATCCTTCAAGTATGGTTAAGCATATATTTCATGTACAATTAAGCTATATTAAACTTTTTGAGTGTACCATAATATATAGACCGTAGACCATATTATAAATACAAACAATGTACAAAATGTGAAGTATCAAGCAAAGGTCTTTACAAGTTAAAACTGACAAAGGACGCCCAACCAGTGATTTGCTGCCATTTTTTTTCCCTATATATAGTTCACAAATATAATGTCACAGTGCAAAAAAAAAAAGAACAAAGCTGTAAAATTGGAAAAGAAAACAAAGAAACCTATCTTTCCTTTACACCTCTTTTTCATCCCTCACCCCATCTAATCCAGCAGACGGTTAATACACTCAATCATCAGCAACTACCTTCTAGCAAGGTAACAGGGCAAAGCTGTTTATTTAATTTTTTTTTTAAAAGGTACTTTCCGAGCCAAGAAAAGCCATTTTATACTTGCTGGGGACGAGGAGCTTCCACCTACCTGGGCGGTGTTGACACATGAATCATTGTCTGATCTGTTGCTACTGGAGCAGGTCTTGGTGCTATTGTAACATGCAAGCCCCTTCGTTGCCCTGCCTGCAGTAAGAAAGCAACTTCAGCTGCTGCCTCCTGCTTTAAATGAAAACTAAGAAATATTAGAGAACAATAGATTCATAGTAGGAAAAAGAAAATTAGTAAAATCTTGGATTGCTTGTGCTATATATTTCTTAAAACACTCACAAGTACACCATTCTGATTTTTCTTTATTTGACAGAATAGAAACAGCGGCAGAGCTAAGTGGAGGGATGACAATCCAAACGGATCGCCTTCATTGAAGATTTTAGTACGCAAATACAGCAAAAACAGGTTTCTTGGTTATATATAAATAAATAAATAAATAGATGAATCCTCTCGATATAAGAAAAAATCTAGTGAAGTGGCAAAAAGGGTCCGAAAATTGTTTTAGATCACAATTTCAAATCTTCTAATATGACAATTTAGTAGTTTTTTGAATCCAACTCTTCCATTGGAAGGAAGAGTGACAAAGTATATACATAGCGAATGGATATTCTAGAATAGGCATGGATACTGATGTTAGGTTTGGACATGAAGATGCATAATCTTGAAAATAGAGGCAACACGGCCCCATCAAACTACAATTTTATATTTGCGGGAGCATTTCTAAAATATAAAAAGTTGTACATGTCCACTGTACTATCAAATACGTATACATAATATAAACAAGAAAATCAAAAAATGCTAGCAAAACATAAACACAATCCATAATTTCATATATAAAAGTTTCATGATGAATAGGACCAGATAGAATAGAATACTACAGAGGATTCCCACTTAATTTGGGATTATTAATTCAGTGGCAGATTATAGATGTTCACTAAGGGGCTTCGAAAAATAAAAATGTAGTGTTTGGGGTTTGAACTTGGAACATGAAGGTGAATTTTGAACTCCCTGGAACCACAAAGTGAACCTCTAGTCTTGTGTTTGGGGATTCAAGCTCTATATATCTACTTAAAAACTAAAAACATTAACTTATACATACAATATAATATTTTGCCAAGGGGATTCGGCAGAACACCCTTGAGCCCCCCCTAGATCCACCCTGGACTATTATATGTTCAATATTAAAAAAAAGGGCAACATACTGTACACCAGGACTATATAAAAAAAAAAAAAAGACAAAATAGGCTTGTGCTAATAAAAGTCAATCACTTTGTCGCTTTATTGATGAGAACTGAGAAGCAAGGGGTCATCGATTCATGGGCGAAGCCATGCACTTCAAATAAATCTATTCTTCACACAAAGTGATTCCAACAAGAAAACGTCAATTCTTTATAGCTTTTTAAAATAAAGTAACAAACTTTGTTAATGTGCGGGGCAAAGTAAGCATATGTATCCAAGAAGTATACAAAAAAGTAAAAAACCTACTAAAGGATATGGTTTCTACGTACAACACTCATCTTCTCTACAGAAAACATTACGAGTACAACAAAAGAAAGTAAGGGACAAAATACTACTACTCCTTAATTGTTCAAAATTCCTCGCTACACCCTTAAACACTCTCCTATATATCTCTTTGCGAACAGCCCAAATACGAGTTAGTGGTGCCACATTCCGCGCCTTATTTCTTCTTCTTTAGTTCTTCCAACGGAATAAAACATCTTTTGTTGTACCAGTAATCACCCAAATTACGCCCAAACCAAATAAGATTTTTAACCTTACCTCAGGAGTGAGAGGATGATCGTCGTCTTCACCCGAACTCTTACCCATCTAGGACCAACTGCCATAAGTGACCTTCCTATTCCTCAAATTCTCAACCAGGTCACAGACAGATTTCTCGGTTATCAAACAAAAAAATTGTCTCAATAGCTTCTAACCTCTAACCGAGTGAAGAAACACACATTCCTTGAAACTTCAGGGATCTATATCGAATTGTGTGGGAATGCAACCTCCTCCCAGGAATAAAGATTGTCGTAAAAGGATTTAACATAGAACACTCCAGCGTTCCCTGCCTTCCCCTCTCATGTGGTTTACTTTCTTTGTGAAGCAAAACAATCCCTCTACAAGTCGCCCCACCACTATATTTTCAATCCGTTAAATTTCAATGTCTATAGATGCCCCCTACTTCAAGGCTTAAAGGAATGTAGGCTTGCCGAAACTCAACGACAAAACTTGAAGTACCTATATAAATAGAGCTTCCACCTTTGCGATTTTGTGGCTCCACATTGTGAGAAATATTGGAGAAGAATATTATTGAATTATTGTTGTTAACATTATTAGACCCTATTTATAGACCCTAGAATACAATCCTTTACCAAGTAGGTGTTAGGGTTTTGCCCTGATTTTTTTTCCTTATTTGAAGTTTATTTTTTTACTTAAAGAAAAGTCAAAGTATTACCATAAATACTTGAACTTTTTCTGAAAGAAAAATATAATTTTCTTCCATATTTGGTTTATTCTTTCCTTAGAGGAAAAGTTTGGAGATCTATAAATTGAAGACCCCTCTTCTCATATCGAAGACAATAGAATCCACAATGTAGTCATTTAGACAGTCTTGTTTAAGGGGAGATTTTCTCCTAAACATATTTATGCTTTTTTTAATATTAGTTTTCAATATGTAGGTCGTTTGATCAAACCATATTAATAATATATCTTTAGTATGTTTGTATTTGTCGTCTAATTTATCAATCATATCATGATTTGTAAATTATAAGCTTCCGCATGACGCCATATTCACCTTCATAACCCAACAGTAGGATACTATTTAGTATTCCTATTTCTATTGCTATTCCTATTCCTATTCTAATAGGATTGTATAAACCTATTTCTATTCTAATAAGATTATATAAACCTATTCCTATTCTAATAGGATTGTATAAACTTATTCCTATTCTAACACTCCCCCTCAAGCTAGTGCATACAATTCATGTACCTAGCTTGTTACAAATGTAATTAATACGAGGACCGATGAGGGGCTTGGTAAGATATCTGCAAGTTGATCACTCGACTTCACAAAATTGACAATCAATCTCAATGTGCTTGGTCTTCTCATGAAATACTGAATTTGATGCATAATGCCGATAAAACACAGAGTGATAAAATTACAATGTTGAACGGAAACCAAGCTTGCAAAGACTGTTTCAGACCATAGAGTGACTTACGTAATCAACATACAAGGCTACTAAACTCCCCTTGAGCAACAAAATTAGATGGTTGCTCCATATAGTCTTCTTCACAATGCAATGATCGCCGGAAGTGCTCAAAATATAGTATTATGTGTCTGGATCATGTTGGAATCAATAGACGAGTCAATATTAAATAAGAAAGTCACCGAAAAATTGGTCGGAACATGCTCATATGCCGGAGTATTAGATTTGATGGCTAAAAGTGGTCACAATGTAAGAAATAAAATTATATGGGTAGGGTTAGAATGATGTCACGACCCAACTAGAAAATAGAAATTATACAGTATAGTTCGAATTGATGGAACGACCCCATTGAAAAAGAGAAATAATATGGGTAGGGTCGGAATGATGGCACAACCCTACTGAAAAAGAAAAATTGTACGGGTAGGGTTGGTATGATGGCACAACCCTACGCAAATCAGATTTGAGGAGACACCGGAAAGGCGAATGGAACTATGCAAATCAAATCTAAGGAATCACTGAAAAGACACATGATGCTATGCAATTCAGATATGAGAAAATAGTTCGGAAAAATCCACAGTACTACACAAATTAAATATGAAAAGTAGTTCGAAGAGATGCATGGTGCTACGCAAATCAGATATGCAAAAAAGGTAGTTCCCGAAATGATGGCAAGGTGGTACAAATTAAATATGAAAAGTAGTCACCAGAAAGATGGCACGGTGCTACGCAAACCAAGTATGAAAAAGTAGTCACCGAAAAGATCGCACGGTGCTACACAAATTAGATATAAGAAAGTAGTCACCAGAATGATGGCACCGTGCTACACAAATTAGATATGAGAAAATAGTCACCAGAAAGATACACGGTGACCAACTTTTGCTTACATAATCATTGGCCAGACGGGCAGCATATATGGGTGCCACCCGCCGACAGCGGAAGCTCTTTGATTTTCTACCGAGATCGTAGAGGCTCTGATACCATGTGAGAAATATTGGAGAAGAATATTATTGAATTGTTGTTGTTAACATTATTACATTGAGACCCTATTTATAGACCCTAGAATACAATCCTTTACCAAGTAGGATACTATTTAGTATTCCTATTTCTATTGTTATTCCTATTCCTATTCTAATAGGATTGCATAAACCTATTCCTATTCTTAATAAGATTGTATAAACCTATTCCTATTTTAATAGGATTGTATAAACCTATTCCTATTCTAATAAGATTGTATAAATCTATTCCTGTTCTAATAGGATTGTATAAACCTATTCCTATTCTAACACACATTTCGTAGATCTGATTTGTGAGAGAAGATATGAAGGGTAGATTTGGTCCCACTGGGTGTGCCAATTTGTTTACAACAAATTTTGAAGTGATGAAAATTTACTATAATCACAAATTATAATATCATCAAACAGTCATTTCATTGATGAATATTAGTGAGTATAACTCTATAAATCCTTTTATTCTTCTCTCCTAAATATTCTTCAGAATTTAAGGGTCCTTAGTAGCATATTTCTCGAATCTGCGATGATTTTGGACCTTCTTACAATGTATTTGATCATAGAAGCACCGAGAAACGGCTTTGAGAAAGGCAATATTTGATGTTTTGATCTCTTTATGAATATCCCAAGAGTTCATGGGATTTCAAGATTCCTTTTCAAGGGAATATGTACCCCTTTATATAGGTATGAGTTGGGTTTAAGGTAAAGTATTCTCCAAGAAACTCTAACACACCTTGGAGTTTGAAGATGGATTGAACTCGTCTTGTAGAACCCAACTTCAAATCCAATAAATTTCAATGTCTAGACTATTTATTAAGCACTCTTAGATCTTTGACTCATAATCCACCCAACACTAGGGAGTCGTTACAATCTCCCACAACACCAAGTGAAACTTCCTTGCCTCGTCTATCAAACCCCATAAGAAGTTCCTTTTTGAAGTTTTTCTAGTTTGTCCGTGACACTAGCCCGAGCATAAAATGAAGACATGAAATAAGTGGGGATGCTCTTGATGAGCATTTCCTTTCCTTCTTTTGACTACATTTTTCCTCTCCTCGTTCAATCATCTGATAATCAGATTTCACTCTACTCGGTCTTCATAAGAAGCACCAAGTGGCAGCCCGAGACAGGTAGTGGGAAAGACTCAAATCTTACGATTCAGAACCTAAGCTAATGAAGAATGTTCTCTACCTCTCCCCCAGGAATAATTTCTTTACCTCTTCGCTTTGAGCATTTGGAGTAATATCAACATTAGTGCATATTTCGGTTGAAATTTCATTATCATATTACTAAATTTATAAATGCATTGAAATTTTCCCCCATAAATTGTGCATTTCACTATAAAGTAGCACACACCTAACATTTCATTTGTCACTTCAAGCCATTGTTACCTTTATTTGTGTTTTTCGCTTTTAATAACAATACAAGAACCCAATAGCATGGCCAATGAACCCAGTGCAAATCTTGGAGGTCAAGGTTCGAATTCTAGCACACACAGATGGGTTGAGTTGTCTAGTATGTGTCCGGGGGAGGTGGTAGGTAACGGTGGAATAGAGGAGGTGGGCCAAGCTAGCATGGACACCATCTCTATAAAAAGAAAAAGGTTCAATCTAAGATCATGTTTTGGAGGTATGGTGCTTTTGATAAAGTATTTTAGGATGAAACAAAAAATCTTTTTAAATATATGTTTCGCAGTATTTTAGTTTGTATGACTTGGAGGAAATGATCAAATATTCAGAGTAGTTCTTAATGTGTAGGGGTTAGATTATTTAGGTCCTTGATATATATATATCACTTGACTAGGGCTGTGCAAAATTCGGGTCAAACCAATATCCCGAACCAAAAATCGAGTTATTGGGCTAATGGGTCGGGATTCGGGTGTCGGTTTATCATATCCGGATATTGGATAATCGGTTCGAATGTCAGTTTGGCTAAGCTGAATTTCGGGCCACCCGATAATTCGATATGAAACCATTAACATTTCAGGCCTTCTTAGAAATTTAAATTTTAGGCCCAATTTAAAATTAGGGCTCATAGCCTGAAACCTCACTTCTTAGTTCTTACGCCTCACTTTTCAGTCCTCAATCGTTATATTCTCACTTCTTAGAAGAACTCAAATGTTGCTTCTCAATCCTCACATCACTCCCCAGACCACATCATTGACTGCTCAAGCCCGCTAGCACCTGGTGGTTGGTAAGTCTCAAATACTCACTTTCATTAGCCGACTATTTGTAGTTGTTGTTTAGCCTTTATTTCTGTTCTGCCTTTGTTTTTAGTTATTGTTCAAACTTCAGGCTTTTTTTAATTCCTTCAACAATCAGCAGTTCATCCACCTTTAATATGAACCAGTTCAATCAATGATTATTTTATATCTTTTCGCAGTCTTAAGTCTTTGGTGAAATATCATGGCTGAAAATATCTTAATTGATAAGGCTGTTGGTGAAAGTGGAGCTTCAAATTCACAAGTAATAAATGAAACTCAAACTGTTGAGTCCGAAAGAAAGGAAAAAAAGATCTTGTGCTTGGGATCATTTTACTCGTAAAATTGATGGAACTAGTAAGGGTGCTTGCTACTATTGTAAGAAAGAGTATTGTGCTGACTCAAAGGGATATGGTACGATAGAGATGCTTACTCATTTGTCCAAATGCCAAAAGATGCCTTGCAATATTGATATTAAACAAGAAAAATTAGCATTTCAACCAGTTATAGGGGGTAACAAGGGTGATGTAGCTGTTGTTTCGTGGAATTTGATCAAGAAGAGTGTAGGAAGGCTTTGTGTCATATGGTAATTCTTGATGAACTTCCTTTCATATTTGTTGAAAAAGAAGGTTTTAAACAATATATGAAAATAGCACAACCTTGTTTCCGCATTCCTTCTCGTACCACTGTGACTCGTGATTGCTTTGATCTTTTTGATGAAGAGAAACATAAAATGATAACTCTTTTTAAGGAAACACAACAAAGAGTGTGTTTAACCACAGATACTTGGACTTCCATTCAAAGAATCAATTATATGGTTATTACAGCTCAATGGATTGATAAAAAATGGACTTTCCATAAAAGAATAACAAACTTTTGTCCAATTTCTAGTCATAGAGGTGAAGATCTAGCAAAGTCTATTGGTATTGCACGAGTGGGATTACATCAAATTTTTACTGTTACGGTTGATAATGCTAGCCCAAATAATGTGACAGTTACTGAGTTGTCTAAGCAATTGACCAAGTGGGGGACCAACATTATGGGTGGTAGTCACCTTCACGTAAGGTGTATGGCTCGTATTGTGAACCTTATTGTTCAAGATGATATAAAAGAAATAAATGTGTTCATTGAACGAGTTAAGAAAGCAGTGAGTTACATTAGACAATCCCCGGCTAGGTGGAAAAAGTTTCAAGAATGTTGTGAAGATGAAAATCTTGTTAAGAAATATGTGCTTGGATATTCCTACAAGGTGGAGTTCCACCTAAATCATGTTGAGCAGGGCTATTAAATATGAATGTGCAATTTTAGATTATGCCGATCGG
Source organism: Solanum stenotomum (assembly GCF_019186545.1). Taxonomy (NCBI): domain Eukaryota; kingdom Viridiplantae; phylum Streptophyta; class Magnoliopsida; order Solanales; family Solanaceae; genus Solanum; species Solanum stenotomum. The sequence goes on along the minus strand of NC_064285.1, from coordinate 25,911,119 downwards.
GATATTGTCTTGGTACATCATCTTAAGTATATTGATAATGAGGATGGAATTCCTACAGGTATACTTTTGAGCAGTGATTTGGAGAGTGTAAAGAGAATTGAAAAATTCCTTGAAATGTTTTTTAAGCTTACTTTGAAGATATCTGGATCACGATATGTGACATCAAATCTTCATTTTCTTGAAATTTGTCAAGTTGGTGTTTACTTGACAATTGATATTAATTGAAGATAAAGTTTTGGTTGATATGGCAGTAACGATGAAGGAAAAATTTGATAAATACTGGGGTGATACAGACAAAATGAATAAGATGCTTTTCATACCATGAGTTTTGGATCCTCGCCACAAATTTAGCACTCTTAGTTTTACACTTAAAAAATTGTTTGGGGGCAAAGGGGAAAATATAGAGAGTGGTGTACGAACATACATGAAATCTTTGTTTAATGAGTACGAAAATCCTATTTCAAATGATAAAAGTGGTCAAGTCTTTGAGGAATCTGGTTCGGGGTCTATAGGTAGGGTCTATACCTATAGGAGATTTTGGGAATTTCTTTGAGGAATTACATAAACATACATCGGGAAGTGGATGTGCAAATTCTAAGACAGAATTGGATAAATATCTTGAAGAAGATATTGAAATTGGAAAAGCACACTTTGATGTGTTGCTTTGGTGGAAAGTCAACTCACCTAGATTCCCATTCCTTTCTGAGATGGCTCGAGATGTATTAGCTATTCCTATTTCAAGTGTGGCATCTGAATGTGCTTTTAGTACTGGAGGACGCATTCTTGATTCATTTAGGAGTTCATTGACTCCTAAATTGGTACAAGCTCTAGTGTGCCTTCAAGATTGGCTTCGAAGTGAACCACAACCTATAATATTGAGGAAGATTTAGATTTCTTGAGCAACTTGAACAAAGTATGGAAAGAAACTTCCACCAATGTAAAATTGTGAATAGTTTATTAAATATTTTTGTTGCTTAGGAGTTGAGCCTTGATTAGTTATTGTTTTTCTCTTTAGATTTGGCCAAACTTGTTAAAAAATCTTCAATTGAGGACACATGTACAGTTGAAGGCTTCCTTTACTAAATCTACTAAAAGAAGAGGAAGGTAGATGTCTTTGACTTAATGTGTATCTGAATGATAGGAAAAAAAAACAATAAACCAATTAATTTGCTTGTAGGAACATCCAAGCACAAAGATTTTTTAACAAGATTTTCATCTTCACAACATTCTTGAAACTTTTTCCACCTAGTCGGGGATTGTCTAATGTATTTCACTGCTTGCCTAACTCGTTCAATAGACACATTTATTTCTTTTATATCATCTTGAACAATAAGGTTCACAATACGAGCCATACACCTCACGTGAAGGTGACTACCACCCATAATGTCGGTCCCCCACTTAGTCAATTGCTTAGACAACTTAGTAACTGTCACATTATTTGAGTTAGCATTATCAATTGTAACAGTCTAAATCTGATGTAATCCCCACTCGTGCAAACACTTACCAATAGACTTTGCTAGATCTTCACCTCTATGACTAGAAATTAGACAAAAGTTTATTATTCTTTTATGGAAAGTCCATTTTTATCAATCCAATGAGTAGTAATAACCATATAATTGATTCTTTGAATGGAAGTTCAAGTATCCGTGGTCAAACACACTCTTTGTTGTGTTTCCTTAAAAAGAGTTATCATTTTATGTTTCTCTTCATCAAAAAGATCAAAGCAATCACGAGTCACAGTGGTACGAGAAGGAATGCGGAAACATGGTTGTGCTACTTTCATATATTGTTTAAAACCTTCTTTTTCAACAAATATGAAAGGAAGTTCATCAAGAATTACCATATGACACAAAGCCTTCCTACACTCTTCTTGATCAAATTCCACGGAACAACAGCTACATCACCCTTGTTACCCCCTATAACTGGTTGAAATGCTAATTTTGCTTGTTTAATATCAATATTACAAGACATCTTTTGGCATTTGGACAGATGAGTAAGCATCCATGTCATACCATGTCCCTTTGAGTCAGCACAATACTCTTTCTAACAATAGTTGCAAACGCCCTTACTAGTTCCATCAGAATCAATTTTATGAGTAAAATGATCCCAAGCACGAGACCTTTTTTCCTTTCTTTCTTTACATTGGACTCAACAATTTGAGTTTCATATATTACATTTGAATTTGAAGCTCCACTTTCACCAACAACCTTATCAATTAAGATATTTTCAGTCATGATACTTCACCAAAGACTTAAGACTGCGAAAAGACATAAAATAATCATTGATTGAACTGGTTCATATTAAAGGTGGATGAACTGTTGATTGTTGAAGGAACTAAAAAAGGCCTGAAGTTTGAACAATAACTAAAAACAAAGGCAAAACATAAATAAAGGCTAAACAAGAACTACAAATAGTCGGCTAATGAAACTATGAAAGTGAGTATTTGAGACTTACCAACCACCAGGTGCTACCGTGATAGCAGGCCTGAATAGACGACGATGTGGTCTGAGGAGTGATGTGAGGACTGAGGATTGAGAAGCTACTTTTGAGTTCTTCTAAGAAGTGAGAATTATAACGATTGAGGACTGAGAATGAAAAGGGAGGCGTAAGAACTAAGAAGTGAGGTTTTAGGCTCTGAGCCCTAATTTTAAACTGGACTTAAGATTTAATATTTCTAAAAAGGCCTCAAATATTAACGGTTTCATATTGGGTTATCGAGTGGCCCGAAATTCACCTTAGCCAAACCGACACCCGAACTGATTATCCAATATCATGATATGATAAACCAACACCCGAACCATTAACCCAATATCCCGACCCATTAGCCCAATAACCCAATTTTTGGTTCGGGTTATTGGTTTGACCTGAATTTTGCACAGCCCTATACATTAGGGACTGCTTTTGTCAAGTAATATATATTAAGGACTAAAATAATAAACCTACATACATTAAGGACCATCTTGATCATTTTCCCATATGCTTTGCAGTATTTTTAATTTGTGGAGGTTTTGACAAAAGTCCAAATTGAACACAGACCATTTACCCAACGTTTGATGCTTCCTCAACTTCCCTCCACTTCCTTCCCGTCTAAATCTCCACTTCAGCCACCGGCGGTTCCAACCTTGGTGGTTTGAGAAGAGAATGAGTTTCCTAAATGGGATGAACATTCTGTAGAGTAATCAGAAGACCAGGGATTTCACAACTACTTGGGGTGAGCTTGAGGGGGAGTTCAATTCAGCTAAGCATAGCAATTGAAAGTATCTTTGGGAGATGGTAGCTGCTAAGATGGAGAGAGAATCAGGAGAAATGTTCAATGATATATCTTGTCCATGCAAGGGTAAAGAAACATCTGACACAGATGATGGCGGATAATTGTGACTTTTTTTTATCATCTATATGCACTACTTACAGAAAGTATAACGTACATCTGCTACAACTCGACACCAAGGATGGTTCCCATCCCAACAGGAAAGGATGAGGCCTTAGACAACAAGTAGGGATAAATCTTCAAAGGAAGTCTCAGAAGACGAAGAAGGTTATGCCTATGGGAGAGATAAAGTAGCGAAAAGAAATATTGCTTCCACAAAGGAAGACCGAAAAAAGAGAAGTGGCCAAGAACAAAGATCGCAGACAAACTTTTGTGATCATCCAGCTTAGGAAGTATTAACAACACTCGTAATACTATTGATAATAATCAAAGTATGCTTAAAGAATTCTTTCAGTAGCAGCTGAGGGTTAAGATTGCACTGGAAGGAGAGAATGGATAAGCATACTCATAAAAGGAACTATTTGTGCAGGTATGGCAGTCACCAATGGAGAAGCTTGAAGGAGAAAGGATGATGATTGAGCAGGCTTGGAGGGAGGAGTAAAGGATAATGACAGAAGAGATCCAGGAAGAAGGGATGCCATGACGCTCTTCAACAAACTAGAGGGTGAAAATCATCCTTGAGACGGTCCATTGTATTTCATGTAAGTTGAATACAAGACACAGTAAGGTTCTCTTATTACAAATAACAATAACAATAACAATAACAACAATAATAATAATAATAATAATAATAATAAGCAGGCACAACAAGGTATTGCATTTATAGGAGAGAAATTACGTAGAGTACAAAACTTTGAAAAATTAAGAGAGAAAAAAAGAGGTCTGGGTCCATTTGCAGCTCCATTATTTTTCTTTTTTTCTTTTTGCTCGGAGAAATCCAAATCATGTCCCAAACCGAACTAATTACAGTTCGGTGTTCCCTTTTAGCAAACTGATCGCATTTCACTTTTACCAAACTGATTGAATCTACACCCCAAATGATCTGAGACAAATTATAGATTTTTTTGTGAAAATGAGATGTGGATATCACTCAGAGCCTCAAACTTTTTTTTTTTTTATGACAAGGGAAACTCGCAGCCACTACCCTTTGGGTGCGATCCCAGAGCCTCAATTTGGGCAGCTTCAAAGTAGCTATGATGATTCCTCCCATGCACAAAGCTAGTGACTTTCCCCATGAATATAACAATTCTTCAATTGTGTTTTGCATCACCATTTGAAAAGCTTAAATGCTTAACATTGACTAGGGATAAATGTAACAACCCAATCATTTTAGGTTTTAGCGCCCCACGTGATTTTTGGGACCTGAGGGGCTTGGGGGTGCCTTGGTGCATTTGGGAAGTGTAATGATGCAGACTTTTTGTTATGCAGTTGTCATACAAGATTGCGGTAAAAGGATGGAAGTTGGTACTTCCCTTCGCAATTAAGAAGGGGACCATCTGGGTTTCCTCTGCGCAATCACGAAGGTGAACGCGATTCCGTAGCTTCACCACTTGGTTAACTACTGCAATTGAAGGGATTTCAATCATTATTTCACCATGCTCTTCTCCTTATGATTCATTGAAGCTTGAGTGTGATTTTTGACTTGATTTTCTTGTTTGATTTATCTTTTTATTTAAGGTTTTTCATTCTTTTGTTTCTTTTTGTTCATTCACACCACGCTCAACATCTTTACTCATTTTTCTTTCTTTTCTCTACACACGACTCTTTTCACACACTTTCTTTCTTGTTTTCCTTCATAATAGCCACCCTCAACTTAGATGATTAGCATGAGTTGAGCTGCACAATGTCCTAGGAAGGACCAGGGCCAAAATCAAGGTATAAATTTGCGGTAGCCACCTTAACTTAGGATTTTAGCTTGAGTTGAGGTACACAATGTCCAAGAAGGGACCAGGGAAAAAACAGAGTTAAAAAATATTTTTAGGGAAGATGAATTGGGTGTATTTGGATCAAAGGGAGAAATTTATTCTTTTGGTTGGCTGTTTTTAGGCTTAAGTCCCAATTTCCAGTTTAAATCATCTTAGCAAGACCAACGGGGCAAGTTCTAGATTGGCACGTACTCTATGAATATACAAACAATCTCACACACACACATGACACCTTGTTTCACTATCAAATCATCAATGTATCTGGTTCATGTTATAGCTTAAGCCATATTTTATAATCGATTTCTATCATGTCTTACAAAGATCCTACACATTCAACTTATCAAGCACACAAGTACAACACATATAAAAAATTTGAGAGGTATCACTTTTCATGCTCTTTTGTCATCATGCTTTCATTCTAGTCTACTTCTACACTTATACTATCCTAGACATGCCGATTCAATAGAAATTAAACAGTTCCTTGAGGAAAAATAACAAGGGCAAGAAAACCCCAAGGAAGGATTGTGAGTTGGGTTATTCAGACTTCACCCTAACACTCACAATCCATTCACCCCACTCCCACAAAAAATATAGTGCAATGCCACCAATGCACAAAACAAATAAAACATAGGATGAGACGAACCTGTGGCGCATAAGCGCCGAAGACCAATCAAGAAGCGGGTGGATCCAGTAGCCTCGAACCCGCTAGGTCAACATGAGTGACGCCCTCAACTATAACGAGGGGAACACCATAAGTAGTGCCTATCGAAGCTGATGCACCAGCAGCCAACTCCCTCTCTCTAAGTTGTTACATCTCCTCATCAAGTAGCGACTATCTATTCACCGCCTTAAAAACTGCTGCTTCTCCTCCTTCTTAGCTCTCTGCTCCTCCTCCGTATCCATAGTACAATCCAAAGCCCGTGTGCGCTTTCCAGCCGCATGAGAAGGGTTAATAGTAGGCTCATCCTCACCAAATAGTGCATTAAGCACTACATCTCCAGCATCCTCCTTTCGGGCAGGCTCCGAGACATCAGCATCACCAGCGGCCAAAGCATCAATATCGGCCCGAAGTTAGGCCAACTCGCCTGGAACGCAGCTAGATCCACAATAGGCCAGGTTGAGGCCTTTCCAATATCCAGCGCTCAAAAGCATCAATCCTTCAGTGCACTGCCTATATCTTCACCCCAACACCCTTCTCAGTTCGGGCCTCTGATTCCTCTACGGACTTCCTCATCCATGGCCTAATATGTTGCAAGAGTCACCATTTGAGTCTCCAATTTCTAGACTCTGGCTAGTAGCAGCATGGCAAACCCTGTAGAGTAGGAGCACGTGGTGTGCTCACAGCCAGGTCGGATAAAGTGGAAGGTGGAGTAGTCATATCATGCTCCTCGGTAAGGGAAGGAATCGTGCCCTCATCTGTCTTGTTAGGAGCAAGTGTCTCGCCCATAGGCGGTAAATCAAACGGGATACCCCTCCGTGGAACTATAGGGGTTGCATCATCCCGTATCAAACCAACATCGACCGTCTTGGTACCTCTATCAACCTATCACAACCCCAAACAGGACCAATAGCCTCTCTACATAGGCGAAAGATTAGACAAGGGAATGGTAAAGTGGTCTTCTCTCGGAAAACCCTCTCATGAATCTCAGCTATCAGAATCTGGGAGAAATCTATCTCGTGCCCCACCATCAACGAAGCTAGCATCACAGCTTGGTCTCAAGTCACAATATTAACAACCAATGTGGGGGACAATCTGGCACGGATGATAGACCATCAGAACTTGGTTGCAAAGTTGAGAGTAGCCTTTTTTATAGGCTGGGTCATGTCACGGACCCACTCAGCATTTACCCCCTCCTCAGCAATGTGCCTAGCCATCCAGCATAGCAAGGTCTCTCTCTGATCAGTATCTCGCACGACAACTCTATTCTGCACCACCCCCATTTGGTAGTCATACTCAGTAGTGTTAATTGGCTGAGCATGTGAAGGGTCGTAATTAAAACGACATATAGTGGCCTCAGATAGATCGACGGGGATGCCCCGCCCCAAAGTAGTCAAAAGTGGGGGCTGGGCCAGTGCCTTACCCCATGGTTGTCAAGCATTCTCTCTCATTGAGGACAGTTGTGGGTGGACATTGAGGACAGTGAGAGTAGAGTTTGATTTGAGACAGTGATGTGGACTTTTGAGAGTCCGGTGGATAAACGGATTTGTGAGAACTATTGCGAGTCAGATGTTGACGTCGTGATATAAGGGCCGTTGAGTCCATGGAATCATTGATATGATCAAATTGTGTGTGGGAGGATTTGGATCCATTGCTCTTGAGTCACCGTGACTTGGTACCTCCCATGTGGTGTGCATGCTGGTTCTGGTTTGCTAAGATCGTGGTTGTCCCATGTAGGCAGATGCATGCTAGTTAATGAAAGTGTTTTTGTGATTTGAGGTACCTGGTGGGGTGTCGTACTGAATAATGTTTGGGCCTTCAACGTATTTCATGATTGATAACTGCTATGTGATTATTATTTTTGAGTTTTTAAGGCATATCTTTTGTGCTTCATTTGTGAAATTGAACCTGTTGAGTTATTATACTGTTTGGAGTATATTTCTAGCTGCTTTCTTATTTTATTGCACAGGATCATGGTAAAACGACTGTTTTTGTTCAATGCTTGTCTATTCACTACTCTCTTGGGGACAGTCAATGATACTTACTGAGTACTCCCCGCACTCACCCTTTTCTTTTCTCGCATACAGTGCAGATTTGAATTCTTGTACCACTGTTCCCCGGGCGTGATTCTTGTGGTGAGTTATCAAATAGTTCATGGTAGCTTAGGGTATCATTTTTGTTTTATTCACTTTCGTACAGATTTTGTACTTATTTTAGACAATGTTATATTATTTTTACTCTTAGATGCTCATGACTACTATCACCTATTTTTGGAACATGTTTGGATTGCTTTCGCGTTGTTTTTATCCATCAGACTTAGATATTATATGATTTCATGGGTTGGACTATGTTTCTAATCATTGGGAATATGTTGAGTTGATTACCGAATCATTGGTTTGCCTAACTTAGGAGTGTTGGATGCCAACACAGCTAGGTGTGAATCTTGGCCGTGACAATAAAGATGTATGGCGGAATTAGATTGAATTCTTTTGAAGTAGGGAAGTTCAAAACTAAAACTGAACTCTTTTCAAAAAACACAACTTATTAGTAAAAGAAAGAATAGAAGTTTTCCATTTCATACAAAACCCATAAGACAACAAAAGATAGTTATCTGTTATGAATCTTTAGGGAAGGATCGATTCACAGGGAGATATATAAATCAGCTCGTTAAAGGGAGGTTGAAACCTCAGAATTCATTAAAAGAGAATTCCGATCTCTTCAGCTTTTCAAAGGGAGATTGAAACCTTAGAGTTCAATGGAAGATAGAACTCTAATCTCCTGCTTTTTGTTGAATTATGACTTACCGATTTATTCATCAAAAGCCCCTTTAAATAGGAGTCTTATTACATCAATAGGAAGTCTAATTCTTATGAAAGTAGGAGACCTAAATCCTATTCCAAACTAATAACTATAACTTAACCTAATCCTTATGAAACTCTAAAACTAAACCCTACTCTAGAATAATAAATAAAGCAACTAAAAATATAATTAAATACTTAAATTAATGACTTCCAATGCATCCCTAACATTACTCCCCTCACGTTGAAAGAGCTTGTCCTCAAGCTCAAGTTTCGGGGCAATCATCCAGAAAATCTGGATCAATATCAACTCATCCAATTCCAGCCCTAGCTTGAAGTTAACATTGATAAATTTCGACTCTATCAGTTTGCTGAAGCGTGACTAATTCATCCATTAGGTTGCTACCTTCATGAGGTCCAAATCGCTCAAAATTGCTCACAATGATGTGCCCAAATTAATGGGTTGTTGATGTTGCTTAAAGTAGGAAAATTCATCTTTGCATAGCTTGGCACTATCAAAGGTGAATAACCACTTGTTGTATGTTGAATAGGTGGTGTATTGCCTTTAGTAGCAGGAATTGTTGATCTACCAGTTGTCTGGGCGCTATATGACTCAGGTCTATGGGTTGCTGGTTTTGTGGAGCCAACTCCCAATCTAGATAATTGTTCTTGAATGACTTGGACAATTTTTTCGCTGAGGCGTTGTTCCATTGCTGCAATTTTAGAGTCTATTAGGATTCCCGTAATGGCACGTTCTTCTCGAAATCTGGAACTGATCTCATCGCCCATTGTGTTAGGCTCTGATACCAAATTGTTATGAATCTTTAGGAAGGATCGATTTACAGGGCGATATATAAATCAGCTCGTTAAAGGGAGGCTAAAACCTTAGAATTCATTAAAAGAGAACTCTGATCTCTTCAGCTCTTCAAAAGGAGACTGAAACCTTAGAGTTCAATGGAAGGGAGAACTCTAATCTCCTGCTTTTTGTTGAATTATGACTTACCGATTTATTCATCAAAAGCCCCTTTAAATAGGAGTCTTATTACATCAATAGGAAGTCTAATTCTTATGAAAGTAGGAGACCTAAATCCTATTCCAAATTAATAACTATAACTTAACCTAATCCTTATGAAACTCTAAAACTAAACCCTATTCTAGAATAATAAATAAAGCAACTTAAAATATAATTAAATACTTAAATTAATGACTTCCAACGCATCCCTAACATTATCACTATAGCTAGTTTACCATGGAGCATTAATAAGCGATAACTACTCCAACTTTAGACTAGTTTTTAAATTACAAATGCATGGGCCCAGCGCTTCGCAAGGCATTAATGTATAAATATTACTCAAACACACACATCATTTTGCACAAGCCTTTTGCATTATGCATAAACATATATCACTAGAATTGCAAGAATGAAGATACACATGTTAATAGCCTTCTGAGAATTTATGAAAACCAGAAAATCCTCTAACCTGTCTTTGTCTTCGACGCTGCAATATACTGATACCCCAAGCCATGATGAAGCAAGGTAAAAGAAAACCAGCAGCACGGAGCAAAAAAAGCTGTGTCAAGGATCAACAAGATCATTAATGTCACACACTATTTACTTCTATGGATGTGTCATATAGTCACCACAGAAAAGAGAGTTTCATTTTATCATCCACTTACAGAGAAAAAAGCAGAAACATCCTCGTCATCACCTTCGCCATTTTCAAAAGCATGCCTCAGTAAGAGGAGGGCCATTAACTGCAGGATAAAACACATCATTCAATAAGGTTACCAAGATCATGACACAATCTTCAAATAGGGTAAAGGTAGCTTTAGAACGAAGGAACAACCTAAAACAAAAGACTTAAGCATGTTTTTATTACCCCATCCACAATTTTCTGACACATTAAAAGATATTTACCTAGTTTTCCTAATTTTGACATCCCTAAATGAGCAGGACTAGTTCCCTACACACACTAAAGACCTTTAAACACATTTAGGCAGAAAGTGAATGTCATCTCTGAATATTTTTAAAACCAGAGGGAAAAAAGGGTAGTAAGTAGGAAAAAAGACTGAGCACAGAAGGAGAAAAGAGGAAAAAGCATGAATTACAGCACAGGATCTTCACCCTCCGCCTTCCTCTTGCACATTTCCACTTTAAAGAAAATGAACATGAATATACACACAGCCACTGGTGGACACATTTTTTAATCTTCTTTATTAGTTAAGGGCAAATAAGTCAGTTTAAGTTTCTTCATTTTTTTTTGGATACTCCAGTGAAGAAAATCTTCCTTGTCTTCTTCTCTAAAATCAGGGACAGAATACAAGAACGCAATTTCCATGAAATCTGATCACCGTGTTCCTCCAACTACACTCAGATCTCGTCTTACATACCATTATGTCACTTCTTAGCAGGAAATTTCAAATTTTCAAAAAATTAAGAAGGTATTCTCCTTCCCAAAGGAAAAATTCCTGATCTTCTTGATATCAGCCATATGAATGGTTTCTAATGCATACTCCCACATTCCCACTACCCTATATTAGCAAGTAACAACAGAACAAGTTTTGATTACATCAGATAGTTACAGTAGCTCACAAATAAAGCAGCGGAACGACAAAATGCAGCTCCACTAGCACTTGCATCAACATATTCGTCATGGTTAGCCTCTTGAAGATGGCGTTCTGTGATAGCCATCGAAAGAAGTCAAGGGTCATTTAAATCGAGCTGAGTGCCAGCCACTGTCCAGCCACCACTGAAAGAAAATTTCACATGGATGAGGCCATTAGTGACATAGAACACAAGATTTTCAGCTAATCGCATCAAAAGGGTATGCTAACATGTTTGGAATGCTCTAGGTCTAGGACCACAAGAGTACTGCAAGGCTGCAAGTGGAGAAGCATCAATAACCAATAACACCATAGAAGAAAGAAGGAAAAATATACCCACTATGGTCCACTAAATCAGTGGAAGAAGCAAAGGCTTAAAGGTAGTGTTAACAACAAAAACTGGTACAAAAAAAAAGGGATTCTCCAGATTAACCAAACTATGCACTAATAGTGTATTTTGAAGAAAACTGAAAGATAAAAAAGCTCAACATGTCATAAAACCCTTACAACAACAACAACATACCCAGTGAAATCCTACAAGTGAGGTATGGGGAAGGTAGAATGTACACAGACCTTACCATTACCTCGTGGAGGTAGAGAGGTTGTTTCCGAAAGATCTTCAGCTCAAGTGCAACAAATTCAGGTACAAATAAGGAGGCAGTGAAGAGAATATGGTGAGTAACAAGGTAACAGTGCAAAGCCTACCCAAAAGGAGCGGAAAACAACAATAAAATAATGTGATAATCGAAACACAGTAAACAACATACTAGAATAGATTATTGAAAACAATAATGAACTTCTTAAAAAGCTGCTCTCCTTGGTTAACAAAAATAAAACTAGTTCATGTTAGTGAAGATCTTTCTTTCCCTATAAAAAGGTCTGAATATGCCTGAGTCCCACTTTCATTTTCAATACAATGAAAAATCAATACAATAATAAAAATGAAGGGAAATTCGTTTACATAGTAAATATTGCCGATCAGCTTCATAAACTGATGAAAATTCAAAAATGAATAACATGGATGGACTTTAGTTAGTGAAGAGTTTCTGTTCACCACTGTAATATGATTAAAAATGTTATACAATCAACCAGAAGCTTAGAATATCATATTATCGAATAAAGGGAAAGGTCTAAATACAAAAATCTGAAAACTTATATTCCCAAGGTTTTATACACACCTACATCTGTATCTCAGAGTACAACAACTACTATGCCTCATTTCCAAACAAAATTTGGGTAGGCAATATGAATCATCACTACCTTGTTTATCAATTTAATCTCAGGCCAACATTATACAAAATAAAATAAAAAGGTACTAGAAGTTCTCTGTATTTTCTAGTGGCATGTACGTCTCTAAAGAGCTTAAAAAAACTCCTAAATACCTATGTAAATACCAAAAATCTCACACAAAGAAACACTCTGTAAGGATTAAAAAGGAATGATTGGAACAATGATTCAAAATTTTGACATACCAAGTCAGGAAATAACTATGACCTGATAGTACCTGATGTCAATGACAGTTTCTTCAGAGGGAGGAGGCGGTGGTGGAGCAGTATATCCAGGTTGGTAGGGCTGCAGGTTAGAGAGAATTATCTAAGTGAACATGTCACTTGGCACAAATTACTAAGTGTGACAGTACAAGAAAGTCTTTTAGGGAGTGGCCCCTGACATCCATATTTGTAATTGAAGTACCCAAATTTCTGAATGGTTAAAAAATGGAAAAGCAAGGCACAATTCATGTGCTGCATAGGCTGGGAGGCCTCCCAAACCGGCAATGAAAGTGCATTGGATAAGGGACACACAGGCACATATCAAATAATTTTGAAGCCTATTATTCTATCTAACAATCCTTCAACTCACTCAGTCACCTATGTCCAAAATTCTTTTGGGATGGGAGAAATCCTCTTACTCGAAATTTAAAATGCCATCAGGTGATTAATAAGGATACGACATATTACCTGATGACAGATCTCACAAATTATATCTCCCTTCTCATTGCACCATCTCTGAACACATTTCCTATGAGCATACTGGATATGTGGAAAATTGCAGACAGTATACAAGAGAAAGAAAAGAAACAGTCAGCCGTTCGGTGAAAGCCCATTAGTACACAAATGGCAGATAAAACATGTTCATCTATAATTCTTAGAACTTTGAAATAAGGCTAATTCAAGGGAAGTAAAACCAATTAATCAATAAATACACCTTGACCCCACATCATACGAGGTCAACTATGTGAGAATCCTCCATATTATTAATTATAAATTAATGAATTAGTATACAAAATCATTTTGCAACTTGACAAAGCAAAGCATTCTTCGGCTTTAGTAGGTCATTTGAGTAAATAAGCCTTCTATCTTATGCTTAGCACACAAACACCCAACTATATCTATACAGGACCGTTAATCTCCCATGGGACTTCAAAACAGTTGACAAACAGGAACATGAACATGGCAACCTGCACAAAAGCAATGGCGTTGAATGTGTTTTGGTGTAGAAATGTTAGTAAGAGGGTGTTTGGATGGACTTATTTTAGGTAGATTTTGGCTTTTAAGCTCTTTTTTATTATTGGAGGTGTTTGGGAAACACAAAAAATACTTATAAGCAATTTTTTTATGCTAAGAAAGTACAAAAAGAAGCTAAAACCCAAAAGTTGGATACAACCAACTTATGGCTTTCTGCTTTTAGCTTATAAGCTACTTAAAAAAAGCCAATCCAAACACCCCCTAAATATGTTCTTTGCACTGCGAGACCTATACAGAAGCCGCTTGCTAACTCCTAAACAAGTGGTCACTTTATTTCAGAATAACTAACAGGTCTTAGAGTGAGGTAACAAAGTATCAATTGCAACAATTACCAAACCTAACTAATATTTGCTTGATGTTTTTGAATCAAACCAAAGAACAAGAATGAATGCAAACAAAAGAAATTAAAAAGAAAAAGAAAAGCAACTAGCTCAAGGATAACAATGTTCTTCAATAACCAAGTAAAAGAACCTAGGTGGACAACAACAAAAAGGAGCTTAGTGTCCATAGCAGGAATACAAAAGTAGAGTGGGGATATTTATGCCTATTACCAAAAGGGAGCAACATAAAGTGGTCGAGGAAGTATATACTATAGCAATCGTGCTTAAAGTATAAATGAAATGAGTGGAACAAAGTGTCGCTTCGGGGGTACAAAGTATGTAAGCAGATTACCCTTACCAACAAATAAATACAACTAGAGATACTGATGAAAAACAAGGGACCTACTTCCCATCCTAGGGGTTAGCAGGTAAGAAAGAGAAGACTTAGCTGGGTGGAAAGTACATATTATAAGCTTCTGTTAATGTCAATACCTGACAACCTCAAGTTCTTTAAAAAAATATTATTGAGATACTAGAAAAATTAACTAGACAAAAGTAGGATCAACATGATTGACATTTACATGCACAAGCACCACTGATATCAATATTCAGTGGCTAATTCAACAATAAGAACAAAAAGTACTCAACTTTACAATGATACCTTCAAGCTACCACTACAACTACAAGGAATCTCCAAATTTTCCATGCTATCTTCTTCCTGGCAAATTCGGCATTCCACAGTTTGAACTAATGGTTCTTCTTCAAATCCAGCTTCTGGTTCTTCTTCTTCCTCACCAGAGATTGACGGAACAACTCTGTGAGAGTAAGAACTTCCCCCTGAGGATCCTGCATCCTCAGCACCTTGCATCAAATGTGAAGATTCAGGTGTGATGAGACCATCAGCACATAGAACCGAGTGTCCTCCCATTAGAAGTTCACTGATGTATCCTAAAATCACCAAAAACCATCTCACACACATAACAAAAGGAAAAATAGAATGAAAAACGCACCAGTCACAACATATTACGACAAACGTCAAATTCAAGGCTAGTAGGCCTATTGAAAAGCTAATATATTTGGGAGAATTTACGGTTGGGTAATCTATTTTACCTTTGTATGGTATTGCATGCTGCTGCCGTCCCCTTTGTCTGGAAACATTTAGACATGTGACGATTTCATTAAAGACCTCTTGGGCACTTTTTCTTTTTATTAATGACACTATAATGCCACAATTGTAGGCAAAAATGTTCTAGTTTGATTTCCCAAAACAGAAATGTCATATCTAAACAACAACAAAAGAATAAATGATAATCAAGAATTGCAGGTTTTAGTGTTTTACAAATAGGGCCACCTAACTCTTGAAAATTAATTTTTAGGATAGGTAACATAACCAACTAATGTCCAAGAGTTCACACTGAGTCATTATGATGAACAGAACATATAGGTTACAGGTTAAAGCATTAGCGGCAAGTTGTAAACTTTATACCACAAAGACTGATTTCCTAACTTCTCCATATTTGTCTTTCTATATATTTTAGTCAATGTTAACAACAGAAAAAGAAAGAAAACATTTTCTACCATCAATCTCCCTAGTCCGATGAAACAGAAGCAATAATTTAGAAATCCCAACAAATTGATCACCCAAAAAGATAATCTTGAACGAAGAACAAAAACAAAAAATGAGAGAACAAAATGATGTCGATCGGTGAGGTACCTGAATATGGTGTTGTTAATGGGTTTTGCTTTCTGAAGCCTAGTCGAGAAGCGATTCAATTTGTACAACCGTTCCGCAAACAAGACTGAAGAGAAGTTGTAAGCACTATTTTGCCAGATATATTGGATTACAAAGAACTATTATGAACAAGATTCCCTTCGATTAAGTTAATTGAGGTCTATAGATAACCGACCCCAAAATGCTTCTCTCTACCCAAAGTATATAACTAGTATATAGTAACTACTAACTAGAGTAGTGAGATGGTGACGTGAGATTAATTAAAAACTTTGGCCTGTATATATTTTATATAATAAAAGGGAAAATGACGTTTTTAGTCCTTGTGTTATTGCCTAATTCCACTTTTAATTCTTGTGATATTTGACTGTGCACATTTAACCTTGAATTAACTAGACTGAGCGATTTTGATCTAATTACTAAGAAATGTTAACTTTGTTACAAATCACTTATTAACGGAAAGGGCAATTCTGGTACTATTAAGTATTACCAAATCCGGCTCCCCTCCATTTCGTCAAGTGCACGTCTAGATTAGAGACATGTGTCATATTTAAAGTTTAAATGTCAATATTATATTATATTATATTAACAAATATCATAACCATAATTAAGTCAACTAATTTTTGAAAACTACTCTCCAAATTTGGTAAGGATTATAATATATTCTATAAAAAATTTGATATTTACTAATATCATTAATTTCTATATTATATTTTTGTATTTAAATATTAAATTGTAAATTTTTAGTTTTAAACCATTTTTTTAAATGATAAAAGATTGTTATTGTGCGTTCTTTTGATTACTTCTTTATTACTTCTGATCAATTTCAATATTCTCCTTTTTTTGAATTATTTTTCAGCTTATTTATTTCTACTAAACAATTTGCAGAACGGAAAATGATTTTTTTTGTCTATTGTTTTTCAAAAAAGAAAATATAATCAAATAATTGGAGTGGATTAGTAAGATAAATAAAATAGATATCTTCTTATTTCTTATAAAAATAGTTTAAAATAAAATTAGATTTCAACAAAATTTCATGAAAAAAAAACATTTAAATTAGTTGGGTGACTTTTTAAGTGAAATATCAATAGTTGAGTGACTTTTGAGTTATAATCATTAATTTCATATTATATTTGTGTATTTAAATATTAAATTGCAAATTAAATATATAAGATGAAATTAAAGATATTAATAAATATCAAATTTTGTATGGAATATATTGTACTTCTTACCAAATTTGGATAGTAGTTTTCTAAAATTAGTTGACTTAATTATGGTTATGATATAATCTTGATCTTTAAACTTTAAATATGACACATGTGTCCAATCTAGATGTGCACTTGACGAAATGGAGGGGAGCCGTATCCAGTATTAGCTATCATACTTTATTTATTGTATAATAAAATAATTCTTTTATCATTTAAATTTACTCTAGATTCATGTGCTAGCATACTGTCAGAATTACCATGGCATATATTGCATTTACTTTTATTTTCTCCTTCATTTTTAATTCTTTATCTCTTTCTCTCTCTTAGAATCACATGCAAATACATCAGTGTTTCATCTCTCCTATCTTATCTCTTTCTCTCTCTTAAAAATCAAATGTAGAGCTCCCTAAAAATTGATTTAATACTAAAGGAAAATATACGATAGAACTCATATTGAAGTGATTTTTGTTTCAATTGAATCAATTTTTAATATTTCTTCTCAGTTCTTCTTCAACTCGAGATATGAGCTAAGTCTTTTCGATTTCGCCTTACCGATTCGGCCAAGCGATTTTGGTTCTTCAACTCTACATTTTCACTGATATTTGCTTAAGCTTTCAAATTTAGGTGTACTTACATACTTGAAGGTTTTATTCTCTTCTAAAGTATAAATGGTGTGTGCATGACAACTCTAGTTTAGTTGGCCTGATGAGTATGGGTGTGATGAATTACTTTTTGGGAAATCACTTTTTCTTTTGCCTAAATCTATTTGTATCCCTTTTAAAATTGTAGTAACCCCTTTTGAAGGTGCTGGAAATGAAAGGTCTGAGCCTGCAGGTTCAATAATTGCTTTACCTCTCGAATTTCGACGGGATCTTTGTCGTTTGCGGAGGTATCTTTCACTTTGTAGTATTGCAGATTGGTTAATAGTGAAACTAATAGAGTAATATTTATCAACATTTTGAAGGTGCCTAAATCTATTTGTATCCCTTTTAAAATTGTAGTAACCCCTTTTGAAGGTTCGAGCTTGCAGGTCCAATAATTGCTTTACCTCTCGGATTACAACGGGATCCTTGTCGTTTGCGAAGGTATCTTTCACTTTGTAATATTGCAGATTGATTAATAGTAAAACTAATAGTTATCAACATTCAAATGTCCTATCTCACTAAAAATCAGTAAAATGTGGTTAATTGTGAAGTTTGCACTGTTTTTGTAGTGCTCGAGTGAAATTATTTATCTTGATTGTGAAGAGACAATATGCATTTCAAAGTGTTGGTATTATGTATTTTACTTGTAAAGTGTGATAGTGAAAGAACTGATTCTAGATATTAACTTATTGGATTGTTTGATGTAAGATTGTTATATAGGTTTTGCATTATCTTGAATGGTGTGTAGATGCGGGAAATTCAATTCAGAGATAGAAGGGTCGAGTTTTAGGCAGTGAATTTCCCTCCGGTGGTCTTTCAATACATTTTTTGGATATGTAGAAACATAACAATCTCTTTATTGTTAAAACAGTGGATTGATGCATGTGATCTTACTATAGTCATCTGCAAAAAGTTCAAATCAAGAATAAAATCAAACTGTTTAAGTTGCATCTAGTTTTAAGAGGAAACAAAAACATGTCACGAAAGCATAAACAACTTCAAAGTCAATAGGAAAGAGAACAATCTAAACTCATGCCCCCATTGTCATGAGAAAATTTTTGGCTTGTATTTAAGGAACATTTTTCTTCTTAGCATATGCTCTATTTCCGACTCTTTTGCTAGTTTGAGAAAGCGCCTCCTGTAAGCTAGACAATGGGTCATATTGTTTTCCTATTCTCTGGATGAAATGTGACCTTGTACCATCTCTAGAATGCTCATTAATTTCTTCTAAACTGAATGCAGAACTCCTCAGTGGGATTTGAGATTGTGCCCTTGGTTGGTTAAGTTGACTGGCCTACAATACATAATAAAATAAACTAAGTTAGTAAAGTTCAATACAGACAACATAAATAGACAATACGAATGGTAATTACGATTTGTTTAGTCACAAATGAGGAGTTGGACTGTACTGATGCCACACTCTCAGTAAGAGTTCTTGAAACCTACATTGAAATAACATTTTTAGTAGTGCTACTCTTAATAAATATTCAAGGGACTCGACTTATTTTGAAAACTTACTTCTATTTCATTATTAAGTGTAGATGAACCTTCTTTGCTGACTTCCTAGTTAACTTCTTGTTGTTGAACCTCAAATTGATTGGTTCTTATAAGAATAGGACATTTTCTACTATTATGTCCTGTTTTTCCACACAATTCGCATTTTTTTTGCCCTTTCTTGACGCTTTTAAAAGGGTATTATTTCCAGAATCTGATTCTTTTTTAGTTGTCTCTTCATTTCCTCTCTTTCTTAGTTTTCTTGGTCTACCTGACTGAGCTTTATATATGGGTGGCAATGGTGGTTCTACTCCAGTCTTAGACCATTGCTTAGAGCTATTAATTGGCAAAATAGATGGATATAACTCTTCATATATTGCTCAACCGTGTAACATTCATGAACATACTTTTCAAGTTCATCCTTCTTAACCCTTATAGCTGCAATAGCATGATTACAAGGTATCCATATTAAGTCCCATCTCTTACAAGAACATGTCCTCTCCTTAAGATCAACAAAGAATAATCTTAGATGAATGCCCTCAATTTGGTAATGAAATTCATCAGATTTAATGGCAATACACTCAGCAGCCTTATCCTTATTTTTCTCTAGCTTCAATAAGATTCGTGGACAGATTATGTGGCTATGGTTACTCATTTTATCTCTGTTCTTCTGAAGTCTTGGCATCGTATAGATCCTTATTGATTCAAGCATCGTCAAAATATGTTGGTCTCTTGCTGGTAGAAGTACGCTGTTAAATGACTCACACATATTATTCAATAACATATCACACTTTGTGAATGAAGAGAAAAAAGCTCTTGACCAGTGAATGGGAGGTTTATTCATGAACCACGCTTAGGGGCATCTATATCTATCTTTGACATTTCTTCCATATGCTTGGAAAATTCAGGTTCTGTAGTTGCCCTGTCAGCTTTCCATAGGACTTCTTTCAATGCTTGTCCTCCAAAACCTTCAGTTTTAAAATTATTGTGCAGATGCCTCACACAAAATCTGTGTGCGATATCTGAAATTATCTCATCAAATGCTGGAATTAAACCTTTTTGTTTATCAGAAATGAAAGTCCAAGAAAAAGAATTTTGGGAGATTCTTAGATCCTCATCAAGAAGTGTAAGAAACCAACTCCATGTTTCCTTCAATTCACCTTCCACTATTGCGAATGGAACATGATACATGTTGTTGTTGGCATCAATGCCTACTGCAGTCAATAGTTGCCCTCCCTTTTGGTAGCCTTTCAAATGGCATCCATCAACCCCTATTATAGGTAGACATCCAGCTAAGAATCCTTGTTTACAAGCTGCAAAACACACATAGAGTCTTAAAAATCTTTTTCTATCTTTGACCATTGTTTTTGGATTATCATCCAACTTCAAAATACATGTAGTCCCTGGGTTACTCCTCCTTAACTCTGCACAATAGTCCCACAACATATTAAATTGTTCTTCTTTAGTCCCTGTAATCAGATCTAAGGCCTTCTTTTTTGCCCTATAAGATTGATGCCTACTGAGTGTGCAACTATGCTTTCTCATCACATAAGCTTGAAATTCTTTCACACCCAACTTGGATTAATTTTGAACTCATCTACATATTTCTTAGCCAAAAATCCAAAGTCAACAGTTCTATTTTCTCTTTGATTTCCACATGAATGATCAGGGCCTATTGTTTTGATCATGAAAGGTTCATCTTCATTAGCCTTTGATGCGTATATGAACCATTTGCAGTTAGATACGTTACAAATTGCCCTTGCCCTCCTACTTTCATTTTTCTTAAACTTGATGTCTTTTTTCATCATCACAACATGCATTTCCACTGCCTATTTGAACTCTTTACTACTACTGAAAATTATATTAAGTGTAAACTCAAATTTTGGATCTTCCAAATCCCTTTTTGCATTAAAAACAATGTATCTTTTTGAATTATCATCATCTAAACCTCCTTGCAAACTCATTAGTTCATCATCTGATGCATCACAAACTTCTTCTTGACTATTACTGGGAATCTTAGCCATGTCGGAGGCAACGCCAAACTCAATAGTTTTTTCTTTAAATTGGTTATATCTTATTTTTTCATTAACACCAATCCACTCAGCAGTAGAGTCGATAATTTTATCAAAAATCATGTCATCTCATTCCAAGGAATAATCAGAGTCATGAAATGACTCACATTTTCCACTTGTGGCGTCACTTTCCACTATTACATCAATATCTACCAAGCTCTCTTCACCTTGAAGTCGAGCCACTTAAATATTAACCACATCGTAGGTCCATTGATCTTCATCTGTGTGCTCCACAAATATCTCCACCTCTCTACTGTCAGGAATTTTGTGGATAAGATTATATATATCTATATCAGTTGACAAAAGTCGTAAGCTTATGTCAAAATAAGGCTCAAACTTAAACCAAAATTTCACTTTTCTATCATCGACTTCCAACTTTTTCATACATTGTCTCATTTGAATGATAGAATTTTCACCTCCCTTACAGTAGTCATAGTAGGCTATTTGTCCACCAACGTAGTTAATCTCCTGTTCGAACACCCACTGACAATTATAGTGCAATTTAAGAGTGTACATTCTTGGATCTTCATCTATTATCAGAAAAAATATGATATTTAGTGTCAGTATAACAAACATCACCAATACAGAAAATACAAAAAGAAACATATAAATCCAACAACAAAATGTAACCAGTCCTTGCAAGTTCAAATATTTGTTGAATTTGAATTATTAAGTAATTGTGCAACTGATGTCCTTAAAGAAGGAACTGTCAACTTGTCATTTTTTTTTAATTACTATTCAACTTTTGAAAGCTTCTTTTTATATACTTTTTCAGAAAACATGAAGGTAGGACAATCTTAGGAGTGAATTAGGCCTTGACCCTTACTTGTGTATTTCATAAAAAAAATAAGACTTGAATATTGACATATATTTTAGCGTCCAATACGAGGGGTGAAATGAATGTTGTAACTATGTAGCAAAGTTGAGATCAAAATGAAAGAGTTTGTAGGACTCCTTTTCCTTTACAAGTTGATCACTGGACATTGTCCAAAATATAAGCAATAATAGTATTCACTTTATCTATAGTGAGATAAAAATATTTCATTGTGTAGCTCTAATAAATAGCATCAATATAAAAAAATGTGAGTAATCATTCAAATTTAGAATATATACTATAAACATGTTATTTTTATGCTTTCTGATACTACTAGTATAATGCAACTGCGTGTGTGTTGATCAGTAATTTTGTTTTTTCGTTTTAGTTTCTTGATATTGTTTGGTATCAATCTAGTACTGAAGACCAATATAGCTTTAATTTATATAGATTAAGTAATAGCAGTACAAGATATATTAATATAAACACAGGAACATTTTCTAAAAAGTTATAATGTATATTTATCTAGTATGTATTTATGCTTTGATTTGCCACATCAATATTTAATCTTTTTTTTTTGATCAATCAATATCTAAGTTATAGTCTAATTAACTTGATAGAGTACTTACATGTTGGTGTGAATTGTAGTCCATTTTTACAATGCAATTTCATTGTCATCCTTTTTCTTTTTCAGGAGGTATAGAAAGCAAACTTTGAATGCCCTAGAATTGTTGTCACACAAGAGAAAAACAACTAAAGAGAAGTTAGTATCAAGATATACGAAGTCTCTCAATTATTCATGATCAAACCATTAATTTGCATCAAAGTGAAAGAAGAGATGAAGACAACATATGGTTATGAGGCAAAGGATGCGACATAAATACTTCTAAATTTTTGTACAATTAGATTTTTTCAAGTATTTTAGCTAATAGTACTAGAATTTCCCTTTCCGTTAATAAGTGATTTGTTAACAAAGTTAACGTTTCTCAGTGATTAGATCAAAATCACTTAGTCTAGTTAATTCAAGGTTAAATGTGCACAGTCAAATATCACAGGGACTAAAAGTGGAATTAGAAAATAACACAGGGACTAAAAACGCCATTTCCCCTATAAATTTTTTTGGAAAAGGGTCAAAAATATCTTGGACTATTCGAAAAAGTTTATATATACCCATCATTCACCTATTGGCTCAGTCCACCTTTTGGATTCATTTATACCCTTAAAATTAACATTCATTTCTTTTTTTAATTATTATTATTGTTATATATTATATGACATCTTTCTATTGGATAAAATTAAATTCCAATTCACATTGGATTTTTCCTCGTCCACTCCGACCCATACCCATAACCTCATGCCCAAACCCAATTAAAGACCTATTTAAATGAAAAATAATTGATAAATTTCTCTTTCTCCCTGGACCCTAGTGTCTCTTTTCTTCTTCAACGATTTCAAGATCTATTTCTGGTCAAATTTCTAGCGCAATACTATATTGAAGTTGAAAGATCAAAGTTAGAGTATTAGTTTTGGAAATCTTCTCTCCATTCAAATGTCTGAATCTTCTACTGCTTCTTATCTTGACGCAAGAGTGTCTCGTATATGTCATTGCGGAATGGTGTTGTTGAGCCCACCAACCTACTTTATTCACCAAAGAAAATTACCAGGAAAGGTAAGGTAGCTATGACCTCAAACTAGTTGGTTGTAGAGAAGGAAAAAAGAGTCGGTAAATTAAAGGCTATGAGAGGCAAGCACCCACTTGAACATTCACACCTTATCATGATACGACAACCTCTTAACATCCTTACATGTGTCCGCTCTATATTTGTACTCGTCGGTACACTTAGGAGCAGCAAAATTAGCCTCATATAGAGAATGTTGGATTGTTCTCTTAGATATATCCACATTGCGACCCCGCACTTGTACATTAGACTGTACGAGTTGATTTCTAGTACATTCCCTGTAGCGACCCTTTCAAAATGGTACCCCTACTTAAACAAGAAATCTAATTAAAATACTCGCGACATTCAAAATCAATTAATGAGGAATACTGATTTTAATCTAGTAGAGGGATTAGATTCATAACGAACTCAAAAATAAAATAAAATAAATGAAAAAAATAATCTAGGCAATTAACCGACCAGATCTTCATGCATATATTAACCTAACACTCGAGGTGAAATAACAAGAATATTACACTTTCGAGTACCGAAATCAGCCAACTCATGCTTCACACAACTTTCAAGACATATAGCAAATTAGTATATTACAAAACTTGGGTTTACACACCCCAAAAAGATAAAAAATGTATAACCATACTTATATTACAACCCATGGTGACATGACCAAATCAGCCCCCAAAATCTCATGTAAATATACAGTACAAAGATCATGTACAAGTCCCAAGGTTTATACAAAATATAGATGCCTATATGCAAATGTGATCTTCCTTAAGGCTTTCAAAATCTCCATCATCAATGACTAGCTTCAAGCATCATCGCGAACAGCGCCTATGATAGAAACAACCTTCGCTAAGCATATAGCTTAGTGGTGTGCAAACTATAGATTTGGAGGCCTCAAATTCACCAAGTTATCATTCTCAAGTCAAGGGCAGCACGATCAGAACAAAATCAGTAAATCAAGTAACCAATACACAAGGAGTATCAAGTTCAATATTTAAAGGTCCAAATGTTAAGAAAGCTCATAACACAACTTTTCAAGAGATTCAATAACAAGGCTCACCTAATATATACATCATGTCGTCACACCAGGCACCAACAGGTGTCAAGAAGGGTCAAAACCCAATAATCAAGAGAACCAAGAACCATATTAAAAATGGCTTTCTAGTTCGTACTTAAAATGGTCAACTTCCATTCTTAAGACGGACTAAAAATCCAGAGTTAAGATGACAAATGATCCGAACCAAGAGGCATGCCAAGAGTGACAAAGTCACAGCCACAAGAAGGACAAGGTCCCAACAAGAGTGCCAAGTGATCAAACAGTCCGTACAAGGGGGCAAGTTACATAAGCGTCTTTAATGTATTAAAGAATACCAATACGACAATGCAAAGTGACAAGAGGTAACCAAGGTACTTAGATAGCTTTCAGATATACCAGTAGGTAAAAAGAGTACAAGTATAAGTTTATACACAAACCTTAGTTCTTTAGCAAAAAAACAGTCCAACAAAACTTCACGAGTTCAAATCGTAGACCAACCAGCGTATCAAGGTCTTCAACTCGTACACGAGGAAATACAACCTTTAAAAAATGAATTCAATCGCTTATTTACTTTCTAGTAGCTCAATAATGATGGCGTAACACAGCGTTATCATCACAAGTAAGCCTAACTTGTACAAATACGACTATATTCCCGAAACAGAAATTCTGCCCAATAAAAGCACTTCATGTCGCAACTTAGATTTGAAACAGAAAACGGCCAAAATGGAATTTATATCCTTCATAAAAGATGTAGGTACATCTCTTAAGCTTTCAAATAATCAAGAATCACCACAAAATACGCTTTGTACAAAAAGATATAAACAAAACACTAACAGTTGAACATACATGATTTCAAATTCCAGAATCTAGACAGAACATGTCATAGGATTCGTCCCTTATTTTGTAGTCCTAATAGCTAAATTAGAGTTTACCATAAACATAAGAGTTGTAGGTATAGGAATCAGCTTTCCAAAACATATTTATTCACCTCAAAAGAAGCTATACAGAACGAGATATTCTAAAATTACTAAACACTACCCAACTTGTAAAAAAACAAGTTTTGATTACTCACCAAAAGGTAGGATGTCTCGACTTCCAGCTAGAAGGACCAAGGTTTTCTCTTGTGATTTTGATGAAAATCTGGTTAGAAAATGTTCTTATGTTCTTGGACTTCAGTTCCAAACGAAAATCACAAGAGGAGGTGTGATAATATAGTCTAATGAGTGATGCTTAGTCATATATACAACTGTCCCTAAAGGGTGCTGCCCCATTTTATTGTGTGCTGCCCTAAATGTATATATATACACCTATATGTATATAATTGTTATGAACACTTTCAATTTATATGTAATTTTAATTAGAAAAAATTACGTAAATACCCCCATACAATACCTTAAATTACGAGCACAATCTATTTTAAACAAGATTGCATATATCACAAAATTTCAAGTTCCCAAAATAAGAGTAAAACACATTGTAGTAATTAAGAAATGATGCATCGACATGCAAGAGTTGATCTAGTATTTTAGGGGTGTTACATTCCCCTTTCGGGCTTTTATATTGTTGTGGCATATGCGACATAAAATTCTTTAACTATCTTTATAGTGTACTTTTCCAGGTGGCTTGCCCATCCGATCTAGATAGTGCTTGTCAAATAGTGCCTTAATATCGAGCAAGTTACACAATCAGGTGGTGTGGATTTGCGGTCCTCTAGGATGCTTCGCTTCATTTTCCCCTTATCATTTAGGGCTATACCACACTGATAGATTTATCGCATAGCTGGGACCTGCTTACTAGTATCTTCTCAAGCGTTGCCTTTCTTCAGTATCACTACTCAAAGTATACCTAGGTGTAACATGGCATATAGAACCCCGAAAGGGCCTACACAAGTCATTTAACATACATCATACAATATTATAGAAATAAAGATTTCAAAAGCAGCATTCTCATATCATAAAAGAGTTTGACAAAGCGGAAGTCTAACATACTCTCAACAAGCCATCTAATTTATCGGAAGAAGGAGTTGGAAAGTAACCCATACACCACATACAATGTCTGAAAATTGAGAGGAAGAAAAGCTATAAAAGTGTCTTGGTCCTCGAAACACGAGGACTCATCAATCTTCGTATCGTCAAGGGAGATCAACAAGCCACAAGTATGAGAGCTAGGAGTGTCAAACCCTACATTAGTGAAACAATTTACGCACAAGTATGCATTAGTATATGGAATGTACTAAATATGATAGCAATGCACAAAAGATATGAAATCATATTAAAAGTACTTTTCATGACATGCAATGACCAAGCTAAAGAATAAGATAAGTTGTTTAGAAAACACAAGTCATAATCATAGTCAATGCAAGCTTATCATATTAAAACATTTTGTGAGATACTTTGAAAGTAGCCTAGTTCATTATTGTGGGATGTTTACCATTAACCGACATAGACCATGTGAGCTAAAACATGGAATCTAGTGTCTATCTCACACTGAAAAGAGATGTCCTACTTGCCAAGGTAAGGACCATAAACTTCTAGCTTATAGGGATTCACTAGCTATGTTACTTAAGCCAAATCCTATGGGGCATGTAGTTAGAGACAAGGAGATTGCCACTAGGGAACCAACCTCTACTAACAGGAGAACCTCCATCTCAATATCCTCTCGGTGCTAAGTAAAATCCCATGGAATAGTCATTAATCATATTCCTTTCATCATCCATGCAGGAAAGGCAGAATTAAGCTACCAATCCAAGCTAAAGAAATTTAGAATAGCTCTTTAAATCTTGATTCAACTTAACTGAGAAACTTTTCAACCTTTGAATCCTTATGTGAGAAAAATCTTTCATAATATCCTTGATACTTTCATCTAAAGCATCCTCAAGTCATATACATAAATTTCATAAAAGCACACATATCTTCATAAATTCATAGTTCATAAGCTTCATCATGTATTCATAGTTAAAATCATGAATCATGCATGGGTTCATATGAATTCAACTCAAAACTATGTAAATACTTCAATTCATGCATTAGAAGATAGAAATTAAGCAATTAAATCATAATTTAGAAGAACTCATGAATATTGAATAAAATCCTAACTTTGAATTGAAAATTAAACTTGTAGAATTGGGATCTTTGGGGACCCAATGGAGGAAAAGACTTCATAGGTTAATACTAACATACCTTGATGATCAAACCCCAAAATCTATGGTGAATTGAAAACCTGGAAGTGAAACCTTAGTTGCTTCTTCCTTTGCTTGAGAGCTAAATTTGGGGAAACAACTTGGAGGGAATTTGGAATTTAGGAGAATGATTTTAGAATGGGTAGTATTAGGACTTAAAATACTTGTATAGGTCTTAGAATAGAGGTCAAAATGACATATATTATGTATTAGATGCATTGGAAAAGACTAAAATAGCCTTGACTTAAAAGCTGATGGGTTCCAGTGCGAAGGTCCGTGAAGATGATTGTGAAAGGTCATCTTTGCGTGAGTCCTTGGGGATCTAGTTTATGGAAAGTTCCATGGGTCGTGGACCACTTCACGGTCCGTGAACCCAACCATTGAACCAGCCCTAAACTTTTCCGACTCGATCTATGGGTCGTTCACCTCTCGACGGACCATACATCAGCCTATGACCACTTCACCACCACCTTTTTCAACAATTTCCTCTCCTAATCAAACTTGCCAAATTTGAAGGTGTTATAGTATCTCCCCCTTGGGAACATTCATCCTCGAATGGGACTCAAGCTAGCATGAATAGAGTAGGATAGATACTAACAACCCAACATGAATGCAATCACATAAACAGAGGGGGATCTAGGATTTGAACTTCCTGGGTGCCAAGTAGACACATTGATTAGATCACTAAATCAACCTTAGTTTCGATTCCGCACAAAATCCATAAAGCATAACTTTTTTAAAAATAATTTACTAATATTATAAAGGGAAAAAGGATAAATATATCCCCGAACTATCGTAAATGATATGCAGATACCCTGTCATACTTTTGGGACATTGGTGCCCCTGCCGTCCAAAAACTAGAGCATATATGCCCTTCACTCTAACGGAAGACTCAATGTTGAGAATATGACACGTGTATGTCCGTTAGTATAAGATTATGACATAGAGAATATTTTTATCCACCGATCCGACATTTATTAATAGAGAATATTTTTATTCAATGTGACATAGTTTAAAGCTATTTTTAACACTTCTCCATCAAACAAATAACTAATAAAAAATTATAAAAATCAAAGATCAATAAATTGAATTACTCAACAATAATTACTAATTAAAACTAAGCCAACTAGTATTAAAAAGAAAAAGGGATATATGATCTTCAAAATATGCATTGTTGAAGCTGATTTCCTCATCTATTCGAGGCTGCAAGTCTTTTTTTTTTTATAAAAAAAAGTCACTTCCCAGATTCAATCCTGCGTCTGGAAGGTGGGATTCTCGCCTTTTACCAGTGGCACCACAACACCTTTTGGTTCCGTGGGTGCCATTTGTTTATTTATATACATCGTACATATATACACATATACATACATTACGTTTCGACCGAAGCTCGTGGGTGACGTGGCAATCCCACAAGCCTTAGTAACAAAATACATATAATTTTTATTTGTTTTTCTCGTCGAGGATTTTATATATACATTAACTATTCTTCTTATCATGTTTAAAATATTAAACCTTTATATACTAATGCAGTAATCTATTTATTTAATATAAAAGTGAATTATTATTATTACTTTTAAAATATTGATTTAGAAGTTGTGGAAAGATAGTTAAAATACTTTGCATTAAAAATATATGATAACTTTCCGTAAAAAAGGGAATCACATAAATGCTTATTAAATATTTTGTGTTTTTAAAACAAAATAAATAGATAATTATAACTTTGTAAATCCTAAACTTCAGCAGCATTATCTTAAACATTTATCATGAAAGTGAAATTTTCTCTTTTTAAAAAAATTCGAACTCCTATATTTTTTTAACCTTTTTAAATTTTAATAATAAATACAATTATTCCCTATTTTCTAGAATTGATTTAAAATCATTTTTATAATAATTTTAATTATATAAAAAATCTGTTTTTAGCATTATGTTAAATATTTATCACTAAAGTAAATTTTCAACCTTTTTTAAGAAATGGTTTTTTACTAATTTATAAATTGGATTTAAAAAAAATATTAAATCTTTTTTTTAAAATGTTGACAATTGTCATTATTTTTGTAAGTTGATGACATGTGTCTATTTTTATTTCAAATTTTATATTTATAATATTTAATTAGTTATATAATATTTAATTATTTATTATTTAAAATTTTAAAAATTTGTGGTGCTGACATGTGACGTTTTTTCTTCCCTATTATATATATAGATAGATTTTTGAAATTACACCTCCTAATATTAGAGAGATTGTGCCATTTACAAATTTGACTTTTAATGAGTGATAGTTATTAAAGTAGAATTTCTTCATTAAGTGAGATTAGACACTTTAAGTTTTCCTTTCTTTTCATTTTTGAATTATATTTACTTAAGGTATGTTGAAACTTATTTTTTATTATGTTGAATTTAAAATAAGAGTGTTATGTTAAAAATTGGATTATATATTTAGCTTATAGTTTCAGTTTTAGTTATTTTGTAGTATAATTGATATATTATTTTGTGTCAAACATTTTTGTTATGTTATGACATTATATTTGTAAATTATGTCCTTTGGCCAAGTAACTCGTTCATGATGTTCTTATAAAACGTGTTCTTTTACTTATTAAATGTAATTGAATTAAAATTTTATTAACTGGAAATCATTTATCATTTTTTTTCCACATTATTAGTTACAAATATATAATAATTAATTAGTATATTTTAAAAAAAAACTGTATGTATCTTAAATACCTTATTTAATGTCATTTATAAAGACACATATTTGTCAAATACTAACTTCAATTTTTTTATGATTAATTTTATTTCAAAATTAATTTAACTGTGTAATTATGCTTGTGCAACCAAACAATACACCTTTAATTACACTGTAATTAGATTATGAAAAACAAATAGGCTATCATAATTACTATATTGAGTAGTTATTATGTAACACCCCGAAAATATCTAAGTTAAGACTCGAACCATTCTTCATTTACTTGTAGGGTCATATAGGGTGATTCCTAAATTGTCCATATGTTTAAAGGTAAATTACTTAGTGTGATAATGATTTTGGATATCAATTAAGGTCACTAGAAACTCCTAACACAAAGTTGAGTTGAAAATTTCCTTACCGATTAAGTTTTGATGTAAGATTCTCTTGGGTCAACTTCAAAAGACCATATCTCTTAGAATATAAAGAGTTACGTGGCCCATAACCTATCAAATTAAAGGTATTTGAATCCTCTTTCCAAGCCCACTAATTTTGCATCAATCTAATTTCTGAGGAAAAAGTTATGACCATTTTACTAATTGATACAGTGTAGTGACGAATTAGCCGACGAGAAAACATTAAAAAAGGATCTTTTTGTCTTTTTACCTCCAATAAAATCCTAAACGAATTTCTTGAATAATAAAAGGCTCAAAACAATTAAATTTTCATCTTTTAATCCATCATTCTCTTTTCTCTCAAAACCCTAAGGAAAAATCAAAGTAGAAGACTCCATTTAAGATTCTTTCAATCTTTTTCATGATTCTTTCAATCTTTTTCAAGATTCTTCTTCAAGGTAAGTCCTTCTACAAGAATTTAATTTTTTTCCAACTCAAATTCCTCCATACAATTATGAACCACTAATGAAAATCATAATTCTTGGTCATAGAGATTTCAAGAAACTAATTCAAGAATCTCAAAAAAGGTTTTCTTGATTTTTCTCCGTCAAGCTACGGTTTCAAGGCTTCTAATCAAGTTCTTTTCAAGATTCCTCAAGAACCTTGTTCTTCCAGGTATGTAAGATTATCATAGTGTTGGACTAGTTCGTCCTCACGACCTACGTCTACTTTGAAATCAGTAAAAGAGAAATCTATAATTCTACCCCTTGATTTGAGTATTCTTGAGATAAGTTGATTTTGAGTTCTTGAATTCTTGATTCTTTTGAAATTCTATTCCTAAGTATTGAGTTTCTATATTTTTATTGAGATCCTTGAGTTGATTTGTGCATGTCTATAATTCAGCATGAACCCTATTTTGAGTTATAAATATTGAGAAGTTTTACAAAGCCAACACTTGAGTTTTAAACTGAGTTTTTGAGGAAGTACATATGAGTTTTGAGAAAAAAGTTTAAAGGTTCTATTCTAAAGACTTAAGAGTTTCTAATGTTATTTTATTCATGTATATACATATACATATGTACCTATGTTAATTATTGGACTTGAAAGATAAGTTCATAAGTGTATGTTTTCAAGAAGGTTAACACGTCGCATATTTATTTCAAGTAATGTAAGAAGTCCATTCTTTGAAATGGGTGAATTGAGCACAAAGTTATATTAATTATTTTGGGAGTAGTATCGAGCATCGAGTTGGGTTTGAGTCTTTTATGATTCGGAAGTCCCATATATAGAACTATGTAACCGGCGTAGGATAAGATAGCATTGATTCGTCATGCGACTCCTCACTGCCCCTGAGAAGGCTAATTAGATGGATCCATAGTCACAATATCATCCTATACCCCCGGCAAGGTATATGATGGGCCTTTGCAACGTGCGGCGGGGGCATTGTATCATTGCTAGACTCATAGTAATGATTGTCGGTTAGAGAAACTCCCCACAAGTAAAGTATATTATTTTCATGTTGCTTTCATTGTATATTTAATTGTAAAGCTTGAATGGTTTTCGCTTCATGTTCATGTATTGATTCAGTTGAGTTGCTTTCAGTCATTCAGTTCAGTTATTTGTTTACTCAACTATATTACATACTCGTACATTCCATGTACTGATGTCATTCGACCTGCATCCTTTTATGATGCATATATAGGTGTTCATGATAATCAACAAATGCTTCGGTAAGATCATTCTACACTCCAGTTAGCTTTGGCGAGCCTCATTGTATTCCACAGGACTTCACAGTTACTTTCCAGTTGGTAGTTTTGAGGTGTAATGGGTCTTCTCCCGACACTCCAGTTAGCTTTGGAGAGTCTTTCATTTCAGATATTTTATTTAAAACTTGTGTTTCATACTAAGTATATTTAGCAAAGTTTTGAGATTCAATAAACTATTTTTAAACGTTTCTTTCAATTTGATGCTTATGTATGCTCAAGTTAGTCTTCCCCTTGTAGTCACCCAGGATGAGGATTCACTTGGGGACCAACAATGGTTTTGAGTGCCCGCCACGTCCAGTGTGTAGGCTTGGGTCGTGACATATTAGGTTGTGTAATTGTATAATTACAAGGATGGTAATTACACTAATTGTAATTAACATGTAGCTTTCCAAAGAGATCCTAAACAATTTAAGAATGATAGCATAACCAGTTTTGTTATATACTCTTGTTTTCAATCTTGAATTTTTTTTGGAAGTGTTTTTTGATTCTCTATTTCATGCCATGGGATGAGATTAAATGGAATAATGAAAATTCATATAGTCAATCCTATCTTATTTGCAATTGAGGTGTGATTATGGTTTCTTTGTTTCTATGAACTGTTGTTTTTTGCAACTCTTCTTTTAATCTGATGGTCTTCTGTAAAAAAAAACATTTACACCCCTTGTTGCGCCCAATTGCACACGTAAGTGTACGTAGTTGCGCATGTAATATAATGGCTCTTAAAGAACCGAATTATCAAACCCAAATGACTTGTCAATTAACTATTTACTAAATTATACTAGTCTAATTATTTATTTAAGAGTGATAAAAATGTTTGATTTTTATTTAAAATGAAAAGAATGCAGGAATGAAATAATATAATTACTTACAGTGATTTGGAAAATTCCAGGGTTGCAACATGTATAGGGTTTCATGTATCACATTTCATGTATGAATTAGCTACGGTTCAAAGGGTTGATTTTATGATCATGGTCTCCCGACCTCTAATTGCCTACTCCAATTAGCTGTCTAACTACATAGTTGAGGGGGGATAGTGTCACGACCCAGACCGTCGTGATTGACACCTACACTAACCCTCCGGTGGGAGAACCATTACTACAACCAAACTAAGCAACCTTAACCAAAAACTAAGCATTTAAAGATACAGAAGCAAGTTTAAATGACTAAAGAAATACGGAGTTCCCATAAACTTCGGAAGTCCAACAAAACAACTAACAACTATTGCGGAAGTTAACCCCTAGAACTGAAAGTCATTGTACCAAAACACCTAAAGTGCAACAAGTCTAATAAAAAGGGGTACAACCCCAACCAAACATAAGAAATATCTAAACACTAGTTTGAGTTCGAAGAGCATGGACTAAACAAAAATGAAGGATTCCATGGCAGCCTGAAAGAGCTGGCTCACCCTTGAAATCTGGTCTCGATCACTGATCTCCTAGCAAAGGTCTATCAGTAGCCGCCTGAAGCTGCCCTGTACTCAATAAAGAACGAGCAAGTGTAGTATCAGTACACAACCACAGTGTACTGGTAGGATCACGTGGCTATTCAGTAAGCGAACATATACACGCAATCACAAGACAGTAAACACACATATACAGAATATATAAATCAGTTATCATTTTAGAGCAATGTACAATTCCACATCCTCAATAACAAGTAGATACGTCAGTACAATTGTCCTCTCATGGAACACACACCTAAACTGTTAGTGTGTCAGAACGTGACACCCAATCTAATATATGTGTTGAAACGTGACACCCGATCCAATCAGCACAACCATAATCACAATTACACCCATAATGTACATACTCATAATCATAAAATTAATTATTGGTTCATGGCATGCAAATTGTTCATTCATACTGATTTCATTAGGTTTGATCCACAGTACCTCATTCACATACATGCATACATTACAATGAAGCAATTATCGACATATATCACACAAACATGAAATCAAACCATCACCTACCTCGAAACCAAGCTTGAATCCTCCTAAAACACTTGAGCCTTCCCTTTCCAGATTCTTTCCGCTTGGTCTTGGTCTAAAAACAATCAATTAACACAAGGATCAATAAACAAGGACTAATTTACCCGGATAATAATCAATCTATCTATCCATGGCCAAACCCAAGATCCTAATGTTCAATTGGGGCTTTTCCCATGATTAGCTTCAGGTCAAAACCCTCCCCAAATGATAGTTACCCAAGAATCTAAGTTTTACGAATTGAAAAATGGATTAGGGGAGTAAAAACCTTACCTTTAGCGCTAGAAGTGGTGGAAAATTGTCAAGAACTTGCCCTGGGTCGTCTCTTAGCTCTCAAGAACGAAGGTTTGCAGAAAATAACATTTTTGGGTTTTTCCCTGATTTAAGTCACGAATGTCCCGCTGTAGCGGGACCCATCCCAATACACTGGCCCCGCTCTGGCGGCTTGCGTGGAGACAGAAGGTCAGAATTTGAGTTCCAAGCTCCCATTTCGCAACACACCTTCAACCCTTGACGTTTAAAAAACTACCCTTTCACGCCAAGATCAGTTTCAGGAGTTCTACTCGCCCGAATTCGATTCCCTAAAGTTGTACGAGCTCCTGAACATCTTGGCTATCCACTAATGTGATCAAATTCATAATTAAATCTCCCATTCATTACCAGATTTCCCTAGACCTTACCTGACTCAGATTTCGTCCAAATCTGGACTAGGCTAGAAATTTCCAAGTCACTACTCAAAAGTTTTCTGGCCCAAGTTCTTTCCCTATTGGCTTTTCCATAATGACGGGAACAAGTCGTTACAATAGATACCAATTTACCCATCACTCGTCCCCGAGTGATAAACTAGGAAAAACTTGGTTAAGGTAAGAGTATAGTAGTATCTGAATCGTTGAATAGCTGGGGATACTTGTCTCGCATGTCCTTATCGGTTTCCCAAGTAGCTTCCTTAACCAGACGATGCTTACATTGAACTTTCACGGACTTTATCTCCTTGGTCCTCAGCTTCTGGATATTGCGATCAAGAATTGCAACCGGTTCTTCCTCATACTGAAGGTCTTTGTTTAACAAAACCGAGTCTCACTTTATGATGTAATCTCCGTCCCTAAACCAACTAATTGAATACCTACACATAATCGATACATGACCTTGACGACTAGATCAATATTAAGATTGTCGGACAACCATATATACGCATGATATCTCTTCTATAAATTCTCATAAGTAAGGTGGTACATGTAGAACCACTAGAATATTTTAACAACTCCAAGACAACACTAAATATGTCATCTGAAATAACCAAGTCTTCCCAATCATCCCACTCAACCAAGAGAACATCACAGGATCGGTACACCTGATCCACCACTAGGGATCCACCCACAAAAGTGAAAACACACGTGAGCATAGCTAGTGTGTCATACTCATAACCATGTACAAAATGAAAAGATGGTCACATAAGAATTTATGGAATAACTATTGAATAAAACTAAAGGTTTTCCTCTGAAGAGCCGATACCAACCATTTCCATTCAGTTGACTCCACATACTCTTCACATCATTCCATCGAAGCCCACACTCTCAAACACTCCGACCATTTACCTTACTCTAAACCAACACTTTTAAACTTAAACCTTTCTTAGGTACTTGACAATCAACAGTAATAAACTTTACGACTCAACCCAAATGTAAGTCCTTTCAAATGCTCAATACCTGATACAATTGATCATTTTGCACCTTGCAAATTCATACCTTGACAAAATATATCACCACGAATGTAGACTTACAGTGAAAAATTTGAATTGTAAATTCAAGCGTATAATACAATCCCCTTATCTATCAATATTAGCTTGTACCTTGAAGATTCTAATGAATTCATAGATTTTTGCTTATCATTGATCGTATCTCCATCGATCTTACAATATCTGTCGCTACAAATTCAATTTTACTCATTACTAAAGTTAAAAACAAAAACAAAGCACTTATCATCACACTTGAGCTAATGTATGTAGACTTATTTCTCAAGTCTTTTCCAATAGTTTTTAACCAATCTGACGGACCCGTGACACTATTACCATAGCCACAACAAAAAGAATGAAATCACGCGTCTCTAAATCCAATTATATACCCCTCTGAAGATACCTTTTTATCCTTTGCAATCAAATAAAATATTATTGCTCTCGCCTCTCTCTTGAGGCTGTACTACATCCCACTATTTTTTTCTTCATTATGACTCTAGCACTTTTAAATTCTATTCAAGTGGTGTCCCATCATCTCTTAAAACTTTCCATACAACCATGTTACTTACCAAATATTAGAAAACCACAACCTTAGATACTCACAGGTCGTAATTACTATATAAAATTCGCTTAAACAACAATCTTATTATATAGTTGCATTCCATCACAATCCATCACGAACTCTTACTACCATTACGCTCAGTTAGCCCTGGCTATCACTACGAAGTCTACCTTTTCATCGACATAACACCTCAAACTTAGGTATACCAATCAAATTCAAAGGACTAATCCAATTTTATACGCACTTTCTTACTAAAAACTTCACTTGCCTTCACTCAAGTATACTTAATGGGGTTTTCTTTATTCATAAGCTTGTCATTTCGGTATCAATCCACTCCGTTATGGCTTAAAATAAAATCACCAGTCCTCCTACTACCATCTTCTTCTTAGCAAACAAGACAAGAGCACCACAATGGGAAGCACTAGGACAGATGAAACCTTTATCAAGAAGCTCCTAGATTTGAGCTTTAAGCTCTCTTAATTCTGTCGGAGCCATGTGATAAGAAGGAATGGAGATGGGGCGAGTGCCAGGTTCCAAGTCAATGCAAAAATCTATAACTCTATCTGGAGGCATACCAGGAAAATCGATAGGAAACACTTTCTTGAATTCAGACACTACATGAATAGACTCAAAAGAGGGAGACTCGACTTCAACATCCCGAATATGAGCCAAATATGTGATACGCTCAAATTACACCTCCCTAAAGAAGTATAAGAGATCATTATCAAGGAAAAGAACCCAACTTGTAGGTTGGGGTCGATCCCATGAGGAATATGGTTTAGACTTAACTTTAACTCACTATTATTTCCGTTTAGCCAAATTATTTCTGAGAAAAGTAAACAAGGTGATTTTGTAAGTAAGAAACAATTTAGAATGCTTAAGTAATAAGTGAACACAATTTAAACTTTGATTTATCAATATGAGAAATAAACTAGGGTGTATGTGTTCCCCAGAAGCTCTTAATGCGGTAATACTAATAATAGTAATCCTTTCCTAGTGTTTTACATGCAAAGTTGGTAAGTTAGGTATCCCTAAGTGATTGGTCCTCCAAGTAGGGAATTTCACCACTTACCTTGGTCTGGCTACGAGTGTGTACTTTACTAACCCTTAACTTTTACCTCAGATTACTCATCATATCAATGTATGGCTTAGTTTTCACCCTCACTCCAATTTACATTAGACTATTAGATAACATCCACTAAATCTTTGTTGTTAATTCTTTTGTCATTCACTACCTCCTTAGTCCTTCAAGTAGAAATGAGGCGAGTTCTAACGTTGGCCACCGTTAAAAAGACTTCTAGGCGAAAAATCAACAATACATGCATAAACACTATTTAATAAACACTTAATTACTATTCATATTTTGTTAATTGCTCATGGTTCCCACAACCCTAGTTGTGGATTTACCTACTCATGCTTGAAAGATCACAATTCATAATTGGGTTAAGAGAATTCATGAACTTACAAGAAGAATTGATGAAACCCGAAATCTTCAATTGACTTTGAAAGAGAAAATTGTATAAAACGGAAACCGGAAAGTTAATTGCTAAGAGTTTGCAAATTAATTCCCAAAGAACAAAACTTTGTGGTAAGCAATAATGTCTAATCCCCAAAAAACGAGGATTAAAACTTCTATTTATCGAAAACAAATCTTAAATTAAATAGGAAACAAAATAAGGAAATAAACTGCTCCAATGCGGCTTCTGTCGATGACACGACCTACGGACCGTGGGTCGACCTACTGTCCATAAGCCACCCTTCCTGGCTCAACACTTAGAAACTTTCATCAGGTACTGGAACCTTCAACTCCCAGATCATCATCCTCAGATGGTCGACTTATGGTTCGTCGTCTGCTCCGTGGTTCCACACTTGGTCAGACTTCCCTGATCTCCAACTACAATGCATCACCTACAATCCGTGGACTGGACTACGATCCGTCTTGGCACTCCGTGGACTGAGTATTGGAACTCAAATCCCAGGCCAGGACCTACGAATGCCCATCCACGGCCCGTCGTTGGACCTACGGTCCGTGGGTGGCTCCGTTGGTGGCCATTTCTGCACTTTTCAGCTCGTATCTTCATCAATTGCATCCAAGCCTATTTCCTGCAAACATTATACACACAACATTATTCCTCATAAAAAAAATAGCCCAAGACAGACACATACTCTAAGTGAAACGCATAAAAAATATCGTAAACTCACGATATATCAACACCCTCAACTTAACCTGTTGTTTGTCCTTAAGCGACACACTAAACTCTAAACGATACTTATGTAGAAGCAGATATAGAAACTCAAGCAATCACATGGCTTTTTAAATCAATTCCATCACATTAGTGCAAATATTTTCATCTAGAATCAACAAGATAACTCATGCGGATCAAAACATGACATGGATAGACCAATAGACACCACAACATACGCTTTTCACAATCACTAAGGTACCAATTCTCCAACAATGTAACTAGTGCCCTCATTTCAAAATAAATCTTTTTTCTACATAATAGATATACATTTCAAATTTAATGATTCATTCAACACTCATACTCAGAAGTGACTTCAAGTACAATAGTTCTCAATACCATAGACTTTCCCTTATTTTCACTGCATAGACTCTCTAAACTAGTCACTAGGATCACTATAGGGCTTTGTTGGCTTGTAACGTAGGCTCAGGGCTAGGTAAGGTACATTTGGGTACTTTTTTGTGACTTTCTGCCCTCCTTGACATTATATTGGCTTTTTACCTCTTCTCTCAACCAATTTTTAATATCTTTTTATTCTCTGCTCTTTCCCTGTACTTTTCTCAACATAGATGTGATTTTGCATTTATCACTCTTATTTTTCACATTCTTCATTTTCTTCAACATCTTTTTCATTGATCTTTTTGATTCTTTTGACTTCAATCACATCTTTTTATTTCTTTTCTTTTCTTTTTCTTTCTTCTACACAAAACTCTTTTCATACCCTTTTGATTTCGGTTTCCTCTTTCATAGCCACCTTGAACTTATGTAATTTGCATGAGTTAAGATGCACAATATCCGATGTCAGACCAGGGCCAAGATTAAGATAACTTTTTGAATTAACCACCCTCAACTTAGACTTTTGGCCTAAGTCAAGGTGCACATGTCCAAGGAGGGACCGGGGCTAAAACAATCTTTTAGGGAAGGTGAATTAGGTGTATTGAAAGAAGTGGTCTACATTAGGCTCAAACATTTGGATGAAAGGGAACTTCTATTTTTTTTGGTTGAATCATTTTAGGCTTGAGTGGACTTAATTTGAGCAAGGGCCTATGATCATTTCCCAACTTCTACCCTAGATTATCTTAGCAGGACCAATGGGGTAAGTTCTAGATTGACACATACTGTATGAACATTCAAGCTTTTCTCACACACACTTGGCACATTGTTTCATTATCAGATTATTAAATTACCAATTCAAGTTTTAGCTTAAGTCATGCTATCCTACCGGTTCCGTATCATGTCATATGAAGATCCAACAAATTGAACTCATTCAGCCTATAGATCTAGCACATTTCACAAATTTTGGACGGGTATCAATTTCATGCTTTTTATACCATAATGTTTTCATTTTTCTACTTACTTCTACACATACATTCCTAACATGTCGGTTCAACATAAAAGTAACAAGTCCTTTGGGGGAAAAGAACACAAGCAAGAAAACCCAAAGGAGGATTATGAGTTGGGTTACTCAGACTTCACCCTATCACTCACAATCCATTTACCCCACCCCAACAAAATGAGGTACAATTGCCCCCAATGCACAAAAATCAAAAGTAAATCATAGGGTGAAGCAAACCTATGGTGCAAATGCGCCGAAGACTTCTCAAGAAACGAGAGGGTTCGGTTTCCTGGAGCTCGCTGGATCAACACTAGGGATGCCATCAGTAGCGCCTTCACCAACTATAGTAGCACCCTCAGTAGTGCTCAAACTGCTAGATGGGCCAACACCTATCTCACGGGCCCGCTGCTGTCTCCCCTCCTCATCTAGGATGGACTCCCTCTAGGCTACCTCGACTAGCTGGCGCTCTTTCTTCTGCAGTCTGTGAACCCCCTCAGCATCGGAAGTGTGGTCAGAGCGGCCGCGCTTCCCAGCAACATGAGAAGAGTGTGGTGGTGGCATAGTATCGCCAAATAAAGCAATCATCACCACATCATCCTTCACCGTTGTAGGGGCAGCCTATGGTGCACTCTCAGTAGGGGATAGGAGGGCAGTAACATCAGCACGGAGTCTAGCCAACTCCGTTTGGAAAGTGGACACATCAATAATAGGGCAGGCCTCTTTAGGACTCTCAACTCGAAAGCATCCAGGCACTTATGAACGGCCTAAATATTCCGATCCATCACATGCTCCATCCTGACCTCAGACTCCTCAATAGAATGCTACATCCACGACCTCATATGCTGCAGTAAAGTGGCCATCTATGTCTCTAGATTCTGGACTCGAGCTAGAGGAACGACTGTGGACCCTGAAGAGAGAGTGGCTCGGGAGGAGCTCGGGGATTGAGTAGTGCCCAAAGAGGGTGGATCATGGGCATCTGCAGTAGGGGCTGGAATGGTGGTGTCAGTAGCCTACATTTGATCCACATCCGCAACAAGATCAACACCCAAAGGTGGTACATCAACATGTGGCTCCCTCCGTAGTGCAACAAGGTTGGCATCATCCTGAATGAGGCCAATGTCCAAAGTCTTGGTCGCCTTAAACAACTTGTCACAATGCCAAATAGGCACTGAAGTCTCCCTGCAGAGATGGAAAATCAGACATGGGAAAGGCAGGGTAGTGGTGGTCTTGAAGTCTCTCTCGTGTATCTCCGCGATCAGGATGTGGGAAAAATCAATCTCCAACCCCGCCATAATTGTTGCCAGCATCACGACCCGGTCTCATGTAACAACATTGTTCGCCTGAGTAGGGGATAGTCAATTTCGCACCAATAGCCAGAAGAACTTTGCAGCAAAGCTCATCGTCACCTTTCTGATAGTCAGAGTA
Source organism: Solanum stenotomum (assembly GCF_019186545.1). Lineage (NCBI taxonomy): Eukaryota > Viridiplantae > Streptophyta > Magnoliopsida > Solanales > Solanaceae > Solanum > Solanum stenotomum. Next base: position 25,869,041 of record NC_064285.1, on the reverse strand, counting down.
GGATTTCGTACCCACTCAATGCGCTCCCTATCCTTAGCAATATGATGTGTCATCTAATGAAGCAACATCTCTCTCTGATCAACATCTCTCTGAAAAGACCCTCTCTGGACAATGCCCATCCTGTAGTCATACTCGACTGTATTAATATGCAGAGTGTGGACTGGGCCATATATGAACCGGCAAATTATGGCCTTTGAGATGTCGACCTGGAAACCATGCACCAATGTGGACTGAAGTGGGGCATTAGCTACGGGCTTTGCCCGTTTAGAGATAGAGTTTCGAATGGTGGCAGCATAAGAGGCATAAAGCTCTCTGGTCATCTCCTCGCTGTAGTTCCCGACGCTTCGTGCCATTCACTCGTATTTGTGCCTCCGGAAGAGCTCCTGAATAACTGGTGCATTGTGGAGGCTGCAGTAAGGACTCTATGCTCCTCAGTAACAGTTTGAGCCATCCTCCTGTGTTCATTCAACATAGTCCCATTCTCATATAACTGATACTGGCATTGGGGGCAGGCTCAAATCTGGTAGGTACCGAGCTGTCTCCTGAGCTATCAGAGGAAGAAGTGGGACTGCCGCTAGAACTAGAGTTGGACTACGACTCCAACCTATATGGCCCCCTCCTCAAATTGGGGGTCAGTGACCTTGTCAGAGCTAACCTGCTGGGCTTTATTCCTAGTAGTGCGGGTGGCAGTAGGGGAGACCCTGGTGTTCGGTGAGATGTACTCCTGATCGGTGTCCTCATCCAATAGGCATCGGGAAGGGGCCATAGACTTGAATATTCCCTCTCTTAGCGTACACCGATAATTGTTTAGGAGGCATGGTACCTGTGGAAGACTAGTTAGTACCAAAACAAGGCAATAAGACTCATAAAATAATTTTAGAACAGGAATCAGACCCAGACGAAAACTCAAAATAAATTTCAGGCAATAGCTAAACTGGTGACCCACGGTGGGTACCTATGGTCCTTCGATGGAACGACAGCCTGTGGGTCCCTTCCGTAGGTCAGGAGCTCACATTTTTGGGTTCCAGATGAGGAACCACAGATGTGCAGAACGGTCCGTCGATCAAACGACATATCGTAGTCCACATCGTGGTTCTAGACTTATACCAATTTTGTGTGTTGTTGATCCACGGTCCCCGACCTACGGTTCGTAGGGTGACCTATGGTTAGTGGGTGGGGCTCGTGGATCAGTTATGTGCCAGGCATCATACTTGAACTCATGGGTATTGCACTATTTCAACAAACATTCAATCAAACTAAGCCAACACATGCATTTCAACATATATTTTGGTAGTGCATCATCCTTAGGGTTGTGAGCATTCTATTTCATTCACATTCACACAAAACCATTGAACAACCCTAAGTCAAAAACTCCCAATTAGTCCTATTATTATTTTTAGTTGGTATTAATCAACTACAAACTCACATACTGTCAATCCAAGGGTGTTTCTAACTAAAATTCAACATTCAAACACTTGATTTAACAACCCAAGGTCAAGTTCATTGTTGTGATTTCAATATGAAACTATGAACTGTTTAAAGTTTTGGAGTATTCAACTTACCTTTCAAGTAAACAATAATTGTGAGTGTGTGATCGAGGGCAAAAACTCCTAGAACAACGTGGACACCAAACCCGAACTGTGAAATTGCCTGGGGAAGAAAATGGGAGTGTTGGAATGATTTGGGAGAGAAGAGGGAGATATGGGAGATGGAGGATTGATATGTATCAATTAAGGAGTGATATGGGGGTGATTAATTTATGATTATGGGTATTTGGAGGGTTAGAATCGGTTTGGAGGGAAATATGGAAGTGGGGAATGTTTGAAAATTGAGGGGTTATATTAATTTAGGGTCCGGGTCGGGTTGGATAGAAACCCTAGTTTGGACCCACGAAACCTCGTCTATGGTCCGTGGGTCAACCTACGGTCCGTCGATTGGGTTCGTAGGTCACTCAGACACTTAGAAAAATTAGAGAACTTACCTGGGATCTACGGACGTCATCCACGGTCTGTGGATTGACCAACGGACCGTCGATGGGGTCCGTAGACCACTGAACAACAGGTTTCTGCAGATTTTGCCTTTTCGTCCCTGCACACGTAGCATCCATTAGGACTTTCTTTTTACATTTTCTGGACACTTTTAGACACGGACCCTATTCTATATCTAGCCAACACTAAAACATAAAAATAAACTCTTATCTAAAGAGGTACAAAAATAATAATGAAAGAAGAAAACTTCTAAATCGAAAAGAAAATCCTATAGTTGGCTAGATTATACATCTTGGGTTGCCTCCCAAGCAGCGCTTGATTTAACGTCGTGGTACGATGCAAACACCTTGATTACTCAGACTTTATCAAGATAATATGCCTCAATCACTTCTTGCACACTCTCAGATTTCCCCAAGTAGACTTTGATCCTCTGTCCGTTCACTTTAAACCTCGTTCCTTCTTGTTCTCGAGCTCGACCGCTCTATGTGGAAATACTTGAGTGACTCTGAATGGTCATGTCCACTTGGAATTGAGCTTGCCAGGAAACAAGGGCAACCTTGAGTTTAATAAGTGCACCAGATCACCCACAACAAATTCACGCTTTTCAATCTTTTGATCGTGGTACTTCTTCATCTTCTTCTTGTACAAGGATGAACTTTCATATGCTTTTAGGCGAAAGTCATCAAGCTCATTTATGTCATTTAGTATTTATCTCGATGCAGTTCCCCACTCCAAATTCAACTTCTTTAGCGCCCACATTTCTTTATGCACTAACTCTACATGCAAATAACATGACTTCCCATATAGAAGTTGGTAGGGGGACATACCTATGGGATTCTTGAATGCGGTGCGATAGGCTCATAGAGCATCATCAATCCTTCTTGAACAATCAGTTCTGTTAGCGTTTACAGTCTTTGCAAGGATTTACTTTATCTCGATATTTGACACCTCAACTTGCCTACTAGACTGCGGATGATAAGGAGTAGATACATTGTGACGAACTCTATATTTCTCAAGCAACGCCTTGAACAACTTGTTACAAAAGTAAGAACCTACATCACTGACAATAGCCCTAGGTGTACCAAACCTGGACAAGATACTTTCTTTTAGGAATGTGGTGACACTTTTTTCCTCATTGTTTGAAAGCGCAATTGCCTCCACCCATTTCAAGTCAACTGCAACAAGAATATACTTCATCCCATGTGAACTTACAAATGGACCCATGTAGTCAAGGCCCCAAACATCAAACAACTCTATCACCAATATCAGATTCATAGGTAGCTCTTGCATCTTTGAAATTTCTCTTTCTCTTTGGCAACAGTCACAAGACTTGGCAAAATCATGAGCATCTTGGTGGATGGCAGGCAATTAATACCCATACTGCAAAATTTTGTGAGATGTTCGGATACCACTTTGGTGCCCACCAAGAGCGATGAATGACACGCCTCTAGTATACTCATCATCTCAACCTTGGGCATACAACGACGAATAATCCCATCAGCACATATACGAAACAAGTAAGGCTTATCCCAAAATAATTTCTTCATATCAGACATGAATTTTTTTCTTTGGTGGAATGACAAATCCGACAGAACCAAATCACTTGCCAAGTAATTAGCAAAATCTGCGAACCAAGGGATAAGATCATAAGAAACGGCCAATACTTGTTCATCAAGGAATGTATCATTAATATCAATTCCATCCTCGAACTTGATCATCGCTTCCTCCTCTAATATGGATAAATGATCAGCAACTTGATATTCTGTCCCCTTTTTATCTTTCACCTCAAATTCAAACTCTTGCAACATAAGCAACCATCTAATCAACCTCGGTTTTGCATCCTTTTTAGCCATCAGATACCTTAATGCAGAATGGTCAATATGCACTATGACCTTAGAACCAAGCAAGTAGGACCTAATTTTTTTGAATGCGAAAAACACAACAAGGAGTTCCTATTTAGTCACACTATAGTTCTTTTGAGCCATATTCAGAGCTTTGCTAGCATAGTAAATCGGATGAAGAATCTTTTCTCGCCTCTGGCCCAATACTACCCCAAGCGCCAGCGCACGCGCATCACACATAAATTCAAACGGTTGTGTCCAATCCGGTGAAATAATGATAGGTGTGGAAGTTAACTTGGCTTTCAACTCTCCAAATGCTCTCAGACAAGCATCATCAAAATCAAACTTATACTCTTTTTCGAGTAGTTTGCACAATGGGTGTGAAATTTTCGAGAAATCTTTTATGAACCACCAGTAGAAGCCTGCATGCCCAAGAAAAATCCAAACACCTTTGACATAGATGGGTGGTGGAAGCTTTTTTATTACCTCAACTTTGGCTTGATCAACCTCAATACCTTTTTGCGAAATCCGATGACCCAGAACTATACCTTCTTTCACCATGAAGTGACACTTTTCCCAATTTAGCACAAGATTGCACTTTTCACATCTTTTAGGTACCTCGGCCAGATGCATCAAATAACCATCAAACGAGTAACCTTCCACAGAGAAATCATCCATAAACACCTCAATAGTGTCCTCCACCATATCTGAAAAGATCGACATCAGATAACGTTGGAAGGTCACTGAGCATTACATAACCCAAATGGCATACTTTTGAAGGCGAAAGTCCTATAAGGACAAGTGAAGGTGGACTTTTCTTGGTCTTTCAGAGCTATGGAGATTTGATTGTAGCCCAAATACCCATCTAGAAAAAAATACCAAACCTTACCAGTGAGACGATCCAACATTTGATCCATGAACGACATAGGGAAATGGTCTTTCTTTGTCCATGCATTTAGCTTGCTGTAGTCCATACACACTTTCCAACCAGTCACCGGCCTCATTGGAACAAGCTCATTTTTAGCATTAGGAACCACAGTGATTCCACCTTTCTTGGGCACACACTAAATAGGACAAACCCAACTACTATCAACAATGGGATATATGACTCTATTATCCAACCACTTAATAATCTCTTTTTTCACAATCTCTTGCATAGGGGGATTCAGTCTCATTTGGTGCTCAATACTTGGCTTATTGTCCGACATGAGTTATATTTTGTGGGAACAAATGCCCAGTGGAACACCAATAATATCTGCAATAGTCCATCCTAAAGCCCTCTTGAACCTCTTCAGAACAACAATGAAGGCCTCAACTTACTCCTCGCTCAAATCCGTAACAATGATTAGTGGTAAAGTGCTATCTCTCCCCAAGAATACATACCTCAAGTGGGATGGTAGAGCCTTGAGTTCCAGTTTTTGAGGCTCTCCCGGAGACGGTTTTGCAGGAAGGGATTCACGGTTCTTCATATCTAACTCCAATCTTTTTGGTTTGGAACAGAATTCGAACCTATCAAGTGCGGCAACCAATTCATCATAGTCTTCAATACCATCACCATCAAAATTTATCATTAACGCTGCTAGTGCATCAACACTCAACCTCTCTTTAATAGACACTTCAGAACCTTGCTCCACAATATGATTCACCACCGATACCGACTTAAGATCGCTTTCCTGCTTCATAGACCTACATATATTAAAAGTTACCTCCTTATTATTTAGTCGGAACTTCATCTACCCATTCTCCATATCGACTAAGGCACACCCATTAGCAAGGAATGGTCTCCTCAGGATGATGGGTACCTTAAAGTCAACCTCACAATCAAGTATCACAAAATCTGCAGGAAAGATGAGCGACTCCACTTTCACAAGGACATCTTGGAGAACACTAATGGGCTTCTTCAAAGTTATATCGGCCATGAGCAGATGCATCGCAGTCGGTTTTGGATCCCCTAAACCCAACTTCTTGTAGATAGACAATGGCATCAAATTAATGCTGGCACCCAAATCGCACAAAACTTTCGCAAAGTGTAACATCCCAATGGTAAAGGGAATAGTGAAAGCTCCAAGATCCTCTTTCCTTTGCACAAGTGACCTAGTAGCGATAGCACTGCAATGTTGCAACCTCTCATCATTCTCACAACTGACAGCCCTCTTTTAGGTCACCAAGTCTTTCATAAATTTAGCATACCCAAGCATTTGTTCTAAAGCTTTTATCAACGGAACATTGATGGAGAATTGCTTCAACATAGTGATGAACCTGCAATATTTTCCTCATTCAATCTTTTTCACCAACCTTTGTGGGAATGAATGTGAAGGTCTAGGCATGGAAACAACTTTTTGGGTCACCTCAGCTTCCTTTGCAATATCATCTTTCGGCACTTTAGTAACCTCAATCTCATCTTTCTCTATCACTTCTTCAACCTCAGACGACATGGGTGGGTCAATGATCTGTTTTCCTCTGCTAGTAGTGACTGCCATATAATGCCCATCATTTTTCAGATTTTAGATGGTGTTGCTAGGAAGTGTTCCAGGCTGACGTGGGTTTGCAGTGGTGGAAAACGGACTAAACTGCTACTCAAGTTGCTTGATCGACACTACATGGGCATCAACTTTTTGACTGATTCCAGAAAAGTCATTTCACATCTCTTTCACTTTTTCATCACTTGCATCAAACCTCTTCATCATCTTTTGCATCATATCCTCAATTCGTGACATACTATTACCACCGTCTCTATTAGCAGGAGGAACATAAGGTCCAACCTTATCATTCCTGTTGCCATGGTTTTTCTGGTTGTAGTTGTTGTCACGATTGTAATTCCCATACCGGACATAGTTATCCTCATGGTTGTAGTTACCCTCACGGTTGTAGCTTCCATAGTTTTGACCTTGGTTTCCTTGGCCTTGGCGCCAATTATCCGTATTGAAACTTTGGGCGTTGGTTTGGAAACCCCCCATCTGATCATTCACCAAATTCACATCCTCTTCATTGTAGCACTCTTCAACTGCGGTGGTGGAGACCGAGTCAGATAATTCACAACATTCACTTTTTCCACACTACCACTCACATGTTTTAGCACCATACCTAATTATGTTCTCATTTGATCCATCTCTTCCTGAATGTTATCATTAGCTTGGACGGGTGTGGTTTGGACAACGAACATGGTCTTACCAATATTTGCCTTTCTAGTCTCTGGGATTTGTTGTTTTGAGAAATCCTCTCAAGCTTTTCGGTGATTTCCTCAAAAGTGCACTTAAAATATGATCCTCCGACAATAGTATCTAGCACAACTCTTCCATTGTAATCATGCCCTCTATAGAAATACTCCTTCAAAGACTCATCATCAATGCGGTGGTTTGGAACACTTTTGATGAACCCAGTGAACCTATCCTAAGAACTGCTTATCAACTCTCTCGATAATGTCGCAAAGTTGTTCAGTTTATCTTTATGATTTAACTTTTTGGACACCTAAAAGTATCTTGTTGTGAACACCTTATACATTTAGTCCCATGAATATATCGAATTGTATGGTAACTTAGAAAACCACATAGCAGCATCACCGGTCAATGACAATGGAAATACTCTCAGTCCGATGACATCCATATATAACTCCGGTCTCCCTACACAACTCTTACAGACACTCGACAATTTGGCCATGTGAGCATATGGATCTTCCAAAGCCAACCTAGCAAACAACCCTCTCGCTGTAAGCATTTATATCAGACTGTTGGTTACCATATATGTATGACCTGGAGGTAGAGGAGGAAGAAAAATAGGACCATCTAAAGTAGTCGCATCATAATCTACGCTGTAATGCTCACAAAACTTCGGTGCTGGTGGATTTTGAACCCTTTCTGCATTACCAATTAAATTACCACCATGAACTTGAGCGAGCACATTAATAACACCTGGATGCTATAACTCTACTTCATCTTCTAAACCCTATCTCCTTGGATTGTTGTGTACCCCTTGATTATTCATTTTTCTCAATGTTTTACTCAACTATAGATCGTAGGGGGTCAATGGTTTGCCTCGACTCCATGTACTTGGCATACACTAGAGTAGAAACCTGTTGAAGACAAAAAAATGTAAAATTAGGAAATACTTGCCTAAAGTTCAACAATGTAGTTAAACTTAATCTAAAAGCCAAATTCTCTGGTGGTGGCACCAAAATTTTATTCGCTCAAATTTCACCTCCCTAAAGAAGTATAAGCGATCGTTATCAAGTAAAAGAACCCAACTTGTAGGTTGGGGTCGATCCTATGAAGAATTTGGTTTAGACTTAACTTTAACTCACTATTATTTTCGTTTAGTCAAATTATTTCCGAGAAAAGTAAACAGGGGGGATTTTGTAAGTAAGAAACAATTTAGAAAGCTTAAGTAACAAGTGAACACAATTTAAACTTTGATTTATCAATATGAGAAAGAAACTAGTGTGTATGTGTTCCCCACAAGCTCTTACTGTGGTAATCCTAATAATAGTAATCATTTCCTAGTGTTTTACATGCAAAGTTGGTAAGTTAGGTATCCTAAGTGATTGGTCCTCCAAGTAGGGAATTTCACCACGCACCTTGGTCCGGCTAAGGGTGTGTACTTTACTAACCCTTAGCTTTTACCTCAGACATCATATCAATGTATGGCTTAGTTTTCACGCTCACTCGAATTGAAATTAGACTATTAGATAACATCCACTAAATCTTTGTTGTTGATTCCTTTCTCATTCACTACCTACTTGGTTCGGCAAGTAGAAACGAAACTAGTTTTGACGTTTGCCACCATTAAAAAGACTTTTAAGCGAAAGAATTAACAATACATGCATAAACACTATTCAAGAATTACTTAATTATTATTCATACTTTGTTAATTTCTCATGGTTCCCACAACCCTAGTTGTCGATTTAGCTACTCATACTAGAAAGATCACAATTCATAATTGGGTAAAGAGAATTCATGAACTTACTAGAAGAATTGATGAAACCCAAAATCTTCAATTGGATTTCAAAGAGAAAATTGTATAAAATGAAAACCGGAAAGTTAATTGCTAAGAGTTTGCAAATTAATTCCCAAAGAACAAAACTTAGTAGTGAGCAATAATGTCTAATCCCCAAAAACGAGGATTAAAACTTCTATTTATCGAAAACAAATCTTAAAGTAAATAGGAAACAAAATAAGGAAATAAACTGCTCCAATGCGGCTTTTGTCGACGGCACGACCTGCGGATCGTGGGTCGACCTACTGTCCATAGGCCACCCTTCGTGGCTCAACACTAAGAAACTTTCATCAGGTACTGGAACCATCAGCTCCCAGATCACCATCGATGGATGTGCAAGACGGACCATGGGTCGACCTACGATCTGTCGTTTGCTCCGTGGTTCCACACTTGGTTAGAATTCCTTGATCTCCAAATACGATGCATCACCTATGGTCTGTGGAGTGGACTACGGTCCATCCTGGAACTCCGTGGACTGAATAATGGAACACAACTCGACCTACGACTACCCATCCACGACCCATCGTTGGACCTATGGTCCGTGAGTTGCTCTGTTGGTGGCCACTTCTGCACTTTTCAGCTTGCATCTTCATCAACCGCATCCAAGCCTATTTCCTACAAATATTATACACAAAACATTATTCGTAATAACAAAATAGCCTAAGACACACACAAACTCTAAGTGAAACGCATCAAAAATACCGTAAACTCACGATATATCAACATGCCATACAACCCTGCCCCACCAGTTTCCTAGTCCGAATGGAAGATATGGCCTTAGCTGGCTTAGGCTTGTACACCTATTCCCACTCTAACTTTTCTCTACCTGGGATCTCTAGAGTCATAGACTTAGCATTTGAATTAAGCACAACATAATAGGGGGACAACCAAGTCATGCCTAAGATTATATCAAAATTGGTCATATCCAGAATAACTAAATCAGTCCAAGTCTGAAACCCATAAACAAGATAGGACAAGAACGATACACATGGGTAACTATGACACTCTTTAATTGGGGGTAGAAATATGGATGGGGGTATCAAGCACATGACAAACCGCATCAAATCCCAAGGCAAACTGAACTGACACATATAAATAGATAGAACCCCGATCAAACAAAACACTAGCCATCCGGTCATAGACAAGAATAGTACCTGTGATCACTGCATCAAATGTCTCAGCCTCGGTCTTGCCCGGAAAGGCATTAAAATGAGTCCCTGTCATCTTGACGGGCAACCTCCTTGCCTAGCTGCATTGCTGCCCTACCTGCATTACCATTTCACCGGCTTCCATATCCTCACTCATTTCCTCCTTGCCCACCTTGTGGACATCCTTTGCCATTACTATCGCTGCCTGCTGGTACCACTACTCTGGTCTGCCACTGCACGAGGTCAGACATGCGCGGATGGGGACAATCTCTCCTCATATGTCCAGGTTCTCCACTATTGTAACACACTTAATAACTTAACCAAGTAAGCATCGTTGCTATTGTAATGTTCGTATCATGACCCTCTTTGATATACACTTCAATCTAGGAAATCGTAGTAGAGATTCTAACCTCAATTGTCGCAACATATTTTCATCATTTACTAAGCAATCCATACATGTTATGACAACCATACTAAATGCATTTTCTAATGTAATTGTGTTCATTATCTAGTCGTCCCTTACAAAACTTCTTGAATGTTGTTACCTATAAGCTTGAATTTGCAAATTTGACCTTAATCCCTTCACAAAGCGACAAATTTGCTCTTTTTGACTAAAGCAAAGTGGAGTACCACATTTGGATGAAACACAAAATCTGGCCTTATAGGCTGTAACAAATATATTATTTTGCTCTGTATTCAGGAACTCATCTCTCCTCCTATCCCTCAAAGTTTAGGGTATATACTTCTCCATAAAGAGTGCTATCAAATGTTTCCCAAGTTATGAGTAGTGCATTTACTAGTTGACACTCAACATGAGACCACCACCACATTTTGGCGTCTCCCTTGAACTGGTAAATCATAAACTCAACACCAAATTACTCTACCTTATCCATCTTATGAAGTAGCTCATGACAATCAACAAGAAAATCATAAAAATCTTCAGATTCAGTACCCATGAAGAATGAAGTTTTCAACCTTAAGAACATAATGAAAACCTCATGTTTGTCTCTAGTCATTACATACCCACAGTGAGTCAGGAAAACATACCTATTTCCAAGGACACATTTTCTATTGCTGGTGTTGGTGTTACCACTTCTGTTGCTTTAGTTCTGACTATAGAGTGAAGGAGGAAAGATGCCAATTTGTATCACCCAGATACCAATTGGATTCAAGTCATAGCATTAAAAGAGTAGAAATAAATGGTTTTTTACTTAAGTCCTATAGCCTCTAGAAGAAAAGTACAGACGTCTCTGTACCGTTCCGCAAGACTCTAATAGAATCATTTTAGTACAATGAGATCAACGAATCTAGGGCTCTGATACCAACTTTGTCATGACCCAGACCATTGTGATTGACACCCACACTAACCCTCCGGTGGGAGAACCATCAATCTGAACCAAAAACTAAGCATTTAAAGATACGGAAGCAGGTTTAAATGACTAAAGAAATATGGAGTTCCCATAAACTCCGGGAGTTCAACAAAACAACTAACAACTATTGCAGAAGTTAACCCCTAGAACTAAAAGTCATTGTACCATAAAATCTAAAGTGCAAGAAGTCTAAGAAAAAGGGGTACAACCCCAACCAAACATAGGAAATATCTAATCACTAGTGTGAGTCCAAAGAGAATGGACTAAACAAAAATGAAGGATTCCATGGCAGCCTCAAAGAATTGACTCACCTTGAAATCCGGCCTCAATCGCTGATCTCCTAGCCGAGGTCTATTAGTAGTCGCCTAAAGATGCCTTTTACTCAACAAAGAATGAGCAAGTGTAGTATTAGTACACAACCACAGTGTACTGGTAGGATCACATGACTATTTTAGTAAGAGAATATATACAAGCAATCACAACACATTAAACACGCATATACAAAATATATAAATCAGTTTTCATTTCAGAGTAAGGTACAATTCCACATTATCAATAACAAGTAGATACGACAGTACAATGGTCCTCACATGGAACCCACACCCAAACTATTAGTATGTCGGAACGTGACACCCGATCCAATTAGCACAACCACAACCACAATCACAATCACACCCATAATGTACATACTCATAATCATAAAATTAAGTATTGGTTCATGGCATGCACATTATTCATTCATACTGATTTCATTAGGTTTGATCCACCGTGCCTCATTCACATACATGCATGTATTACGATGAAGCAATTACTGAGATATATCACAAAAACATGAAATCAAACCATCACCTACCTCGAAACGAAGCTTGAATCCTCCTAAGACAATTGAGCCTTTCCTTTCTGAATTCTTTCTGCTTGTTCTTGGTCTAATAACAATCAATTAACACAAGGATCAATAAACATGCCTAATTTATCCGGATAATAATCAATCTATCTATCCATGGCCAAACCCAAGATCCTAATGTTCAATTAGGGCTTTTCCCACCATTAACTTCAGGTCAAAACTCTCCCCCAATGATAATTACCCAAGAATCTAAGTTCTACAGATTGAAAAATGGATTAGGGTAGCAAAAACCTTACCTTTAGCGCTAATAGTGTTGGAAAACTGTCAAGAACTTTCCTTGGGTCGTCTCTTAGCTCTCAAGAACAAGGGTTTATAGAAAAAAACATTTTTAGGGTTTTTCCCCAATTTAAGTCACGACTGTCCCGCTACAGCATGACCCATCCTGTTATAGCGGCTCACTCTGGCGGCTTACAGGGAGACAGAAGGTTGGAATTTGAGTTCCAAGCTCTCATTTCGCAATACACCTTCAACCCTTGATGTTTAAAAACTACCCTTTCACGCGAATATCAGTTTCGAGAGTTCTACTTGCCCAAATTTGATTCCGTATAGTCATACGAGCTCCTTAACGTCTTGGATATCCACTCATGTAATCAAATTCATAATTAAATCTCCCATTTATTACTAGATTTCCCTAGACCTTACCTGACTCAGTCCAAATTTGGACTAGGCTAGAGATTTTCAAGTCACTAGTCAAAAGTTTTTTGGCCCAAATTCTTTCCCCATTGGCTTTTCCATAACGATGGGAACAAGTCGTTACAGATAGGCATTCCTAATTAGCGAGCATTTATATTTCATCCTATTTCATAACCGAGCTAGGTGTTCGTCCGGGCATCACTCCTAAACACAAATCAACTCAAATTAATGAAAGATCAAGTTTTCTGTATCCTTTGGTCTATCTACCTTATTGTCTTCCGAGTTTAAGAGTAGACAATATATTTATCTCTATGGTGATCAAACATGAAATACTAAATCAAGAATACAAAAATAATTTAAATGATAACCAATATTAATTCAAAACAATCAATGTTCAACAATTACCCATAACCACAATCCTAGAACAAGGGCCTTTAGCTACTAATCTCTAAGAAAAGAACCCTAAAAATTATTGACAACTTTATACTTGATGCCCTATGATTGATCTCTTCCCTTTTTTATCCCTAATAATTATTTCTAAGGACTATTTATAGATGTAGAAAATCATAAATAAAATAACTGAGTCTAAAACAAATTAGAAAACCCAAACCAAAAGGAATAAGAATTCCTCCTATGCGTAAAACCGCCTCAACTTGAGCCATTTTGCCTCTTTGAATGACACGTGGACGCAGACTAATTGCACTTCAATTTGAATTCTTGAATTCTGCCATCTTTTCAATATAGAGATATCCTATCTGAGACCTATGCTTATTTGTTATGCAAAGATTGCTTTATATATATAATAATGAAAGATTTTTGTTTGGCAGCAAGTGCGCGCAACCACTACTTTCAATCTAGAACAATATATGTACGTGACATATTTTAAATGATTATATTCGAGTAAATTTGTGAGATGATCACTCCATTTAATTGAGTAATTATATAGTGAAAAAATTTATCTTATTCTTATATTTTCAAAATCACTTAATTTTTTATAAATTAATCTTGTCCAAAAAATACCCTATCTACCAAAATACTAACTTGAATAGATGGTGGTGAAAATATTTGTGATCCAGTCAAGATCTACTCATTCCAATACCAAATAAAATGGCCTAACTATAAAAAGTAATTTTTGATCTATATCTGAAATACAATTTTAATATATATATATATAATTTAATTTTTTGATAAAGAGTGTTTTCGATAGGTTAAGAGTATTGACTTCAAGAAAGATGCAAAGCACAAATACCGATCTCTGTATAAGATTCCTTTTTGTCATTTTCTTTATACTCATCAGATTGAAATTAAGATACTAAAAGAATAATTACTCCCCCTGTCTCAATTTATATAATATTTTTTATTATTCAAGAGTCAAACAATTTAAGTTTGACAGAAATTGATGCATGAAATCTTCAATTTTTTTAAAATAAAATTTATATTTTTGTAAACTACATAAAAATACTACAAGGCGCAATAATTAGAAATTTCAAATATTTAAAAGATATATGACAAATTTACAGTCAAAGGTAAGCTTGTTTGAATATCGAAATTCGAAAAGTGACGCATAAATTGAGACGGGGGAGTAATATTTTTTTAACAATGCATATTTAAAAGATATTGGTGACTGACAACACCTCCCCACCAGTAGGGGTGGGCATGGTATGGTATAAACCGAATTATCACACCATCCCAAAATTCTTAGTACCGTGGTTTTGATATTATGGTATTTGATGTGGTATATAGTATACATTTTAATTTTTTTTGGTATTCAATACGGTATTTGATATTTAGAAATAATATACCTAAATACCTAATACCATTCTGAAGTAACAAATAATATATATATATATATATATATATATATATATATATATTAAAATACTAACAAATATGCAACCTTGTATTAAGATAAAATAAATATTTAGAAGTTAAAACTTTGACTAATCTATTTTGATTGAAATGTATTTGAATTGTAATTGATTAACAAAAGGAGTCATTTGTACTTTATTTTGCATATACATTTCTACATCTGTAATGTGTTAGTATGATATAAAGTAGGACTTGAATATATTGAGTGTGTTAGTTGTTTTGGGCTGATGTAAAATTTGTTCAAACCTCTTGCATTCTTTTTGTCGTCCGCACTCACATTTGCTTCATGTCTTATGAGGAAAATAATTACCTATCCAGTAAAATCAAATCTAAAAGTACCTTAAGGTATTGACTCAATTGTTTTAATACATGAAAAATCAATTAGGAGAAAACGAAAAGATTTCTCCTACCAACATGGATAAGCAAACAATCACACTTCAATTTCAAAGTGATAATCACATTTTATCTACAAATCTTAGTTTAATTTGTATGCAGTCCCCTTTATCGCGCTGAGCATGTTATACACAGTTCTATATCAAAGCAAAATCAACATTGCTATCCAGATCCCCATTCAATAATTTTATACAATACTCCGTAGGAGTCACATCACGTTAAATATTCCTAGTTACTCTATTCTCAAAGGATAACATTAACGTCATGGTTCAAGTGAAGGAATAATAGCACCTCTAATGCATAGTAAAACTAATTTAATTTTGTAGGTAAGAAAGCAACACTTTTTCCTTATCGTTCGTCAAAATTTTCTACAAATAGCAGCTGACGTTGTTACAAGCAAATTCAGCAAGCATAGTTCACACATAAATTTTTTAATCTTGTGGCCTTAAACTAAAGATACATAGAATGTACCAAAATATCCTTTAACCTTATAATCTGGAAATAAAGAGTTTTAGAAAAGGAACAAGTCTTTGGTTTTCAAATAAAGTAAAAAGAAAAGCACCCAAACAAATTGAAATGGAAGAAGTGTATTCTTCAGAAGAAAAAAACATTTGATACTCTAGATAAAAGTTTTTATTTCTTGTCACTTGATAAGATTTGGCGAAATATGAACAAATCTACAATAACAAACACTTCTAGAAATCCCCAGCAAGAATGAAATACTTAGATAAAAATATTATTAAATCATCTCTATATATTAGACAAACCACTGGGCTTTATGAAAACTTTTGAATGTAGTAGAAATCTAATATTTTCTTCCATATCACTCTGGTTTTTCAGTGTAACGCTTAATTAGCCAACAAAGTTGAGCTCTTCTGACTAGAAAATCCAACACATTTTCTTCCAGTTGGGTGTTGTGTTTCCTATTAGCTGAAGGAATGATTTTCGACTAATCCAAATAAGTAGGCTTGTGTTCCTTTAGCAGAGATCAACAACTTATTGGACCCTATAAAATTGAACCTTTTCAAGTACTATCTGGGTCAAGCACAATAATCAGACTATGACCATTACTTATTAGAATTAGCGTAATTATTGACAAAACATTGAGACTTGTTAATCATTTAACAAATTTAAATATTACTTCCCAACATCTGTCTAATACTAACAAAGACATGATGCAAGTTGTATTTGTTTCTCTCTTTTTAAACATTTCAGAAAGTTGTGGAAGATGTTTGGTTGAAGGGGGCTACAGGATCACCCTTTACTATTGTCCACATCAAACTGAAAAGGGTAAAGGTAGCATTGGTGCAGTAGAGTAGAACAACATTTGGAAATATCTTCCAATAGGGAGCAACTTTAGAGGACATTGTAAGGGCAAAGGAAATTCAGCTTGAAATAAATCAAACAGAAGAAAATAGGAGTTTACTAAAGAAAGCTGAAGCAAATCTGAAACATTATTTGCAGATTGAGGAAGAATATTGGAAGCAAAAGGCAGGGATGAGATGGTTCCAAGATGGGGATAGGAACACAAAGTTCTTCCAAGCATTTGTTAAGGGAAGAATGAGAAAGTTGCAGATTTTAGCAATAAAGTCCAGGCAGGGGGATATAATTAATTCAACTCAAAATATAGGGGAGGAGGCAGTGAATGTTTTTAAAGAGAAATTTATGGAGAATAGTAATCCCATAGATTTCTCAATGCTAAAGAGCATACCCAAATTAATCTCAGATGAGCAAAATGAAAAGATGGTAAAATTACCATTAGAAGAAGAGATTAAAGGGTGGTTTTTGCCCTAAATGGAGACAGTGCAAGTGGCCCAGATGGTTTCTCAGGACAGTTTTTCCAATGCTACTGGGATATTGTAAATGAGGATATCAGTAACATGGTAAGAGCTTTTTTCTATGGATAGGAGCCTCCAAGATTTATTACTCATACCAACCTAATCCTAATCCCTGAAGAGGAAGTGGTAGATGACTTTGGTGATTTGAGACCCATAAGTTTAAGTACTTTAAATAATAAGATTATATCAAGACTGATACATGAGAGGTTGGCGACGGTGCTCCCTAATATAATCTTATAGAATCAAGAATGATTTGTGAAAGGGAGAAGTATTACTTAAAATGTCCTTTTGGATCAAGAGATTATCAGAGACATCAACATAAGAATTAAGTTCCATAATATAGTGGTGAAGTTGGACATAGCTAAGACATATGATAGAGTATCACAGATTTTTCTCACTAAGGTACTAAGAAGCTTTGGCTTCTCAGAGAGAATAGTAGACATGGTGGTGAGGTTGGTTTCTAACAATTGGTATCCAGTGATCATGAATGGGAAAACCTTTGCCTTTTTCCACTCAACAAGAGGATTGAAACAAGGGGACCCACTATCACCAACCCTCTTTATCATTGCAGCTGAGATTTTGGCTATAAACCTCAACCATCTATTCATGGATCAAGAATTTAAGGGATTTAGACTACCAAAGTGGAGTCCAGAGATTAATCATATGTCTTATGCAAATGATACTATATTGTTTTGTTCAAGACACCCTAACTCCATGAAAAATATGATGAAGGTGTTGAGAGGATATGAAAAGGTGTCTGGACAAATGGTTAACCTTGACAAAAGTCTAGTTTACCTGCATGAAAAAGTGCCAGTTGGAATCTATAGCAAAATAAGAAGAATTACAAATATTAAGCAAGGTTCTTTTCCATTCACATATATAGGTTTCCCCATTTTCTATAGAAGGAAGAACAGATCTTACTTTTAGGCCTTGATTAAAAAAGTGATTAAGAGAATTAGCTCTTGGCAAAACCGGTTACTATATTTTGGAGGCAGGCATGTGTTGATAGCACATGTGTTACAATCTATGCCAATATATATCTTATTAGCCATGAACCCACCAGTTGGTGTCATTAATCAGTTGCATCAAAATTCTTTTGGGCTAACACAACAGGGACTATGAACAAGCACTGGGTGGCATGGGAGAAAATGTGCTATCTAACAAAGGAAGGAGGTTTGGGGTGGAGATCATTACATGATGTCTCAAAGGGACTTTTTGCTAAGCTTTGATGGAATTTTAGAAATTCAATAAATTCATTATGGGCATCCTATATGTGGAATAAATACTGCAAGAAGTATCACCCTATCCTAGCTCAGGGATCTGTGACATCACATGTGTAGAGGAAAATGACATCGGTCAGGGAAAAGGTAAAACAGGAAATATGGTGGCAAGTTAAGTCTGGTAACTCTAGCTTCTGGTTTAATAGTTGGACAAAACAATGAGCCTTAAATCACATTAAAGAAGGGGCAAAATAAGAAGAAGTGGAGGTTAAAGAGTTTAGTACAAGAGAAGGGTGGAATAGACATAAACTGTTACAAAATCTGTCAACAGAGATGACAGATTACATCATGGAAAACATCTCACCACCAAACTTATTGTTTGGGAATGATGTAGCATGGTGGATGGCAAACTCACAGGGTAGATTCAAGGTGAAGTCAGCTTGGGATTTGATGAGAAGTAAACATGAACAAGGGAGTGATTATGATTTAATCTGAAACAGAGGACTACCTTTTAAGATAATTTTTTTCTTGTGGAGAGTGTGGAAGAGAAGAATTCCCATAGATGATAACCTGGAAAGGATGAAGATTAACATAGTCTCTAGATGTTGGTGTTGTGATAAGAAAGATGAGGAGGAAATAATAACCCACTTATTTCTAAGAGCCCCCATAGCTGCCAAGCTATGGATGTTTATTGCTAATTTTGCAGGGATAGACATAGAGGGGATGCATTTACAACAGCTTATCATTGCTTGGTGGAAATATGAGGCAACATACAAACTAAAGAACATATATAAAACCATGCCAGCTATCATCATGTGGAGTTTATGGAAAAGAAGGAATGCATTCAAACATGGTAATGGCATCAGTTATGAATGAATGGTGGATATGATAATGAAAGTGCTGAGACCGATGGTGAAGAGTAAATTCCCATAGATAAAGAAGATAAGATGGTCCTGGCAGGAACTCATTCTCCGCCTAACCACTTATAAACCCAAACTACACTTCTTGAGTGTCACTTGGAAACCACCAGAAGCACATCAAGTAAAATATAATACAGATGGGGCATGTAGAGGTAACCCGGGGCAAAGCTCCTATGGATTTTTACATTAGAGACAGTAGGGGTGATCTAATTTATGCCAAAGCTAAAGGGTTAGGCTTGGAAACAAATCAGGAAGCTGAAGCAATGGCCATACTCTTAACACTTAGAGAGTGTCTCAAGAGAAGGTTACAAGATGTCATAATTGAGACAGATTCACTAAGTCTCAAGAAAATCATAATAAAGAGTTGGAGGATACCTTGGGAACTAATAGAGATGGTAGAATAGATAAGGGAAATAAATCAAAAGATTAGAGCAACAATCACTCATATATACAGAAAATGTAATTGTTTGGCTAATATAGCTATTGATTCACAAATGGATCATGAGTATCACAATTGGCACGAGCTTCATCTGATGGAAAGAAGGATCCTTAATTCAGACAAAGCACAATTACCAAACTACATGATTAGAACACGCAGAATTAATCCACAATGATTCACAGTATGAAAGTAAAAGGAGAAGACAAGATACATCAAGTAAAGAAATACATGCAAGAATGGAGACAAAGAAACAACAGTAAGCATATATATATATATAACTACAGCAAAGCACGATAACAAAGGCAGTAAGATCAAACAACAATTGGTAGATATGTTGGTCATGGTGATACTGATGGGTGAGCTAGTTACAACCATAACAAACAAATTAAAATACAAAGGGGAGAGGGATGTTTTTACAGATCTAGAGGACAAGTACTCAGCTAAAGGGCTTCGGAGGCTTCGATTTCACCCGAGCTACATCAACGGTCATCAATTCTTGGAGGAAGTAGCACACAAATACCCCGAGGAAAGGAAAACAACTCAAGAACGGAAATCACGGAGAAAGGAAAATAAGATTAAGAAATTCATAACTCTGCAGAAGGAAATCCATCATATAAGAGTAGAGAGGCTTCATTGGTTACAAATCATTGAGGAACCACTCGAGAAGGAAGAGACTATAGTGACTGGAATGAGTTTTGGCAGCGGCGGAGACAGAAGCTTGTCGGGTCACTTTCAAAAATTGATAGCAGATTTAGACAAATGGAGAAAGCTTTTGTTGGGACGGGTAGGTGAGTTTTATGATTTGTAGATTTGGGCTAAGGGCCTTGTAATTGGTACAGATGATTGAATGAATAAAAAGATGCTTTATTAAAAAAAAGATTGGAACCTCAATTCCTACAAAATCAACAAGAGTAACTGAAAACTCTTAATGCCAGTTCTTTTTCTTTTAATGTCCTATAAATTTTAGCTCTTCTAATAAAGCATAAAAGTGTTTTTTCCTAGACTCCTCAATTCTCCATTATGACGAGATATTGGAATGAAAGAGTTACTAAATATAGAAAGTGACATCCATTTCAAATGGACTAAAATGAAAAGTAAATATACGTAAATTAAAATAGGGCATTAATTTTCGCTTCAGGCTCTTCGGCGGTGCCACTCTTGGCTGCATTATCACTGTTTGAACTCCTTATAGTATTAGTTGCAAGAACCTTGGGGAATTTAGTACAAAAATTATATTGTTAACTCCACATTATGACGGGATATTGGAACAAAAGAGTTACTAAATATAGAAAGTGACATCCATTTCAAATGGACTAAAATGAAAAGTAAAATACGTAAATTAAAACAGGGCATTAATTCTCACTTCAGGCCCTCCGGTGGTGCCACTCGTGGCAGTATTATCACTGTTTGAGCTGTTAATAGTATTAGTTGCAAGAACCTTAGGGAATGTAGTACAAAAATTATATTGTTTTTTATTGGTAAGTGTAATATGGGAAGGGATAGTGAGAATTGAAGCAAATGTTGATGTACATTTCTCTATTTCAAAAAACGGCATCTACCAACACTGACCACATCATTAACATAAGTTAGATGGATCCGTTGATAGCCAACCGTTATTGAAATTATAGTATAATAGTTGGATTAAATTAGAAGGGTACGAAATGAGTTGGAAACTTTTTTAGTCTTATAGTTTGGGGTGCCAATGTAGCATAGTTGCTTAGCCATCTTTACTCTTACGTATTACAGTATCTTTAGTGGAAAATGGACTCTTATAACTCTCCCCATCCCTATGGTACTATGAGTGTACAACTATAATATGATATGAAGATATTTTTCACTCTTCAAAGGGATTGTGGGTTACGGTACTCTACCTAAAATTGACAATGTTAGAAGTGTAATCAACTCCGACTTGCTGTGTGAATCCTTTGACTACCAACTTAGATTTGGACCTTTCTACACTTTCATTTGCCTTATGTTTGATTTTGTACACCCATTTGCATCCAATAACATTTTTTCCTGTTGGTAGAGGAACCAGCTCCCATGTATCATTTGCATATAATGTTTCGAACTCTTGTGTTATTACCATTTGCCAGGCAAGATTCAAGATTGCTTCCTCATAACAAGAAAGGTTCTGATTCATGTGATAGTGCATTTACCAACTGGTTACTATTCTTTTGAGTTGTAATGCTAAACAGTAGACATACATTAAATTGAATTTGAAATTAGGTACAAGTAACACTTTATGTAAAGTCAAGACTGGATTCAAATGAGTACACCTCCAATTTCATTTACTTTAACCTTGTATCCATTTGGTAAGGTGATTAGAAAAGGATATGGTAGTGGTCTAGTGTTTTTAGGAATGTTTTATAATGGGTCATATGGTGTGATGCTCCTGAGTCTATGATTTATGATTTAAGATCCAATAGTCAATAATGACAAGTTACCTATCTCAGTCATTGAAGAATAACAAACAAGTATACAACTCCACTTACATGCATGAATCATCATTGTCTTTGTTTCCAGCCTGTAGGGTCCCCAAGAGGTTGAGCAACTGCTCATACAGACCTTTAGATAGATTCGGTGGCATTTGTCTCCTCACCTCAAGATTTTCCTCACCACCCTGACTGTTTCCTTCTTCAGATGTGTAAGCAATTTTTGTAGAGGCTAACCCTTTCCTGTGATAATTATGGAGTTGGATGGATATACATGGAGTTTGTAACATCTGTCTTTGGTGTGTCCAGATCTTTTGCAATAGTCACAAAACAAGTGTGCATAGGAATTACCAATACTAGAACTACCTCTGAAGTAATTGTTGTTGGAATTTCTAGAGTTATCTGGACCTCCTGTGTATGAACTGTAATTTGTCTTGAAATCTCTACTAGTATTGGGTGATGCAGATGCACTCAGAGATGTGGACTCCAAAGCAACCTGGTTATGGGCCCTCACTTCTCGTTGCTTCTCCTCATGAGATAGGATAGCAAAATCTTGTTCCATACAAGGAAAAATCCCAATAGGAAATGTATGAGCCTCCTATCTTGTTCAGCTTTGTGCATCTTTGTTTTTCCACCACAAGTACACATACAAGTGCATTGAGAAGTAATGTCGATTGTGTTCATCTGCTCTCACTGCTTCTTTATTTTTGTGTAATATCAGTGATATCTAGAGTTCCTTGCACCAAATCTTTTATTTCCTTTTGAAGTTGGTACAATTCGCAACGATTGGTCTGATCATATCGATCCTCTAACTCCTCCCAAAGTTCCTTAGCATTGCTCACATGTTGGAGTCCATCCCTTAAGTTAGGTGAAAGTGAATTTAGAATCCAAGAGGTCACCATGTCATCACATCTTTCCCAATGTTCAAAACTTGGATCAGTTGAGTCTGGCTTCACAATCTTCTCGTTAATAAAACTAGTTTTCCTTTTCACTAACAGGGTTCTAAGAACAACTCGTCTCCAGGATCTATACCCATTTCCATAAAAAACAACAGGTAACAGTGTTGAACCTACATTCTCTGATGGATGTAGGTAAGATGGACTAGTAGTGTCCATTCTATCAGTGGTTGTGTTGTTATCAGGTTGAACATTATTCATATTTGAACAACTTTCAATACAGATGAAATCGATTGAAGAAGAAGGAAAATGCGATAATGATTGATCGCTCAAATTGAATGGAGATCCAAAATGTTGAAAACAAGGCAATAATAACTCAAACTAAGCTGAATCAAATCAGAATGAAGAAAAGAGAGAAAATCCACAATATCTCAATTTCGTGATTACAAAAAAAAAACTAAGATCGATACAATACTCACAATCCAGAATCAAATGCGGAATGAAATTGCCTAACCCTATGTGTTGATACCATGACAAAATTGGAAAAAAGAGTGTTGAAATAAGCTTGAGTTTACCATTAATGGAGCTCCAACTCAGAGAGAAGAAGAAATAGAAGAAACTTCTAAAAGGAAGAATTGGAAGTTGAGTATTGCATTTTACTAACTGAATCAATAAACATTACATTGGTGTGTATATATACACAAGGAAATTAGCTAATTAAAAATAATATGACATTTCTAACATACTTAGCCAACTTCCTAATTCTAACTACTTTTAACTACCTTAACTTTACTCACTAATTCTATCAAAATTAAAGTGCTCAATAATGTAGAGGTTCAAATTTTGGGTTTGTGGTGAAGTTTATTTCATCTTTATGCATATTTTGCTCAAACAAAGTGGACATATGGTAGATGACACTAATAAGAAAAGGACATCATACGATAATTTAACCTAAAAAACTAGCTTGAAAGTCAAAGATTTCAAAATCATATACATAATGAGATAAATTGTCATATCACCTATTGATGTATACTATTAATGTCTCAGTATGTGTTGGTCTGACAATTAAAATGTGTATAAAATAATATAAGAGCTCGACATAGAGTGAGACAAGAATTGAATTAAGTGTACTCTGATCATGACCAGAAAAATAGACAACTATATTGTCTTGCATAATCCTCATTAAAGTGAAACTCAACACATTTGGTGATGCATCAGAATTTGGGGCAACACTGACCAACAGAGGGAAGTGACTTTGATCTCTTGGGAGAAAATCCAATTGCTAGAGAATTTGGTGATTTAAAAGTTTGATGTGGTAGAAAGTGAAATGTTGCAATTTGTGGGGAAATTAGTGTGTGACAATTTGTTGAGAAAAAAAGTGTGTTTTGGATGAAATTGATAAATTGAGTTTATATGAAGGAAAACACATATATTTTGGACCATTAGACTCTCAAATAATTGTAGTTGGTATTGAAGAAAATTTAATTCTACAAAGATAAAAGATGATGAAAATGGTATATCAATTGAACTATTAAAGAGTTAAGTTACTCTTTGACTTCAAATGACACATAATTAGTTACCAGAAACTTCAAAAGGGAATCCTACAGACACTACACTGACTTGCAAGCATACATATACTAGAAGTGTTTAGAAAGGAGTTGACAACAACAATCTAATAATCACAGATATATCACACATGAATTGGAAATTATTCAAGGATATTCATGAATAGATAGAAGTACTGATTGCACAAATACAAATTGAGGTAAGAGTTAGAATCGAACAATTGTAGTGCACAAAAAGAGCTCATATATACCGTTGTAGATAGGAGTGTTTAGGGGTCGGTTATAGGCTTTGATTCGATTGTTCAGTTATTAATCATGAAAATAAAATCAAAAGACAAGGTGTGGAATATAAAAGACAAATTAATTAGCAAACAATCATTTGCCGACTTCACTTGTCGTAATGTACTTTTTCCTTTCAAATTGAATTTTCACTAACAGAGGAGAAAATTAAATGAAAACTAGAAGAGCAAACAATTGAATCATTCCCCCAAATTGATTCCATTAAATACACCAATATAATTCTTCTATCCCTAATTATTATCTGCACTGCCTTTTTTCACCATAAAACTGGCAAGTGATATTTTCTGATCTAGGCCTAGACTCGCAAGGCTTTAAAATACGTCACTAGAGTGTCAAGTTTGCTTACTTATAAACCCCCTCATATAAAAGATATGTATATAATTTTACATTGCATTTTCCCCACCAAACAATGACCTAACCCGCTAATGATATTGTCTTCTTTGATCCTAAACTCGCACGACTTTAAAACGCGACACTAAAATGTAAGATCTACTTACTTACCATGTGTTTTTGGCGGTGTGGACTTCTTATCCTCACAAACACCCTCTCTTATGGATTCAACGTACTCGCCGAGGTTTGTCCAACCATATAAAATTTGCCTAAGAGCTGCCCCATCACATGAGATTTGCCTAAACCTAGCAAAGATGCTTTCTCCACCTTATCAAGATTTGTGTAAACTCAGTTGAACTTCATCTCGCATCGATACAGTTGACACATAAGTGACTCTAATACCATCTGTAATAGTCTAATCACTAGTGATATTGTTCTATTTGGACCTAGAATCACACAACTTCAAAACGCATTATTAAAATATAAGATCACCTTACTTAAATACTTAACATCCATCTTGTGTTCTGACAATGTGATACTTCTTATCCTATGTTTAGGGTAACACGTACAACCTCCTTCCTAATTTCCAGTAGCAAATTGAATCATTTTTTTATTCTTAAATACTTTATTCTTATAAATGATGTGGTAAAAATAATTTGAACAAGTGCTTCAAAATAAAAGAAATTTGGGCTTGATAGTTGGTCATACGAACCTGGACTCTATATAAAATAGAACAATTTGTCTGCAAAATAGAAGATTTTGCGCATTTTGAGCTACACTTAAATTGGACAATAGGATTCAACCAGTAGAAGTCCATTCAACCCAAACTCAACAACTAATTCAAACATAAAGACCCTGCATATTATTTTTTCACCAACTTAACTACTAATTGAAATCAAATAAAAGACCTTGCATACTGTTTTTCAACCAATAGACTCTGCATATAAAGTAAATAAGGATTCAAATGGCTATTTCATCTCAAAAGAAACAAAACTTGACCTTCATCAAAGTTTTTGAACACGGAGTTTCTTATTCTTCTTCTTCGCCCTCCTCCTCCTCTTCTAGTTCATCACCATATCCTCTATATTGCTGCTGCCAATAGAGAAAATTTAATTGCCTACTAAATTGATAAATCTCACATGTCATTCCAAAATGTAAGTATTTACAATTCACACAAAAAAGTTCCCAACACTCAGGACATGCCCTAATTGGATATCCATGTTGATCATCAATCAGTTTACCTATACAATCCATAAAAGGGCAATCAATAACTAGTGGCGCAGCCAAAACTTTCATTAGTCGACTGGCATCTCTTACTCGGATAAGAAAATCAACCGGCATTATGAAATCGATATCCAAAATTTCCTTACAATCAGAAACAGGACACCTTATAGCAACCTCATGGATAACCTTATTGATTTTTTTACCTATATAGTTATGTATGCATTCTTCAAAATAACGATGATTGCAATAGGTGCCCTACATCATTGTGTTTGGCAGCGGACACACATTTTCACAGATTTCACAGAAAGTACAAGAAGATTCCCCCTTTTCAGTAATACTATTCTTTAGGTTAAGTGAATCTGGAATAACAGAATACTCTATTTCTATAGGTTTTTTACCAACACCATGATTAGAGTGTGATTCCAAGTTCTTACCGGAATGAAACTGAGTTGAGTAGAAGAGAATTTTTTGCAACTCGATATCATCATCTCCACTCTCGTAGCCGTTGTTATTTTCAGCGATAGCGATGGCATCAGAATTCAGTGAGGTAGGATCAACTTCGACTTTGCTGGAGTTCAAGATTTGCAAATTTGTTTATTCCATTTCAACTTGATTGGAATTCACGATTTGCAAATCTGTTGTTTCTATTTCAACTTGATTGGAATTCACAATTTGCAAATTTGTTGATTCCATTTCGACATCGTTGGCTCCGGCAGATTTCTGAATTTTGTGTCTTCTATGGAGTCTCCAGAAATTCTTAGATCATCTTGATGATGAACAACCTTTGTTCTCGACCTTTGGATTCAGATGCAAGAATTTGGATATGATAGGGCGCTTCATTCTGCCGTCTGTGGAACCCTAAATTTCTTTCCCATTATATATATATATATATATATACTATTTTTAGGTTCTTGTATTTATTTTACTTTTTAGGGTTTAGAATTAATTTGAATTAATATCAACTTTAAAATATATTAATACAATATGTGATTTGATATGACGTGTCGAAAGACGTGTTAGCCAAGTGAAACGGTCAATAAGATCATGCTACGTGTTGAAAGTGATACAACATGTCTAATCAAATCAAGCACGTATGAAAACACGCTTCGTGTACAACTGACGTGTTTCAACCATTAAACAACATAAATTAAAATTTGATTGGTAAAAAAAAATCATTCTAATCAAAATTCTTCCTGCTCAACAGAACTAACATGTTCAATCAATCAAATATCATCACATTAACTTCAGCCTAATCGATTGGGGAAAAATTCCCCTCATCACAATTGTTTTGTCCCAGCACAAGTGACATGTTTCATTTAGATTATAATATAGAAACAAAAATATGGTAAAAAACAAAGTTGTCCTGATCATATAGGTTTCACCCTAGCAGAAGTTGCATGTTCTAGCTAATCAAATATTTTCATGAGAGTTTCAACTTGATTGGTTAATAAGAGTTTGTCATCTCTTCCATCTTGACACAAGGACATGCTTAAGCCAATCAATATCATCATGTTAACTTCAATATGATTGAAAAGAGGTTGTCCTTGTCACAATTCTTCTGACCTACAATTATAATAAGGATTTTCATAATTTAACAAGCTAGAGGATCTCGAGGATTAAATGCTATAAGTTCTAGATGAAGATCAAGGATGAAGGAAAACTAAATACCTAGGTATTTAAAACAAATCTAATGAAGGCAAATGTAATACCAAGGTTTTAAAAGAATAAATTCACATATTTTTGTCCATAAAGTGTTTTTTGTGTATCAAGTTCAAATTCAACTCAAATTTGAAATTAAACAAAAAAGTCCTTAAATTTATATTCCAAGAAACTGATAAGAGGACTATTAGAGACTATAACACCAATTATTCTTAAATATAATATCATGATTATTATAATATTATCATTCTTATTATTTACTTGGTATGAACTTTATTGTCTACTGCTCATTCTTTTTTCGCCAAGTATGGAGACTATTATACTCTCGTACTTTTATTTTAAGTAACTCCATTGACTTGAGAAAGGAACGTTCCCTACTGAAAATGGAAAGGTAAAACAGAATCACAACTACCATATGCCTTGTTAGAAAATTGGATGGAATATATATATATATATATATATATATATATATATATATATATATATATATAAACAATGAAATGAACAAAAAATGACTTCTGCTGTAGATTTATAAGAAAAGGAAACTTAGTAATGATCACCCGAATAAGCATTTTAATTAAAGACAAAAAAATACAAACTTCTAAGAAGCAGATGAACTTTTAAAGGAATAATAATATTCTGAACTAATTTCAATATGTGAAGCATTGAAATTAATCATCAAAAGCACAACAATATGCATGCATTGAAGAAAACTTGAGCAACCATAATGGAGTTTTAGTTAAGTAGAAGGGTAAATATGTTGAGAGTTGTGGTCCATTCCACTGTAATAGCAAAAAACAAGTCCACACCTAGCACAAATTCAAAATTTTCTCAATTTAAATAAATATACTTATAAATTTGCAAAGACATATATAGCTCAATGTGTTCACATCGTTTCTTGTCTTATTCCCCAAAAGTTATTTGTAGAACTCTATTGGAGTGTCAATTCATTGTTACACAAAAAGAGCAATGCTATCATTCAAAATTTAAGTACATTTAATAGCGAGTAAAATTTGAATTGTGAACACGTATCAAAGACATTTTATCAAAATTTAATTGCGAGTAAAAGTTGAATAGGGAACACGTATCATAAAGTGCAAAACGTAAATATACTTAAGATTGAGAAGATAAACTTTTTACATTTGTTTGATGATATTTCCTAAGGAGCCAAACTTACAAGATAAGTGTGTACATTTCATTAGCATGATTAAAAAAAATACAATGCTTATTGAGGTCTGTCTTTTATTTTTTTTTCTTACTTAGCAATTTTTAGTTTCAGCTTTGCACCTGAGATGTTTAAGACCATAAAGATTAAACGATATTTTGATATATTTGATCATCAAATTTAAAAGTCTTATTTACTATCTTAAATTTTGTATCAAATTAAAATAGGCCACTCAATTGAAAACTGAGAGTGTAGTATCAAAGTAAGAGTTTAATTGAATTGGCTTTAAAAAGTAATTTTTAAGTCAAAAATAAAAAAAATCAAACTGAAATGACTTTTAAGTCAAAAAATAAAAAGTACCTACTTTTGATTTTTGACATATTTTAAGTCATTTTATAATTATTTTAAGTCATTTTTTACCTTGCTAAACACTTCCTAACTTATTTTAAGTTAATATTTATATTTGTCAAACACTTTCAGAAGTCAAAAACTGACTCAAAAATAAGTTTGACCAATTTTATAAGTCAATCCAAACACCCTCTATGTTTTTGAAGAGAAAAGAAAGTAACTTACAACTTGTGTCATAAAAAAAGAAACAAGTCAATAAATTTGAAAGTTAATATTGACTCTATTATTCTTTGTAAAGGTTGGGACACTTGTTGTCTCTTTGAAATTAAAAAAAAAGCATGATAGGCATAAAGCTTGAATTTCATAAATAAAATTTCTAAGCTTTAAATTTATTTTATACTTTTGAGATGCATGTTTAGCTTGATTCCAATTAATATGAAATGGAAAAAAAATCCTTTTGGTCAGAAAATTAAGCTAGAATGGCAAAATAACATATACCACACTATGTTATTTTACCTTTTTAAACATTTTTACCCTTTTAACTTTAATACCTTTTAATTAATAAATAGAAAAAGATAAGTTTATTTTAAAAGAAAAAGGAGATTATAGACTTTTTAAATTTCTGGTTGTCACGATCCAGACCGTTATGATTGGCACCCACACTAACCCTCTGGTGGGAGAACCATAACTACAACCCAACTAAGCAATTAACCAAATACTACGCATTTAAAGCTACGGAAACAGGTTTAAATAACTAAATAATTAATACGGTGTTCCCATAAACTCTGGAATTTAAACTAACATCTAACGACTAATGCGGAAATAAACCCTAGAACCTGAAAATCATTGTACCAAAACATCTAAAGTTCAACAAGTCTAAGAAAAATGGGTACAACCCCAACCAACATAAGAAATAACTAAATAGTCTAAGTCCAAAAAGAATGGACTAAACAAAATGAAGAACTCCATGACATCCTGAAAGAACTGGCTCACCCTTGAAATCCGGTCTCGATCACTAATCTCCTAGCTAGGTCTATCAATAACTGCCTGAAAAAGCCCTGTACTCAACAAAGAATAAGCAAGTGCAGTATCAGTACACAACCACAGTGTACTGGTAGGATCACGCGGCTATTCCAATAAACGAAACATATATAAGCAGTAACAACATAGTAAACATGACATGTATAGAATATATCAACATAAACCGGTAATCATTTCAGG
The DNA here is from genome assembly GCF_019186545.1 of Solanum stenotomum. Lineage (NCBI taxonomy): Eukaryota > Viridiplantae > Streptophyta > Magnoliopsida > Solanales > Solanaceae > Solanum > Solanum stenotomum. The sequence continues at coordinate 25,838,349 of NC_064285.1, read as the reverse complement.
AGCAATGCACAATTCCACATTCCCATTAACAAGTAAATACGACAATTCAATGGTCTTCTCATGGAACCCATATCCAAACTGTTAGTGTGCCGGAACGTGACACCCGGTCCCAATTAGTGTGTCGGAACGTGACACCCAATCCAGTGTATGTGCCGGTACGTGACACCTGATCCAATATATGTACTTGTACGTGACACCTGATCCCAATTAGTGTGTCGGAACGTGACACCCGATCCATTCAACATACCACAATCACAATGTACATTCTCATAATCATACAATCAAATGTTGATTCATGGCACACAATCATTCTTTCATACTCATTCACATTAGGTTTGATCAATATTGCTACATTCACATACATACATGCGTTACAATGAAGCGAATACCAACATATATCACGCCACATGAAATCAAACCATCACCTACCTCGAAACCAAGCTTAAATCCCCCTAAAGCACTTGAATCTTCCCTTTCCGAATTCTGAATCTTCTCTTTTCGAATTCTTTCCGCTTGTTCGTAGTCTAAAAACATACAATTAATGCAAGGATCAATAAACGAGGCATAATTACCCGGATTACAATCAATATTATCAACCCTAAGCCAAACCCAAGATCCCAATACCCAAATTAGGGATTTTCCAACCATTAACTTCCCATCAAATCCTTCCCCCAATGATAATTACCCAAGAATCTAAGTTCTACGGATCAAAACGGATTAGGAGAGTAAAAATCTTACCTTTCCCGCTAGAAGAGGTGGAAAACCTTCAAGAAATAGCCCTGGGACGTTTCTTAGCTCTCAAGAACAAAACTTGCAGAAAAATAACATTTTTGGGGTTTTAATCCTTACTAAAGTCGTGCCTGGGTAGCTACGACGGACCCTGTCCCGCCACAGTGGCCCCGCCCTGGCGGCTTGTACGGAGACAAAACGTCGGACTTAGAGTTCCAAACCCCCATTTCACAACACACCTTTAACCCATGACATTCAAAAACTACCCGTTCACGCTAAGATCAGTTTTGGGAGATCTACTCTCCCGAATTCGATTTTGTAAAGTCGTACGGGTTCCTTAATGTCTTAGCTATCTACTCATGTGATCAAAATCATAATTAGATCTCTCATTCATTACCAGATTTCCCTAGACCTCACATGCCTCATATTTTGCCCAAATCTAGACTAAGCTAAGAATTTCCAAGTTACTACTCAAAAGTTTTCTTGCCCAAATTCTTTCCCTCTTGGTTCTTTTTCCCTAAAGACGGGATTAGGTCGTTATAATAGATACCAATTTACCCATAACTCATCCCTGAGTGATCAGCTAGGAAGAACTAGCTAAAGTAAGGGTAGAGTACTGTCACGACCCAACCCACCGGGCCGTGCGGGGACATACATACTACCACCTAAGTAGGCGAATCCTCTAACACCCAAAATTAAATCATGCAGAAAATTTAAATGAATGGAAATAAATATAATAATGGAATTCTTAATTAAAAACCTTTAAAACAATCTCAAGTTATGTCTTGTAAAGTAATTTAACACCCCAGGGATCTAGTCTAAATAGGTACAAGACCTACTAAGAGTACAACTGGACAAGATAAATAAAAGACACAGCTCCCACCATGCAGAAGGAAGAATAGAAGCTGCTGGAGAATTTCTTCGTCTTCGCCTAATGAAACATCACCAACTTGCGTCCAGACTACATCAAAAGACATATCAAGAGTAGTATTAGTATAAACACACGTACTGGTAGGCATCATCGGTCAACCCGACGCCCACCACATAACATAAGAAAATGACTAGTAAGATCATGAATTAGACCACTCGTTTCTCCACCTTTATCCTCTCTTAAAATGTCCCCAATTACACCCACCAGCGTTCTAACTAACCGCTCACTTCGGACCCTTACTTCATCGTCACATTACTCAACCATGGTCACACAGTACACCACATCGAACTCCCTTACCACTGAACCCAATCTCTTCCCCCCAAGGTGGAATCCACCTAAGCATATATGGAACATACACTACATCTACTTCTCGCCATTACAACATTTGAACAATCCTTGCTATCCATTACTCGCCCCTTGAACACTTTACCCTTCCACTATACCCAACAAGTTCGCTTAACACAAGAACAATCACATATAAGCCAATACAACAATGTATTCACACACATTTATGGAACATATACAATATCATCAATAGGAATAACAACAACGCATTTCATATTTCTCAAGCTACAAAATTATGACAAGTCATTGGTCCTCTCATGGCACCCAAACCCAAACAGTTAGCATACCGAAACGTGGTACCCGATCCAAAGTTTATGCAGTAATGTGGCAACCAATCCCATAATTATACCAGAACGTGGCAACCGATCCCAATTAGGTATGCCAGAACGTGGCAACCGATCCCTTCAACACATCACAATCACAATCACACGTATCTTCTTAAGATCATACATTTAAGTCATGATTCATAGCATTCATCATTCCTCTATCTCAATTACAATAAGTGTGATCAATAATGCAACATTCATATACCTATGAGTATCATAATGAAGAAAGAACAAACATACATCACACCATCATAGAATCACAACTATCACCTACAATTGATTATTCATCAACGCACATTATGTAACCCTAATTCGACCAAATTTTGCCTAATTCATCATCTAAGGCTTCTTTCTAGGTCTTAAATTATAAATCATTTGGTGCACGGAGGCCTACGCATAAATCCTACCATCGATTTACATATATTATGCAGTGAGCAAAGATTTAAACTTCTCAATTCATAAAAACCTAGCCTACTTGGGCGCCAAGCAGCTGCATGGAGTTTTGATCTTTGATTCTTCTTTCCGAAATTCGTGACGGTGATCTTGACCAGAAATTCACAATCCATCGACATCTTCATGCTAGAAATCTCTCTCTCCTTTCTTCCCAAGCTTGCAACAACTTTTTGGGGGTTTCTAAGGTGCTTTATGACTAAATTAGGTCTTTTAGAAAGAAGGATAAAATAGAATTTCACGCTATTTACGTTTGTCTCGCCTATTCCGCTATGGTGCCAACTTACCCTGCTCTAGCGCCGCCGCCCTAGCAGTAACTAGCCTGCTCTGGAGGGACAATGGCCCAAAATTTTTTCAGATTTTTGTTCCCACCCTAAATAACGACGGTTTCGGTCATTACAATAGATACCAATTTACCCCTCGTTCGTCCCCGAATGACTAGTGCACGGATCATTACGCACCCCACTTTGCAGTATTATAACTAACTACTCGGTCCATTATGAATTTACGGGAGGGAATGGTTTTTGTTTCTCAAGCCTAATTTACGATATGTCCTATACCTTAAGACACTGGTCAGGGATATGATGCAATGTTCGAGTAAAGAAATTTTGCCCTCCCGCTAAGGTAGAGCTGCTGTGGCGCGAGATCTCCCGCTAAAACGAGAGGTCGGGAACAGTATGGGGGGGGGGGGGCGGGGAAATGAAATTCTCGCCATTTCTTCCTATTCCTTCAAAAATTCTCCCCCAAAATTCTCTCATCTCACTTTGTCTGAATGTCGAACTCAAGGTAAATTCTCATTTTCCACGCTCTTTACTTCATTACTTGATTAACAACAATTGCATGCTTCTATTTGATTGTTAGAAATGGTTTTTGGGATAGTTGTTTTGAAATTGAACTAGGTTGCTTGATTGGATAGAAAAACGTAGCATGGTCACTTCTCTTACGTCACCAACGTCTCTACAACCTTCTGGGCGTAAGGATTTCGTAAAAATATGGTTTAATTGATACAAAAATGGGTAGGGAATTTGAAGGGTCTCTTGGTGTAAAACTTGAATTTAGGCCTCATTTAAGAGTTATTTTGTCGAAATCATTGCTTATTTACGTTCTAGGGTAGTTTATATACTCTGATCTGCTAAAATTCTGTCGAAATTAGAGGTTTTGGGATGAAAAGGGGTCATTGTCGCGCCTGGTGTTCGTCCCAGATGAAGGCAGCTCTGGCAGCATTCATCCCGCTATGACAGCCTTCATAATCCCGCCAAGGCGGGATTATGGCCGCTGTGGCGGGATACGCCAGACCAGTGGATTGTACCCTTAACACAAAAATTTCTCTCTTCTTGATTTTAGCTTTACACCGACTATCATATCGCGTTCTAACTTATATTCAACTTATTGCAGGCTCTCTAAATGGCAGGTTAAAATGAATAAAACTTACCCTTGATTTGGTTCCCCGATGCCGCAAGTTGTGAAAGGCATCATGACAACCGCACTACTGGGTTTTTTGGTGAGAGAGGGTTCATGTAACTCAAGATAGAGGATAAGGCGCCTGCATTTTATGCCTGCCTAATGGAGTTCAGATGGGCTCTACTGACTGAGGCTCCCCCAGATGCACGTTCCACTTGGGCGAGGGAGTTCTACGCCATCTTGCCTACTGTGCGATGGGATGAGTCTCACCCCATCATCCGCATCAGGGGAGTTGACATTCCTCTGAACGCCACTGCTATCAATGAGGCTCTAGAGGTACCAGAAGTCTCAAACGCTGTGTACGAGGCCAAGCTGAGGGAGATGGACCTGGAGTAGGTGAGAGACACCTTAGTTGAGCCTGCACGGCGGGATCAGGTATACTGGGCTACTGCGGAGGGCATTACTAGCACTGATTGGTCAACTGATGCTAAGAAGTGGCTACACTTTGTGACTAGGAGGATCCTACCATCGGGAAACTGCACCGACGTGATCTTTCCCCGAACTTTGGTGGTGGAGTGTGACATACAGGGTATAGAGCTGAATGTGGGGGTGCAAATTATTTTCGAGTGGAAGATGTTCTACTGGGGTAACAAGAAGGTATTCTTTCTCCCTGGCCTTATCACTGCTTTGTGTAAGCGGGCGGGAGTGCTACTATTTGATGATGATGAGGTACTTTCTATAGATCCCCCCTTCACCCTCTTTTGGTCAGAACATGTTCTACTTCTAGGAGCAAGAGGAGGAGGACTGTCAGGACTTGCCATAACAAGGCGGTTGCGGATTCAGACAATGAGGCACGGGTCGAGGAGGATCTGGCTGTCGTTTAGGAGAGATTGGGGAGTTCCTATGCTGACTTCAATCCGGCCCCACCCAGCACTGCTTTGGAGGTTGAGATGCTCCGCCGCTAGTTGCGTCAGGAGAGGAGGAATGGTCTAGAGAGGGATCGTCTGCTGGTCCGGATATGGAAGACCGTGAGGACTATATTCACCTGCATTGCCCCCGATCAGGAGCTTCCCCGGGTCGAGAAAGGGGACTTTCAACACTTTACCTTTATGGATGAGGCAGTTATTGGCCTGGTACCTCCGGAGGATCTAGACTCAGATGTGGACACTACCCAGTCCGAGGATTCTTGACTTGGATTTTTATTTTGCCTCTTTGGCTTGTAAATTTAAGACAACTTTGTTTTTATCTTCTTGACTTTCCTAAGTTTTTGTAGCACATGGATGCTGGTCTTTGCTGTTCTATACAACCTTTAATTAATTATTAGGCTTTATAATCTATTCTCGATTTGCTGAACACTGAAGGGATAGCAGGGCTTTGTTCGGATCCCATTTGGGGTTGGCATTTGAAGTTAGGGAAAACAGAAGAGGCTGGGTTGAGGTTCTGCCACGCCCTGTCATGCTCTGGCGGTCTCGCTATGGTGGGAATAATCCCGCCCCAACGGCTCATACAGGACCAGAACTCAGGCCAATAATTTCTGGGTTCTTTTCACTTTTTCTAAAATTCTCCCAAGGTTCCCAGCCTCACCAAACGAATTTAGGATAATTCTCTGAGCTAGGAAAGTCATCATCTATCCCAAATCAATCCCACGATACATGAACCAATTTTCATTCTCGTTATTTTAGCACCACAATCCACACATCCCCAGGATACACCCAGACACTCGCACGGTTATTACACAAGCACAAGACATGCATTTATAGTACACATAATCACCTCATCACATTCAAGCAATTACAAACAACAAGAATCACACATTCACAGTTTCCAAGATATAACTCACAGTCAAGTCTAAGTTACTAGTTATTTCGCTTCATGGATGGCCATTTCTGGTCATCTATGCAATTACTCAACCCTCAGGGCCAGATACCAATTGAAACCTTCCCAGTTCCAATTTACCTTGCTTGTGCTCTTTCAGTTGTGACCATGACATTTGGTTCACTTCGTTGAGATACCAATGGGAATCGGGAGATACCAATTAGCTCAGCTCATACCACAGGCGACACTTCGCACGAAAGGAGAGAAAAAGGTGGAACAACTTCTTAGAATGCTTCCTAGACTCTTGAAGATTAGATTTGGACATCAACAAACCAATCCACAGAGTCTAGTCCATATTTTGCTCTTGTATTGGGAGACCGATAACCTAGGATCTGATACCAATTTGTCACGACACAACCCATCGGGCCGTACAGGCACCTACGTACTACTACCTTAGTAGGCGAACCCTCTTACACCCAAAATTAAATCATGTGGAAAATTTAAAATAAATGGAAATAAATATAATAACAGAATTCTTTATTAAAAACCTTTAAAACAATCTCAAGTTATGCCTTGTAAAGTAATTTAACACCCCAGGGATCTAGTCTAAACAGGTAGGTACAAGAGCTACTAAGAGTACAACTGGACAAGATAAATAAAAGACACAACTCCCACCATGCAGAAGGAAGAATAGAAGCTGCTAGAGAATTTCTTTGTCTTCGCCTAATGAAACATCACCAACCTGCATCCAGACTATGTCAAAAGACATAGCAAAAGTAGTATCAGTACAAACACATGTACTGGTGGTATCATCGGTTAACCCGACTTCCACCACATAACATAATAAACCGACTAGTAAGATCATGAAATAGACCACTCGCTTCTCCACCTTTACTTCTCGCCATTACAACACTCGAACAACCCTTGCTATCCATTACTCACCCCTTGAACACTTTACCCTTTCTCTATACCCAACAAGTTCGCTTAACACAAGAACAATCACATCTAAGCCAATACAACAATGTATTCACACTCATTTATGGAACATATACAATATCATCAACATGAAGAACAATAATCCATTTCACATTCCTCAAGCTACAAAGTTATGACAAATCATTGGTCCTCTCATGGGACCCAAACCCAAACTGTTAGCATACCAAAACGTGGAAACCGATCCCATAATTATGCCGGAACGTGGCAACCTATCCTAATTGGTAATGCCGAAACGTGGCAACTGATTCCTTCAACACACCACAATCACAATCACAAGTATCTTCTCAAGATCATATATTTAAGTCATGATTCATAACATTCATCATTCCTCTATCTTAATTACAACAAGTGTTATCAATAATACAACATTCATATACCTACGAGTATCATAATGAAGCAAGAACAAACATACATCACACCATCATAGAATCACAACCATCACCTACAATTGATTATTCATTAACGCACGTCATGTAACCCTAATTTGACCAAACTCAGCCTAATTCATCGTCTAAGGGTTTTTTCTGGGGTTCAAATCATAAATTATTCGGTGCACGGAGGCCTACACATAAATCCTACCATCAATTTACATATATTACGCAGTTAGCACATATGTAAACTACTCAATTCATAAAAACCTAGTCTACTTGGGCACTAAGCAGCTGCACTGAGTTTTGGCCTTTGATTCTTATTTCCTGAAATCGTGATGGTGATCGTGACCGGAAATTCACAATCCATCGACATCTTCACGCTAGAAATCTCTCTCTCCCTTCTTCCCAATCTTGCAGCAGCTTTTAGGGGGTTTCTGAGGTGTTTTACGACTATATTCGGTATTTTAGGAAGAAGGAGAAAATAGAATTTTGCTTTATTTACCTTCTATCTCACCTATCCCTCTATGGCGCCAATTTACCCTAGACTGGCGCCACCACCCTAGAGGCAACTGGCCCGCTCTGGTGGGACAATGGCCAAAAAAATTTCTGAATTTTTGTTCCCCCCTTAAATAACGATGGTTCGGGTCGTTACAAGTAGTACCTGAATCGTTGAACAATTGGGGATACTTGTCTTGCATGTTCTTCTCGGTTTCCAAAGTAGCTTCCTCAACTGGACGATGCTTCCATTGAACTTTCACAGACTTTATTTGCTTGGTCCTCAGCTTTCGAATGTCGCGATCAAGAATTAATATCGGTTCCTCCTCATATCGAAGCTCTTTGTCTAACAAAATTGAGTCCCATTTTGTGATATAATCCCCGTCCCCATGATACTTCTTCTACATAGTCACATGAAATACTGGATGAACTTGAGATAAGTTCAGAGGTAAAGCTAATCTATAAGCCACTGGCCCTACACAATCAAGAACTTAAAAGGGTCCAATATACTGAGGACTAAGCTTGCCCTTCTTACTGAATCTCATCACCCCTTTCATAGGTGACACCAGTCTAAAATGCCATGTCTCTTACCTTATGGTCTGCATACTTTTTCTGTCTACTTTGGGCTGCTAGGAGCTTAGAATGTATGCTTCTTACCTTATCCTGAGCATCCTTCACCAAGTCAACCCCATAAGGTTTCACATCTCCAGCCTCAAACCATCCTATGGGTGATCAACAACCTCTTCCATAAAGTGCCTCAAATGGTGTCATATCAATGTTGTAGTGGTTACTGTTATTATAAGAGAACTCACACAAAAGTAGGAACTTATCCCAATGTCCTCCAAAGTGAATCACACATGCCCTCAATATGCCTTCTAACACTTGAATAGTCCTCTCTGGCTACCCGTTCGATTGCGGATGGAAGGCTATGCTAAAGGTGAGTTGAGTACCTAACTCCTCATGCAATTTTCTCCAAAACTTGGATGTGAACTGCGTACAGTCCGAAATGATAGAAAGGGGCACTCTGTGCATTCTTACTATCTCCTTCACATACATCTTAGCTAATTGCTGCGTATTATAGTCTACTCTGACTGGAATGAAGTGGGCTGACTTAGTCAATCTGTCAACCACTACCCAAATAAAATCAAAATTCCCCAAGGTCTTGTGGAGACCAACCACAAAATCCATAACTATCCTTTCCAACTTCCATTCTGAAATTGGCATTCGTTGAAGCAAACCTGTAGGCCTTTGGTGCTTATACTTTACTTGCTGGCAGTTTTGGCAGTTAGCCACAAACTCCGCTATATCTTTCTTTATGCCATGCCACCAATAAAGTCGTTTCTAATCTCGATACATCTTGGTCACACCCGGATGAATTGAATATCGCGAACTATGGGATTCTGTCAACAATTTCTGAATCAAGTCATTCACTCGAGGAACACAAATTCTTTCTTTAAAACTAAGCACACCTTCCGCATCAAGAACCATATCTTATGCCTTACCAAACAATGTCTTCTTTCTATGCTCATTCAAATTCTCAACCTTAAACTATTTGGCCTCGATATCCTCAATGAATGTGGCCCTAACCTCCATGCTAGCTAACACCCCACCTCTTTCTGAGATGCCCAACATGTTTGAATTTTCTTAGCCAAAGGTCGCTTGGATACACCCAAGAAAGCTAGACTATCCATACTCATCGCCTTCCATCTTAATATGTCTGCCACCACATTAGCCTTACCCGGATGATACTAGATGGTCACATCATAATCCTTGAGTAACTCCATCTACCTTTGTTGTCTCAGATTTAGATCCTTTTGAGTTAATATGTGTTGTAGGCTACGATGGTCAGTAAATACCTCACACTTGACACCGTAAAGATAATGTAGCCAGATCTTGAGAGAAAACACTACCGCTGCCAACTCCAAATCATACGTTGGGTAATTTAGCTCATGCACTTTCAACTGTCGCGATGCATAAGCTATGACAGTCTTATCCTGCATCAACACCGCACCCAAACCTGAATGTGAAGCATCACAATAGATAATAAAATCTTTACCTTCCACTGGTAGTGCCAAAATAGTTATTATGGTCAGAAGAGTCTTGAGCTTTTGAAAGCTCTCTTCACATTTGTCAGTCCACTCGAAAGGTACCTCCTTTCTGGTCAACATTGTCAAATGTGTGGTGATAGAAGCAAAATTCTTCATGAACCTACGATAGTAGTTGGCGAACCCCACAAAACTCCTAATTTTAGGTACAGAGCTAGGCCGAACCCACTTCTTGACTGCTTCAATCTTTTGGGGATCTACCATTACCCCTTCCCTTGAAACTACATGCCCCAAAAAGGCAACCGAAGTTAACCAAAACTCACACTTGGAAGATTTAGCATATAACTTTGGTCTCCAGAGAATACCTAGAATATTAAAAGATGGTCGGCATGCTCTTCCTTACTCTTTGAATAAACCAAAATGTCATCGATAAAAATAATCACAAACGAATCAAGAAATGGTTTGAACACACCATTTATCAAACTCATGAAAGCTGCAGGTGTATTATTCAACCCAAACAACATCACTAGAAACTCATAGTGCCCATAGCGGGTCCTGAATGTCATTTTTGGTACATCCTCAGGCCTAATCTTTAACAGATGATAACCAGACCTTAGATCAATCTTAGAGAAAACTGACGCACCCTGCAACTGGTAAAAAAGGTCATCTATCCGAGGTAGTGGATACTTATTCTAAATGGTGACCCTATTCAATTGGCGATAGTGTATGCACATCCTCATACTACTGTAACATCCCGAAAATCTAATGAACTAAGCTAGAGCCTAATATGTAGTCTAGAGTTCTAAAAAGGTTAAACGTCAAGGTTAGAGTTGTAAAATGACCTCCCTATATTAGCACTAGTGTCTAAGTCCCTAAACAACAAGGCATGGCCCCCCAAGGGTCCTTGATGAGGGCCAAAGGGGGGTGCTCAAAAGCTGTCCAAAACAACTTCATCCACGAAGGGTGAACCACGAGGCGTGGATTAACTCACACCCCGTAGATGGGATTCATGATTCAAGACTTAGTTTCCTCAAATTTACCTAAAATCTACTAGTCTCAATCCCAATCCACACTTGCACAGTACGGTCCGTGGACCATACCACTCCTCAAAGATGGAGGCTCGTGGATGAGTCCTACACCAAGGCCAAAAGACCAGCCTCAAACCCAAACCACGAGTGAACAGTACGGTCCATGGTTGAAACCATGCCCCGTGGTTGGGGTCTCGTGGATGGGGGCCTGGGAAGCTGCCTTAAGTCGGCCAAAGGTGCAAACATTCCATTAATTCCTAAATTAATTATTAAAGGTTAGGGTAGGTTTAAATTAGTTATTTAGACATATATAAGTACATATTAACTATTAAAAAACTCTTTTAAGACCAACTTCCCTCCCAAAAATATTCTCTCTCTAAACTCCATTGAAAAACAAAGAAGAAGGTCAAGATTAGGGTTCAAGCTCCAAGATTTTCACTCCAATTTCATGGGAAAACATCAATTAAGTTATGTGAACCTTTATTCATGGAACACTTTTATCCATGAAGCCCTTCAAACTCTAATTTCGAAATTGGTAACTTGTTCAAAAACTAGGGTTTGCATTCTAGCCATGGGTTCTTCCTAAAAATGATTTTATTATGTTAATTGCATTATATTATGGATGATTTGATGTTTAATGGTGATTTCATTGTACAATTCCCCATAAACCCATGACACCCCCATGACCCCAATTTCATGAATTGTGATGGGTGTATTGATGCAAGATGATTACTATGAATTGTATCTATGTTAATATACTTATTGAATCTTGTTTTATTCATGCCTATTGTAGTCTCTTTAGGTGCAATTGTGAGACATGATTCATAACCTTGAAAGGGGTAAATTGCTAGGGTTTGTACATATTGGTGAAAGTTGTGTATAAATTATTGATTCACGTAGAAAGTAAATCTCCTATGACTAATGTGTAAAGTATGGTATTGTTGAAAGGTTGTTCTTCCCTTACCCTTACACTTGATGATGCATGAATAGTCTAGGATGATGATGATGTTATTGTGTTGATCGAAAATGTATTCTCATGAAAATAGTATGAATGTATTATGAAAGTGTCACGACCCGGGAGCACCCCCTAGTCGTAACCGGCATACTCGACCTCGAAGAGGTCTAATACAAGCCTCTTAGCATTCCTTCATCGCATAGACACTAAAACCATAAAGAATTAAAAACTTTCTTTACCAAGAAAACATTTCATAAAAAAAGAAACAATAGCAAGCGGAAGACTTTATACATGATGTCCCAAAACCATCTAATACTTTAGAGTACAAAATTCGGGACCAATCCCATACACAACTTAAACAATACTAAAAAGACATAAAAGAACATATAGGGTATTGTCCTCGAATATATGAGGACTC